>NW_024355205.1:22150488-22465357 GCF_902729225.1 Pteropus medius | reverse complement strand
CTTCCTTCCTTCCTTTATTTTAGTGGACATTGACATTGCCTTTTGTCTAGCAAGGTTTTTACTGTCTTGTGATTAAGGTAGAGTTAGATAACTAAGTCTGGGCCTGTTTATCTTCCCCCTCATTTTGCGGAGAAGGTACATGATTAGTTGTTTGACATTTACAATATAGCATGTGATGTGGGATTTAGGAAACGTCATGAATGAATCTAACAGATAACATTTGAAACAAAATTCTAAGACTGCTTGGCTCCATCTATCTGCAGATTTTTGTAGTGGCAAATGATTGCTGCTATATAATCAACGATGCAATTTGTTCCCTTGAGTAATCATGACCTTTAAGAAAAATAACACTAAAATCTTTGTCAACTTCATTTACTGCTCATTACTTCTGTTATTCATCGTAACAGATATTAGTGTTGCCACACCCCAATTTTTTTTTTTTTTTAACCAAGCTAGTATTCCCACTACTAGCTGCTGTAGGTGTGGAAAGCTAATGGCTCATACTTACACCAATCACCAGTAATTGCCCATGATTCGTCATGTTATTCTCTCTCAATCTTAGGCAGCTTCTACTTGATGACTGAGCTCCCTATATATATATATATAGGGAGACTGAGCTCAGTCATCAAGAATATATATATATATATATATATATATATATATATTCAGGTGAGATTTATAATTCAGAGCTACTCATCTGATCAAGTGAGGCCAGCCTTCACTTGAATCCACATCTTAGCTCAGTCTCTTTCTCTTCCTTACTTTCTTTACTTGTTTCTCTCACTTTACATCTTTCTCCTGAAAAAATTCTCTTAAAAATCACTTATATAAGAATCTGTGTCTCAGGCTTTGCTTCTGAGGAACATGACCTTAGACATACCTGCTCATCTAGCAAATGCATATTAAAGGGTGGGAGCTGTCAAATAAGTTGATGGGACTAAGTCAGGAATGGCTATAAGCACAAACTGTAACCTTAATAGAGTCTAAACAATATAAATTTGGTAGCCTAAATGTTTTACATTTTCACTTGAGGTGGAACAGATAAGTAAAATACTTTTCTTGGGGTTCTTTAAGCCGACCAATATTGGTTTCCCTGGCAACCCAGGAAAGCAACAACCATTGAGATTTTATAAACCGTAGGACTGGGCAGTTACCATAAAGCAATTTATAAAGACATTATGATAGGATTGTGATGTGATGCCTATGCTAAAAATAAGTTGCATTAATTTATTATACAGGGTTTCTAAAAAGATTACAGTTAAGCAGTCATATTCTCAGAACTTTTGTTGATAGTTTATGACATTTTCTAGAATCTAGAATCTAGATAAAGCAATGAGATTTAGGCAAAAGCTGAGAGATTTGAAAAAATTGATGTTTCAGTCATCTTTACTTTCATTCCCCCTCAGATGTCTATTTAGAGAAAAAAAAGTTAAAATTTAACTCCTACTTTATCTATTCTTTTTTTTTTTTTTTTGCCTTTTCTTGTTGTCTTCACAATAGCTGTAGCTATCTTTATTTAATACATTCCACTGTCACGTACTCTTTTTCCCATTATTATGATGTGTGATAATTCTGCAGTCTCTATAAGTTGACCTAGGCAATATAAGCACCCTCCATTAAACACACATAAGTTTGTTTCCAAAACTGGAAGTAGACCTATTTCTGACAGCAGTCCTAGCAGTCTGACAGAGTTTAGCCTGGTAAAAGGATAGTAACAGATTTGGGAGAATCATTGGTAGCCTTTGTAGCAATGACAAGAATAAGCAGCCCAAGAAGCTGCTGCAAAGCTAATTCCAGATGCATATCTAGAGCAGTATATTCTTTTTAAATTTTTGTTTAATATCTTGCTATATAGTTATAAACATCAAAATGCTATATAAAATAATTAGTTTAGCATTTTGTGGTGTCAAGAAAAGAATCAGAATTATTTTAGAAACATGCAACATAGGTAATTCAGACAAAATTTCAATCTGTCAAAACCTTTGGTCTAATGACCATCAAGAATGAAAGAACCATGGTTTTTAATTGGTTTTTCTTAATGGGGTGATACTTTAAGGCTCATAGTTTTTATATGGTACATGCAATTTTAACTGTTTTATGTATTCCAATTTAACACTCTACATGTTTCCCTTGGATCTTTAAACTGATCTAACCATGAAGGACACACTATTATAAATAGAATGACTAAGAGATACATGTAAGGGATTCAAGGGAGAAGCAGAGAATATAAGTATATTCAGGAAAGTTAAAGCTCAGAATTAACTGAGACCTTTGAGGAAAGTGAAGGGCGAAGTGAAGCAGTTAGTTTGGCATAGTTCAGAGCATGACAAAAAAATTTGTTGTGATATAAATTGTATCCTTAATAAAGAACAGATATAGAATATTACTTGGTTGTATTTAATTCTTATATTCTCTATCCAAAATAATTAACTTCAAGTTAAAAATGATAAAATAAATATAGTTAAGAGGAAAAATTAAAAGTAATAGAGACAGAGATATTTTGAATGACAAAAAATAAGGTTTTAAAAAGTTATCAATAGAGAGAAAGAATAAGTTAAAACTAATGAGAAAGACTGTATCTATAAAACTATGCATATTAGTTAAAGGACTCGTGTTGCTTTATAATTATTCATGTGAATTATCAACAACAACAACAAATCCCAAGGGATCATATCCCACTGACAAATTAGAAGCATATAGAAACTAATTATGCGACATGATTACAAAAATTACTTACTTCACAAATTTACTATGGAAGTGGTAAAAGAGGATTAGTATCTCTAAATGAATTCAAATCTTCAGAACCAAATGAATTACATTCAAAAGCCTAAAATAATAACAGATCTAATTACATAACCACTTCAAAAATCCCTGAGACTTTACTGGGGGACAAGAAGTGATGGGAGCATAGAAATAAGTGAGATTAGTAAATATTTCAGTATTCAAAATGGGGTATTCCCTCCATTTGGTATCATCTGAATTGAGCAGTTACTTTGATGTTTTTAAAAATGCACTTTTGTCATTGTTGAAAATCAGCAGACAACGACTTTTTAAAGGTAAAATTGGGGTTTAAAATCAGAAATTACAGAAACAATCAAATGGCTAACAATAATAATTTCCAACAATGTTCTAGAAAGGGTTATAAAATAAAATGGCATGGGAAAAATTTTTTTAAAGAAAGCATTACTTTCTAGGGGCTTCCTTGATATCTTGTCGGTTACTAAATGTGATTAATGGATGTATTGTTCCTTGATTTTAGCAGTGAATTTGAGACAATTTCTCAAGATGATTATGGAGGAAAAAAAAAGCCAATATGAACAAATCGTCGGCTGAATTTATTGAGCAATCATATGCAGGTTTTTTTATTTAAAGATGAATGTTCCCAAGGATAAGGTCCAGGTCTTCACCTAATAATCTATTCATGTTTGAAATGACATGTTGGAAAACATAGATGGAATAATATCAGATTATTGTTTTTTCAAATGTCATCAAGTTTCTAATACTTGCAAGGCATTTTTCTAGGTGCTATAGTCACAGTAGCAAATCTTCACATTTTAGAGTGGGAAGAATAGATAATAAACCAGTATAGTATCAGATTAGAAAAACTCTTGTAAGAGAATATACAAATATTTTGAATGGTAAAATAAGGTTTTAAAACCTTATCAACAGGGAAGAGGTACAAATTAAAACAAATGAGACAGACTTAAATAAGGATCTACAAGACTATACATACGTTTAAAGGAATTGTGCTTTATAACTCTTCATGTGAATTATAAATATCAATTACGACAAACCCAAGGGATCATATGCATATGAAAATTAAAAAGCTTATAGAACCAATTATGTGATATGACTATAAAATTATTATGCAAACTTCATTCTGATTAATAAAATTATTGAGAGTTATGGAATTTTCATTAATAGACTGATAATAAAGACGCATTATGTTCAAAATGAAAAAGACAAAAGTGAGACCAGAGAAGAAATAAAAAACTAGTACACTGAAATATATTAAACCTAAAATTAAGAAACCAGTGCATGAGTGAACAGCTGGAGAGAAAACTTCTGACCTGGAAATAATGTCAAGGCATATAGGTAAAAATGAAAGAATTATATGGAAGACAAAGGAAGTGATAGAGAATACACAGTGAGAATATCTAACACATGGTTTCCAGAGTTCTCAAAGGAGAGAAGAAAAGGCATAAGAAGACATAATGACTGAGAACTTTTCAAAACTGTTGAAAAAAATCTAACATTAAATTGAAGAAATATCACAAACACCAAGCTGGATCAATACAAGAAATACATATCAGACTAAAACTGAAAAACAAATATAAAGGTTGATAAGGTCAAAGTGATGAAAGAATGTATCACCAATTGAGAAAACTATCCTTCATAATTATAATAATGCACAGGTAAAGAGAACGAATTGAGGTATTCCTCATTTCTTGCATTACCCAGGAAAAAGATAAAATTACTAATTACTTTCATAATGTAATAATATTCACAAATGTATGTCACAACCACTTATATATCACTAAACAGTAAAATGGTGTACAACACTGAATAGAAGGCAAATATTAACTAAAAAATAATATTTACACATAAAAGAGTAAAAATAAACAGAATAGTAAAATTATAATAAAAATCTAAGAATTGTTATTTTAAAATGTCAACATAGCATTGTAGGTATGGACGATTTTCAATTCTTTGATCTAAATGGCAGCTACTTGTCTTTTTCACTTTATTATAATTTGATAAGATATACATTTGCTTTAGGTATATTTATTCATGTATGCTACATTCAACTTTTAAAGTTTAAAGAAGACACACACACAAAAAAAAACAAAGGAAATGGCAAAATAAAGCTGAAAATTCAAGAAAGGACTAGACATATTATTATCAAATATAAGCAAGCATGTCATGTAAAAAAAATTTTCATGCAGTTCTAAGACTGAACAAAATTGAAGTAAGTATCAAGTAAACATGGAGTAAGAAAAAAAGACTCAAAATTCGCATTTGATTTAAGCAAAAAAAAAAAAAATCTAGAAAGTTAAATGGCATTTTCAAAGTCACCAGTATATACAGAATGGCAGCGCTAGGACTAGACTTCAGGTCTTTGAGTCCTATTTCATTGCTCATGACACTTCACAAAAGTGTTTACTCTCTTTTTTTTTTTTCAATTTATAGTTGTTAAAAATTTTTAAATGCTCTTTAAATAGCATGTCCTATCAAAAGAGTTTTTTTTGTATGTAGTTGGAAATGATTCTATGGAGGTTTTTTTCATGTAGATGGAAAATAATTCTAAAGGCTGTCCAAGGATTATGAAAGGGCATTTTTGCATTTATGTGACATTTGAGCTCAATGATTTGCTCACAAATTATATGTGATAGTGTTTTATGTGTCTACTCAACTGAGCTAAAAGATATCCAGATAGCTGGTAAATATTATTTCTGGTGTCTATGAAGGTGTTTTAGGTAGAAATTAGTATTTGATTCTATAGACTGAATAAAGATCTGTCCTCACCAACATGGGCAGATGTCAGCCAATCCATTGAGGGTAAGAATAGAACAAAAAAATGGAAGAGAAGGGCAATTTCTCCTCTTTTCTTGAGCTAAAATGTCCATCTTTTCCTGCCCTTGGGCATCGGAGCTTATGGTTTTTGGGCCTTTGGACTCCAAGACTCACTCCAGCAGTCTTGAGTTCTCAAGCCTTTAGCTTTGGATTAGAAATTGCACCATTGGCTCTCTTGGTTCTCAGGCCTTCAAACTCACAGACAGAATTATACCACTGGTTTTCTTGATTCATCAGCTTGTAGACAACAGATTGTGGGACTCTGGGGCCTCTAAAATCTCATGAGACAATTCCTATAATAAATCTGTCTCTGTCTCTCTGTTTCTGTCTCTCTCTGTTTCTGTCTCTGTCTGTCTCTCTCCCTCTCTCTCTGTCTCTGTCTCTGTGTCTCTGTCTCTCTCTGTTTCTGTCTCTGTCTCTCTGTCTCTCTGTCTGTCTGTCTCTCTCCCTGCCCCAAATCTATCTATTCATATACATATACCCTATACATATATCATAAATTATAATCTGAGATAATAAGCTATTGTTGAAATATTTTCCAATTCATTTTCTCAATTTTCCAAAGGGAAAGTTTAAATTATATGTAAGGTAGAGTAAAAACTGAAGTAAAATATTAGTTTTTTCTATATAATAAAATGACAGCTGTTCTGAGATACATTAAAGGAAATTATTCTTTTAAAAAAAATACCAAGCTAAAGAAATCAAAATATTTAACATAAGCCTAAGAAGTTTTGTCATTTCCTTATCTAATCTGAATCCATTTATAATTACTGCCTCCTTACCACTTTTCTTTAAAGAGGAAGTGTAAGAAGCAAGAGATATTCCAAATTAGTGC
The DNA here is from genome assembly GCF_902729225.1 of Pteropus medius. Lineage (NCBI taxonomy): Eukaryota > Metazoa > Chordata > Mammalia > Chiroptera > Pteropodidae > Pteropus > Pteropus medius. The sequence continues at coordinate 22,458,948 of NW_024355205.1, read as the reverse complement.
TTGTTATGTCTTCCTCTTTCCATAACTCCATTCCCTTTAGAGTAAAGAGAAACAGAAAAACACATAGATAAAGTGAAAATATAATCCAGTTTTTCAATTTTACCTAATATTTAAATATTCTTTTTTTCCTCTTAACCTGACTCATATTGCATGGTTAAAAGTGTTTGAGGATATCTTTTAAGTATTAGTGCATATTTTGGAAGTATAGCGTTCAAGTTAAACTACTTATTTATTTATACTTTATATTCATCTCTTCGATCACTTGCAATAGTCTTCACTTTCCCCAGTGTATTTGATAGAGTGATTTATCAATCTGAGAACAAGGCTAGGGTACTTATTTTCAGTGCCTCAGATCATCTATCTCAGCTTAGGTTATTCTTCTCTAATTTCATATTGTCATCAAAACCTGTCAAATTCAAAAGAAGACCCCCTACGGAGTCAGAAATCACCTCCAAAATCAATGATACAGTGGATAGATGGATACATTTGTCAAACGCCCAACTCCAAAATGGAAGTATTAAAGAAAAGCTGAGGGTATTGTTTTTCAAATACATGGCTCAAAATGTTCAAGTTTTCTTCCTTTCTTTAAATGGGGTTTATTTCATTTCTTTAAAAACTGTGTGAGAGTCTTGAGCTCTCTAAGATTATAAGAACTGTATGTTTAAAAACATAAATCATACCCTTTTTAACTTAAGGGAACTAAAAAAATTATTGTTTATGTATGCTTAATGAAACAACCATTATATACATAGATAAAATTTGCTATTTATTATATTTTGGATTGAAAAGTAATGAAAAAGTAAAGACAATCATCATGTTAATGAAATGTTAATGAAGCATGTTTGCTTTTCCCACTTGTCATAAAACTAGTCTTGCTTATTCTATTACATTTCATCAGAAGTCAGAGAAAATAGTCAATGTTATGCAAATTATTTTAACTACCGTATTATAAGCTGTATGCATGCCTCAAGAACTAGTTAATTAAATTTTACACCATTTATGTAAGTTGCATTCTAAAATTGTGTTGAATATTGTTCCGCTGCCTAAATTACCTACTAGATTCGTCATTTTGAAACTATAGTACCATCCAAAATAGGATATTAATTAAAAATAAGATCTATGAGGTGCACAAAACCCATTAGATACAGGATCACCTCTGCTGCAATCACTATTGCCAGGCAGAAAATATGTGAAGATGGCAGCATGACTTATGCAGGGTTCTCTCTACTCCCAATTCCAACACATACACTAGTTTCTCTACAATTAAGCATAAGTTTAATGCTTATGGGGACAGGTAGGCATGTACATTCAAATGAGATTTCAGATTCTACTGAAATTTTAATATTGTAACAGAGAAAGCTAATACACGATTTTACCATTCAGAAAATCACATAAGATTGTGCCTCGTCATTTCCTTCAGCAAGAATTTGAAGATGACATAACTAGTTACACCAAATCTTTCCTGCTTTTGATGATGGGAGAGCATGACCATAATGAGCTATTGTGTAGCTTTCCTTCTTCATCTTTATCAGGATGCTAGACATGACCACTGAACTCTTACTAATCTGCAGGCAGAGTTTATGCCACCATTTTCAGGAATGGCAATATCGAAGATACACTGCATCTAGATGTGGTCAATATAAATTAAACAAAGGGGAGTAACTCTACCACAAGTACTGAGCAAGAAGAGAAAGAATGAGCAAGTAGAAGACAGTTTCTGGAAGAAACTTCAGAAAACATTTCTGAGAGTCTGAAATAAACTCAACCATCAGTGTTTCTGCATTTCATTTCCTTATGCAAATTTACATATCTATAAGTCCTACATAACTTATATCAATGCAAATGATAATGGTCCATAGACATAATTTTATCTGACTTTGTCACTGTTGAAAAATAGCAAAGTGGCTCAAGACATCATGAAAAACAATAAAGTCAATAAAACGAAAATGTGTTTTTGAAAAATAAATGAAATTGATAAACAATTAGCAGGACTGATAAAAATAAAAAGACACAAATCGCCAATATCAGTAATGAAACGGGTATCACTATACATTCTGCAGCCTTTAAAAGAATACAAAGATAACACTACAGACAATTATATTCTCTTACACTCAACAACCTAGAAGGAATGAACCAGTTTCTCAAAGGCCATGAACTACCAAAACTTGACCATGATAAAAAGATAATCTGAATAGTTTCTAATCATTAAAGAAATTAAATTTGCAATTAAATAAATTGCAGTAAAAAAATTCATAGGAACATACTGTATCACTGGATAGTTGTACTAGACGTGTCATGAAGAATTAACACCCAAACTGCAAAGATAAAATATTCAAATGTATGCTAATAAAGCAAGTTGTCTGCCCCCTAAGTACAAATTGAATCTTCAAAGGAAGCACCAGAGAGGTAAGGAGAAGAGGTTATAAAGGGTTCATTTAATGGAAAAAATTATTTTCTTTAGACTTGGGCAGGCTGTGTATAGTACTCAACATCAAACGGTCCTCGAGTATGGGGTATTGACATCTCTACATTCTACTCTCTACCTCTGTCTGCCCAAATTCTGAACACTCTTTAGCTTATATTTGTTGCTTAACACAAGGTATGGTGATGGCGCTTGATGGCTGGTAAAAACTTGCTCTATGACCAGTCAAATAAAATTGAATAGAACTGATTGTGAGTTTTCCTCTGCGATTGAAAAGCAGTAGATAAACTGACACCGACATACATTCACTTATTCAGAAAAAATGTACCGAATGCTTATTATATGCCAGACACCCTGCTCAGGCTTGGGAATACAAAGATTGATCCTTCTAAACTCAATAGAGCAGAGAAACTGGATCAAGAGCAATCAGCAGAAACATAGAAATGTGACATAACGCAGTTCTGAAAGAAAAAGAGGAACCATTCCTGAGTTAACAGGCAGTTACAAAAACTGTTTTGCAGTTTTGTGCACTAGAGAATAAATCTTCCAAGACTTATCTTTGACCAAATCTCTTCCAATCCTTTTTTTTTCTTTTCAGAAATACCAGTAGGTAGAAGCATAAAAATTAAGTTAATAAAAGTTATGTTTTTAAAAACTGAATTTAAAAAATTTCAATAGATGAAGAATTTGCTACAATTAAGTATAAGTCCCATATTTTTTAAAAGCTCATTTTGATAAGCCAAGAATATTCAGAAAATGAAAATTAGAAATACAAATATTATTTAGAAAGGTATTTTGATTTTCCAGTTTCACATAAAAGATTTAATAATTCTACAGTTTGTAGAAAATAACATTGTTTTCAGTGCCAACTTTATGTCCTTTGGATTTTATTGTATATAGGGTATATAATATAGACAATATGATTTATGTTCAGTTGTAGAGTTTTGAATCTTTCTGGTCCTCTCCGTGTGTGTATGTGTGTGTGAGAGCATTTGCTGTTTGTTTAATATAGAGCACCACAAAAAATAAACTGTACAAGTCTAGTGGTGTGAAAGGATTTCAATTTAAAATGGAACCAGAGAATATAAAATGAATTTCATACACCCTCAGAAGAACAGAATTTAAGAATTGAGAGACTGATTTCCATTAAATACTTGATTTACAGAAGATCAAGACTTATTCCTGACTAATGAATATCTGCCAAGAATCTCTCTACATCCTTAAGCCAATGAACTTACTGCTTGAACTCTGATAGACTCCTCCCTCTTTGTATGCCTTAACCATAAACACAGCCTGATCCAAACCCTCAAGGGATTCACCTGTAGCTTGCTATAGCATGCATTACCTGAATTACAATTTCTCTGCTACTGTTGAAATAACTTAATTTTTGGTCAATTCAGCTCACCTCAGTTTATCTTCTTATTTAGGCTGATGGTTTTAAGTATACATTTTATTAGTTGGATTTTAAATAATTATAGAAAAAAATGTCTTTAAAAAGCCTTTTGTCTGCTTGGTTTTTCACATGATATACTATGTAGTGAACTATTATATACAAAGTCCAGTGTAGAGCTGATTTTCTTAGTTCTTTCTTTCTGACATCTTTAGGGTATTTGAATTTCTTTCTTTGCTATTTTAGAAATTTTTGAGTTTGTATCATTTATCTGTTGCAATAACAACATCCAAGAAAGTTTTATACCTCATTGCATTGGACTTTCAATTAAGCCAAGCATTGTAAGGTCAATTCAATATTGTAATTGGGAAAAGATTGTTTTATTGTTGGCTGCTCTTGGCATATTGCCTATGGGCTATATGCCAGATTAATAAAAATATTCAGTGTTTGGTATCTTATTTCATTTCTTTGCTGTTCTTGAACAGGACCAGTATATTCCCTCTGAGGGTTATAATTCATTTTTTCCCCACTGAGTCAAATCTCAAAATGATCTGCCTTGACTGTGATTAATAAATTGACAGAATTGACATTCATCAAGTAGGTTATTTTTGGCTTTTTCATAACATATTTATTAAATTTATAATTAATTTAATAAAAACATTTTAAAAAGAGACAAAATTACTTTAATTTCGTTCCTGGTAGAAAAAAGAATTTCAAGTTGTTACTTTATGACAAGTTTCAACAAACTGCAGCTCATGGGCCAAATCTGGCCTGTTGCCTGTTTTTATAGAAAACATTTTATTGAAACACAGCCACACCCATTCATTTGCATATTATCTATGGCTGTTTGGAGGCTACAAAGTCAAAGCTGAATAACTGTGACAAAGCCCATAGAGCCTACAAAGCCAACATTTATTTATTATTTGACCTTTTACAGAAAAAGTTTGCTGTTTCTTGCTATTAGAACATATAATTTTAAATTTTAGTTTGTTGCCTAAAATCTTGCATTAATAATAAAAAAAATAATAACTAAAACTGTACTAAATGGCAGATGCTATTCTAATCACTATACATTTATTAAGTTATTTAATACTTGCAGCATATGTTTAAGAACTATAGACTATCCCAATATTAAAGATGTCAGGACTGAAGCACATAGAGGTTAATTAACTAGTTTAGGGTCACATAACTAACTAGTAAGTGGCAGTGCAGGGTCTAAAACAATAAGATCTAGCTCTACTGTCTACACCACGCCATCTCCATGGCTCTCAGATGGAAAACCACACTATATCGAGAGCGATACTTCTTTAATATATTAACATAAGTACCAGTGAAATGACTCTTAAATATTTTATACTTAAGGTTCATCTGATTTTCTATTATTCTAAAGATGAGAAAACTATTTCCTTGTACTTTTTTCAACATCAACACTACAATGATTGGAAATATAATAACTCTCTAGCAGCTTCCAATATTTTATAGTACCGTTTATTTTTAATTTCTAAGTCCTTGGAAATTTAATAATTAACCAGAACATTTGCTTATTTAGAATGTTTCATTTTTAACCATCCCAAGAGTATTCCTCCTTTCTCCCCTTTATATAAAAAATGTGACCTTTCGATGAGTACAAAAAAAGTCACATCATGCTCAGTAGCAGACACTGTTGTCACCCACCCATATCCCTCCAGATCTCTTTTACCAAATCTCTAACTCTGTACTCACCTCCAATGTCCTATGTATTCTGCTGCTCAGAGCTGGTATCTGTGACCTTTAGAGATGTGGCCCTTGGCACTAGACCTCTCTTACTTCTATGCAGAACTACATACACCAGCTAGTTTTACAGGCCCAGAGCCTGTTAACCAATGACTGATTTAGTGCGGGGTTACAAAATCCAGCCCTTTGACCCAAAGAAGGACAAATAGGTATAATTTATACTCCAGATCTCTCTGCAGGATCAGATGGAATGTGAGACTCCTGCTAAACTCCCATTCTAGCTTGGTTTCTTACTATCTTTATTTTGCTCCCTCCATACAGTTACTGGTTTCCCAGGAGGTATTTCTTTAATCCATCATTTTCACTTGAATCTATGCCTCAGGCTGATAGAATCCTCCTGGATATCTAGAAGAGAACTAAGATACAGTGAAGAAAAATTAGGATGCTCTCCAAGTTGATAATTACAGAGAAACAAATATTTAAACAAATAAGGGGGAAGGAATGCCATAACACAAGAGCAGAAACAAAAAACGTAAGCAAAAAATCTGGCATTTTTTTATTTCTGTAATCCTCTCATATAGTGCAGTGAGTAAAGAACAAAACGGAAAAGGGCATGAGTCTCTCTGAGAGAAGAATATCCTTAATCTATGTTCTTTTTGCTTTTTCTTCTTCATTCTTTTCTACATTAAAGCTGCCTTGGGCTTAATTTAACTTGACATTATAGCATATGTCTGTGTGTGTGAGCATGTGTACCTCTGAGAGTCTTTGTAGGTAAATATATGTGTACAAATGTGTGTTTGTGTATATGTGTTTTCTATACAGAAACACTCATTCAGACATATTGTTTTTTCTCCTTTTGTAAAAAGAGACAAGTAAGGAAGAGAAGAGGAAAATATAACTTTTTCATGGTCACTATTCTCTAATGTTCTCAATTATTACAATGTCAGAAAAAATATTGCACTTAATATTAATTGGTTCTTGGCAAATTGAAATAGATTTTTTCTATGTTAAGTATAATATGCTGTTCGAGGTATAGTTTTGTAATTATTTTGATTTCATAATTTGTTTTTAATTATATATTCGAGTGTCCCAAAGCACTAATGACATTCAAGAAATTCAGCAGATGAAAGACTAATGAATGGGTTCTCTTAGGATATTTTACAAGCAGGGGAAATCAGAGCATTACACATTGAGTGGTAGAGTATTTCCCCTACTACACTATGTAGAATGATGGTCTTTAAATTGGGACATTTATGCCCTTCGGAGTACACAAAGTTCAAAGGATACAAAAGGCTACTTCTTTATGGTCTAAGTGTCCTATTCTCTAAGGTTAATCTGTATCAGAAATGATCTATAGCCCAGTGATATTCCTTTTTTCAGGTGTCCTTCACAAAGCACCTTACCTTTTGATTTTCAAAGGAAATCATACTTTATTCAGATATATTTTGTTGTTATGCCCTGCAGTGCAAAATCCTGGGCAATGTGATAATTTCTGTCAATAATATATTTACAAGAAAGTATTGAATAAATCAAATGCTTAGTAACAAAGTACTTTTCAGATTATTCTCAAATCATTATTTTAACAAAATTAAAGAACTTAATTTAGTTATCCACTTGTAAACAGAGAGTTTTATGATAAAGCAGAGTAACTTTTGGATATAATTTAGGAAAACTTTCATGAAATGTTATATTGCTATAAAAAATTTATTCTATGCATTTCTACTTATTTATGGAGACATAACTTCTTAGTGCTTATATTTGCAGGGACAAAAAAGGGAAGGGTAGAAGTAATATTGGAACATCTCATTCTCATAATAAATAACTTGTGTCCATGTACTAATTGGAAAAACAAAAGCCATCTCATCCCATTAAAAACTATAAAATATTTTTATTTAATAGACCAAAACTTACAAAATATTTGTTTAGTCTTGATCAGTTGTGTGTTATTGCACAATAATTTTTTTTAGCATCAAGAGGACTCTCCAACTTCTTACTAGATGGAGTTACACATGTGGGTCTATTTCTATGTTCTTTATTTTGCTCCATCATCTTTTAACCAATACTACTTTGATTTATGTGGCTTTATAGTAAGTCTTGAAATCAGATAATGTGGATGCTTCAAACTTTCTTCTGTATTAAATTTGTTTGGGCTATTCCAGTTTGCCTTTCTTTCTCAATTTTAGAATTCAGGTTGTACTTTTCTACAAATTTTTTTTCAGGGAATTTTGATTAGTGTTTAATCTATAGAGAGATTGAGGAAAACTGACATCTTTACTATGCTGAGTGTTCTCCTCCACACACATATGCTGAAAACATAAATTAGGTGTTTGCCATTTCCCCCTCCAGTTCCTTCTTTTTTCATTTTCTGTCCCCCTTGTAATTGAGGACAATGACCTCTGTGGACTGCATCAAGGGCTTCCTGTTCCTCTGGCTTCCAGTTGGCATGGGCCAAGATGACAACTCTGGGAGAGCAGAAGGCAGAAGATGAGGGAGGGTGAATTTCCCTACCATAGGCGGAGCTCTTATAGTGTAACCATCTTCCACAATTATAACTCTTGCTGGGCATTTCTCCTCTACGCTTACAACTGGCAACAATCACCACTATCTTTTACTGATTCCTAAGTTGGCCAAAGCCTTAGGAATTGGCCCTCAATGAAATTCTCTTAAATTGTGCCTATGGAATGTGCTATTACTTTACTGTCATGACCACATCACTTTGTATGTGTTTTCAGTGTAGTGTTATTTTAAGACAATATGAATTTCATTACACACACACACACGCACACACAAACACACACTCTCTCTCTCTCTCTCTCTCTCTCTCTCTCTATTATTAGTAAATATACTTACATGTTTGTGACTTAGATAACTAGTAGCCTTTAATATGCACTTTCATTTTACAGGGCACAACTATGTATATAGAGAGGGATGTTCACTTGAATTAATAAATTTCTATGTTCCATGAGCTTTTTCACAACCCAAATCTTATGTTATATGCTATGAATTTTGAAATCGTATAGTATTTATAATGGAATAGACAAGGTGAAATGATTAATTCTCCCTGGATCAGAAATTTCAATCTGTAAAAGCAAGAATTTTTAAATGTAACACACATTCTGAAAATAAAAAATTTTGTAGATGTAAAACTCTTTTGTAGAAGTAAAGTGTAATATTCTATTTATAGTTTAAATGTTGTCTGTAAAATTTAGCTTATTAAAGTGTATATCGCAGTGCCACTTTTGGAAAGGAGAAAATTGTGATGTAATCCATATGCTGTATTCTTTTAAACAAAAATGTATGTATTAAATTGAAATGGGAAGTTCTAAATGTCATAAACTGTCTTCATTGTTATCAGAGGTTTGAGAAGACAATGGAGTACAAAATAAGTTAATTGAAGAAGATAAAAAGCTAATGTCATCATTTTTTCCACAAATCTGAATTATCACTAATGCTCCTAATTAGCATTTTGACCTTTAAGCAGATAATTCAGTGAAACTTTCATTAGTAGTAGATCAGAAAGAAACTGCAAATTAAAAAGCAATTTTCTGACTTGTTAGAAAGCCTGCTTACTGAATTCAAGGATATCTATATATAGTTATATAATTTCCATTATCAGTGAAACATGCTTCTAGTAAAACCATTCAAAAGTATGTTACAAAGGATATATAAATTACCAAAATTTAGAAATTTAGATTTACCTTTTCCACATTCCTGAAATAACTAATTTAATACAGAGTTTAAAATGAGCTAAAGAAATAATATGTACTATTGGCTCCTATTTCACTATATTATACATACTGTTTTCCTTTTTATATTTGAATATTATTAGTGAGTTTGGCAGTGAAATATTTTTAAGAACAAAATGAATAAATCTGCCTTTCTCAAAAAAATTTCCACCATTTTATGGAGAGTGAGAAGCAAAGAAAATAAGTTTTATTGGTGGACATGAAAATAACCAATTTTATATCCGACCAGTTTTTCTGTCTTAGTTGTTTTGTATAACTCTGTAAGTGAATCCTTGCAATGTCAAGCTTGCCATGTCATTATGTGTATCACTAGCAGCCTTTTGGAAGACAGTAAATGAAAGTGTTACTAATGATGGCAATGATTTTGCCCCTCAGGACTAGTCCAGTGACTACATGTGTTTATGATGGTTACTGTTTGCTCTTCATGTCCTTATGAAAAGCCCAAGCCTTGTTCCCTGGAATAGTAAAGATCATGAAATGCATCCTATGATTATACTCTATCTGTGATTACACTGTGGAATAGAGGAACATGGTGAGAAGATTGAGTCTGACCTTATCCAAGTCATATTTGCATAAATTTACCAAAAGAAAATTAAAAAAGGAAAATCCATTTCACAACATCAAGACCAATAGCCTGATAATAAAAGATAGTAAGAAATCTTATTGTGAAACTTGCTGCCAGTGTATCAGTAAGGTGGACTGCTTGTGTGAGGTTTACAGTACTAAAATGTTCAACACGGCCACTGATTTTATGTTGTACATTTTCAGAACTTAAGTTTTAGGTTTTGAAGTGAGAGACATAAGTCTACTTAATGCATTATCTGTATTAGTGAACATTTAAGAATCATTTCCTTTTTGTTATATTGAAAACCTTCAGAAAGTGCCTACTTCATTCCTAAGAATGATAGTCTTTACCCTTTACATGAAATGGGTCAAGGCATTACATATGATTTGAGAGATTGTTTATGATTAGGAGTCCCAGAAAATTTTACATTGTGCCACCATAAAAAACAAATGATGACCAAAAAAACCTTTTCTTAATGTATATTACTTAACCTTAAGTGTGTATTTCCTCTGCTTGCTTTAGCACCAATGTAACCAATATGTTAATTGGAACTATGTCAGCAGAGCTTATGAAAATGAAACGTAGTGTAAGATTTTAATGATTATATGTGTTCATCAGAAATGGCTAACTATTCTTAAAGGAGAAACACAAAACTCTAAATGTGATGGTCTCGATAAAATTAAATCTGATGTATAAAAATTGCATTTGCTTTAGGATGCTTTCATTAATGCGTGTGCCAAGCCTATCTCACGAGAATGTCATTGAAGATGCAAAATACCTGACAAAGTTAAGATTAAAGGAGTCTGATGTAGATAATAGGAAGAGAAGGAGAAATAGTAAAATTGGAAGGGAAGCAAAAGAGACTAGTTTTTAAAAAGTGTCAATCTGTTAAGCAGTCAGGTTTGTAACTATGTCAGGCATTCTTTTTACTTTTGTGAACAGGCATCCATTACCTCAAGTTGCTTCCATTAATGGAGAGTCACAGTATGTATATAATGAAGTAAGAAGGACAGGGAATAATATCAATTGCTAGAGCTCACAGGAAATTGCAACAGAATAATCTACACTAGAATGCTATGCAGCTCTAGCATTCTGCAGCAACAATGGTTCTAAACAATTATTCAAATAGTCTTATTTGTGGCCACACTGCCTCACTATCTGTCCTGTTCTTTATTCCTCTTTATAACTACTGTGATACCAAATAATTGTTCTCTCTTCTTCATGACATCCCTTTACTCATGACCAGTAATATTTCTTGGCTCCTGATTACTCACTCAGTTTTCTTTGCCTATCCAATTTTAACCACTCTATTCTCTACTAACTTTCTGAATGTTCCATGTCAAGATTGTCAGAAAGAGAGATCTGGTTGAAACAGACTGTCATTATTTTTTGACATTTTACTATTACAAATAAATACTATTATACTATAGTATAATATTCTAAACATTAAAATATTGGATCAAAGAGTTTTATAGAATATGTATTAATTAGGTACTTAAAATGTATCACATACTGTGTGAGGTGATAGTACAAAGGTGAAAGCATATAACTTATCCTCTTGTATTTCTCTTTAGCTATCATTCTGCTGGTGTTTTCCACACCATACTTCATTGCCTTTAGATTGCTGTTAGGTAAAATTACTTAACTCTAATTATCTCTAACCTATCAGTATTTTCTTTTCTCAAGAGAGATGTATGTTACAGGAAAAAAAAATAAGAATGCACTTCTATGGCTATAAAATTTAATATTTCCTAAAACCTGCGGCCAAATTCTTTCTAGTTTTCCCTTGTTTTGCTCTACTTCCTGGCAATATTCTTTACATTTTTCACAGATTATTCAAAATGACTCTATTCTCCATAAACCTTTAAATCCATGCTATGTCTTAACAGATCACCATCCCTTATCCACCATACCCTATACTAAAGAAACTATGTGATCAGACTTCTTAAAAGCCTGGAGTCAACTGTAGTCTTTTTTACCTTCCTATAAAAACAAGAGTGCTACCATTTTCTTAATCTAAAGTTTCATAAAATAGCAAAGAGCAAGGGCTTATGTTTTTTGAAGAAGACAGGTACTGGCTGGTGAAGGAAAAAAAAAGAAGGAAAAATCAACAGGGCCTAATGTTCTCTTTTGTAGATTCAGAACCTCAGTCTTTTCACTATTCTGAGATGTGCATCTCTGGAGTGCAGTCCTATACTCACATATACATGTGGGCGTGCACACACACACACGCAAAGCAAAATAAATAAATAAAAACAAATTAAACCTGTCTACGGCCATGCCACCCTGAACACGCCCGATCTCGGCTGATCTTGGAAACTAAGCAGGGTCGGGCCTGGTTAGTACTTGGATGGGAGACTGCCTAGAAAGTCTAGGTGCTGTAGGAAAAAAAAAAAAGAGAGAGAGAAAAACTAAAATAAATCTATTTAATAGATTATAAATAAATATTTCTATGAGAATTTCAATAGCATTGAGGACTGGATTTTATTTGTATTCATCAATGAGTGACCGTTCTCACAGTGAGATGAAAAACTCAACCAAGATCACTAGTTAACATGGAAACAATAAATGTGCCCACTTGTGTGCTTAAAATATCTAATATATATGCCATAACAGTAGGAATATATAAGAGAAAGGTAACTTCTTCCTTTATAATTTTTTTTTAATTTTGGTTTTTACTCTGGATGTCGAGCGATTCTCATTGAAAATCACTATTGTCACTTTTATATACATTGTCTAACATAAAGTTAGGAGCGGCTATTCAAGAGTACCTCATTATCTGCGTAGGACCTCAAAAAGTATGAAGCACCTACTCGGTACCAGATACTCTTCCAATCATTAGAACAATCCTTGGCATTATATCTGTATTTCACATATTTACACTATTATGAGATTATGAAAGCTCTCTGAAAAGCAGATTCTTAAAAAACAGGGACATATTTGCCTTTACATTTTATAAAATTTTCTTTATTTATTTTTCTCTAATCTGAAGATTATGTTTGTTTTGGAACATAATGCATCTCTAAAATATTATTTAATTTGTTGAGTGAAAGCATTGAAGAAGAAACAGAACACATGGCAATTGATTACAATTAATTAAATTTCCTTTAATTTCTGTGAGGTCATGTAGACATTAAATCTTACGTTATTTCAGCATGGTCTGAGAGGCAAAAGTTGAAGACTGTTGCTAGACAAAAAATATTATAAAGAATTATTGCTTTAGAAATAAAATCCTTGTTATGTTTAAGTTAAACAAAAAAGCTAAATAAGGTGTGAGAGCCTATACTGGAAACAGTATGTTTACTATCAAAATTCTTGTTTATTGGGCAGGATAGTCACTCACTGGCTAAGCTATAAGAAGAAAGGACAATGGGTTCCCCTTCAGTAGAAGAAAGAAAAGGTGGAAAGAAATATGCTTATTGATCCAAGCACTGGATGGTTGGGTGAGTGAGAAATACTTCTTTTTCTTTTTTTAAATAATGGTGGTAAGAACACTTAACATGAGATCTACCCTCTTAACAATTTTTAAGTGCTTAATACAGTATGAGTAAAAAACATGGGCTATACAAATACAAGGGAATATTATAAATCCTTAAAGAAAGAAATCTCATCATATGCTCCAACATGAAATAACCTTGAGGACATTATGCTAAGTGAAATAAGCCAAGTACAGAAGGAATAAACCTTTAAACCATTAAAATTTAGGGGGCTGTTTTTATAGCAGCTAGTTTTGTCTTCCCTAATACAGTGTGTATGTATGTTCATTTAAAATGCAAACTTCTTACAAGTGATTTTCTTGAAATATTTCAAGGGATAAAAAAATGCAGGACTCTTGACTTCATAAAGCCTACATTTTAATAGAAGGAAAAAGGCAAAAAAAGAGTTCAGCAAAAACAATGAACATGCCTTATTTCTTAGGAAGATAAGAATAAATAAGCAGAGAGAACTGAGAGTGGCTGTGGGTGGCATGGTTGCATACTTTAGAGAATGTTGCAGCAATGCATATGTGAAGAAGTGGTGACCAATATGAATAGTGTGGAGAAAACAGTGTGGAGGAAAAAAAAAAAAAAATGAGGGTAGGCAAACAGGGCTTGGATGTGCTTGACTTTAGATTAACAGGTCAGTGTTTTTAGTTCCTGATAAGGTAAAAATGGAATAAGGAAGCTACAAACTGAAGACTGAGCTGTACCAAGAGACAACTCAAGTGGTACCTTCTAGTAAAGTGGTTTCGATTTTCATCTGAAGACAAAGAGAAACCATTAGAATGTTAGGCAAGGATGACAGTGGCTTTGATTTATGTTAAATACATCATTCTTGTCTCTGTCACTGGTTGATAATGGACTACAGTGGAACTTTGGATAACTACAGGATTCTACAACTTTCCATGAAGGAAATAGAAGTCTACAATCCAGTGCTCACAGTGTAGGTAGAGAGCAGTTGGTAGACTCATCACAATAATTTACATGGAAAACATGTTCACAGTGAAATTTACTCAAATATGCAGACAAAAGTTATATTATTAGAAAATGGAAAAAAAAATTACCAACTATTGATGATTTTCAGAAGTGTTTTGGTACAGATATGAGAATTAGGTATATTTGGTAATCTTCTTGTATTAATAATTAAATAATAAATTTCAAAAGTGATCTGATAATTTCATATATGGTTTAAAAACTCTCAGACAAAGGCAAATACATGGGGAAATGGTTCATCAAATATTTGGATACCTTTGTTGGCTATATTTAATTGAGTACAATGGAGTCATATAGCATGAAAATATTTTTGTCTGCCCTTATTAAACTGTCAATCTATGACTTTAGAAAAATTTAGAAAATGATAGACTGACAGAAATGGAGACTTAACACAGGAAGTTTCAAACTGTAATTTTATTTCTAACTAGAATGTTATCTGGATTTTTATCTCCACATGAAGTAAGGCACTAATACTTTGGTACTCTATTAAAATGTAGTGTCACTTTGATGAATTAGGTAATGGGCTGACATCAATACATTAAAACAATGAGTTTCAGGAGAGATTCATAAGGCCTTATGAGCTTAAATCCAAAGATATAACTTTGAATGCTAAGTAGCATGGGGGAGGAAAAAAATTTTCCTTTTACTTTTCTAAGTTCTCCTCATTAGCATAATAATCAAATTGACATGAGACAGATAACAGAAGAAAATAACCAAATTTAATTATATATGTACATATGGGGGCTCCATAAGAATATGGGACCCCAGGACAGATTGAGCAGTTGAGACTTATATGCATTCTGGACTAAGGAGATGGGGAGGGGTTTAATAGCTTGGACTTCTAAGGGAAGGTAGGCAATTCACAGGTAGATGAGAAAGAGCAAACATTTGGTAAACAAATTCTTGCCTGGCCACAGGGAAATAATGGGACACAGAGTCTAATAGATTTTGCTAAGTTCCTCCCTGTCACATAGTTCATATGCTAAGGTGATAACTCCCTCCCTTTAAACAGATTTTTCTATCTCAATTCCTTTAGGCAGGTAAGGGGAAGATAAAAGGCTCCTCTTGAGTCTTTTGTTTCCTAAAAATAACCAGCTTAAAATAATATACCTCAAGGCACATCTTGGGGTAGAAAACCTCAGTAATGATTAGCAACAGATTATGGAATTTCAGAATGTTAATACGTGCACATGAATTAAGTCTAAAGTGTCATTAGAACTCTTTCAAAGGCTATGTTTACAGGATATTAACTGATATCAGGGAAAATATTAAAATTAATTACGTACATATGAATAATGGAATTCCTATCAAAAATCTCCGTTACTAAATTTTCAGTGTTTATCAGTTTGGTTTAAGCATGGTTGTGCAAATATGAAATCAAGTAGTTGACTGTGCAATAATATATAGTAGATCTATAAAGTAGTTCATTTGGATAATGTAGAAACTGAAACTAGGGTGTTATTTTGCCTGATGAACTACAGAGACTGAAGACAGTCGTGATTCATGGGATAACGACACAATTGCATTCACAGTTGGAAATTTTCCTTTTTTTCCTTCCTTCTTGTTGTTGGCTTGCTTTAAGATCTTTTGTAACTTAGGTTATTGGAAGCCTCAACAGCTCTCTTCAATAGTTTTCTAAAAATGAAATAATTTACTATATTCCACCTTCCCCCTTAATTTTAATCATTTGGAATCAGTGAATTATGGTAATTTAGATGTAGCTAATAAAGTTCTCATAGCGAGGGTAAAAATATAGAATAAATGTGTGTTCTTATAATAAATGTATGTATATGCACTTATGTGTTTCCATGAGTATTCAGGTGAGGCAAGAGCTCAGTTATTTGAGTCACAAGACCAAAGAAAAATATTCAGCTGATTTTCATTCATTGCAGTAGTTCTGTTCTATAACGTCATGATGAACACTGAATTGGTGAATACTGAGTCTCCTAAGGAATGTACAGAGTTGTGGGCCGGGAAGGCTCTGGTCAAAACATTTTATCAACTCATCGACACATAACCTTGATGTATGTATATTTCTTTTTTAGAGACACCTTATTTAATATATATTGTTAAGTGGTTAACACTGAACTCCCAGTCAACATGTTAGCTTATGCCCAAATGAAGCTTACATAAACATACTCATTTTCTTTGTGAGGTACAACATAGTCTTCTTGCATTTAGGAAACTACATAGCATGACAGCACCACACTTAGGAGCCATCTTAAAGAGCTGGAATCACTACCACCACCACCACCAACAGAGAAAATATAAAACATGTGGCACTAATTATAATGCAAAAAGAACATGTTTACCATATGAGAGTTGAAACAACAAGGCAGACACTTGCTTTGACCTCAGCTGGGAATGTGAGGATCAGGCACTAAAACTTTTCACCATTCAGTGCATGTGCATGTCCACAAATGACCACAAAAGACTGCGAGTATAGATTTAAGATTACAAATAAATATTAGCATGCAGACAAATTCACAAATAGCAAATTGCTGACAATGGAGATCAATTGTTTGTGCTGCAGAATAGACCTGTTTATTAAAGAAAAGCACCTTAATATAACCAGTTACTGTTTTTATAGAAAAAAATTAATATTTTTTATGTAACATTTTTCATCTTAGTTCTCAAGCTCTTCAGAGAATTGCAACTATATGAGACTTGACTTCCTAATGTTATGATTCAAAAGGGTTCAAGAACACTGGTTTTCTGTTAGGTAAAGAACACTGGACTAAGAATTAAAACAAACGAACAAAACTTTTCTTAACACTTATTTGCTCTCAAATCACTAAGTGGTTTCCCCCCTTAACTGTGAATTGGGTTGAAGAATACTTGTCCATCATCTAATCATTCAACACAAAGTCACTGAGGCCCATTACAAGTCAGCACGAATGGAGTGGTTATGGCTCCATGACTTCACCTATGTTGACTCATACCGGTCATAAATTCTACTATGGAATAGAAATTGCAGGATGTATGTTACACATCAATTCAAAATATATTGATTAAGCACCTAAGTTATATTAGGCCCTATGTTAATTGCGGGCATGTAGCAGAGAACAAAATAACCACGGCCCATTGTCTTTGGGTAGTGATGACTTAAGGTGCCTCATCAGCCATAGGGGGCATACAGTTGCTGGGTTCTGTACATAGCCGCATAGGTCTACTCAGATTTCTCTAAAGACCATTAGAAAAATTCTTATATTTAAACAGAAAAAACCACAGGCTTGAATAATTTTGTGATTAAAAACATGGCTACAGTTTTTAAATCAGTTGAGAAAAGAAGATTCCAAGCAGATTTTTTTCCATCATTGAAATAGTCTCTTAACATCATTGATGTGAAATATTAGTCACTGAATTAACATTGCTATTTCTTAGTTCCGCGAATTGTAATTAGGATAGACTGCTATAAGTGACATAAAAGGAATGCACCGTGTCTTTATCATTTGCATGCAAAGTAAAAGGACTTACTGCCTATATTTTGAATTCGAACTTTAAACAGAGTAAATTGATCAAGAAAGGAAAGTTGAAGTCTGTAAATTGTACACACACACATATACAAACATAAGCACAAAAAATAATAAAGATGTATGTGTGTTTAAGAATTTAAGGTGAGTCATTATGTTTATAGAACATATTTTGGGGATTTATAACATGTCAGTTAAGTTTTTTCTATTTTTATTGGTGTGCAATTTACCAGGATTACTTAAATCCTTAAGCAGAAATATCTGTCTGACTCTTACATTCAAGTTCTGCAACCAAAACTTTAGCTCTTTCTCTGTCCATAAATTTTGCTAAGCTGTGAAGTTTGGCATATGATTATTATATATGAAAAATCACTATTATTTCATTATTGATATTGAAAAAGTAAAATGAAAATAAAAATATTCTTGAGGGTTCGTCAATACTACCATTATCACATGCAAATTTCAAGGAATTGTTTAGAAATGTATTCAACATTTAAGCCTTTTTTCAAAGTCTTCAAACTTAATTGACGACTCAGAAATCTAAAGGACATCTGATTAAAATTTACAATATTCTCTTCTGTGCTCTGGGATTAATATTATTTTAGAAGACAAATTTCTGAGTACTTTAAAAATTGTATCTCATATTAAACAATTACATTAAAGTTTAATCAGATAAACTTACCTATCTAAACCTTATCTATCTATGCAAACCGTATGGTTATCTCACATTTAAATTTCTTTATTTCCATAATATGAAGAAAGATGTGTTATCATCCAAGAGGATCCATATTATTTTCTATGAAACAGGTATTTTTAAGTAAAAAATACTAAATTTCAGAAAAGTCAATTTTTTTTCAAAAATAAGGATTAATATAAATGCTTCTGACATCTTTAAAAGTGAGCTTGTACTTAATTATTTGATAACAATTAATAGAAATGAAGTAATCAGTAAAAATTCTATTTTTAAATAGATTGTGTTACCTAACTTTGTACAAATTACTTTCTTCCTGTTTATCAACTTCACCTGCCTTCCCTGTAGGAAAGTTACTAAATTCACTTTATAAATATAGTGGTGACAACAATGACTGAAAAGATAAGCATAAAATATGTTGTCACTACAGATATGTTTATATTACACCTGCACTGCAACTGGTACAAATATTTTTGTCTTGAAAACAAAGCCAGGTGAGCTTGAAGTGCTTGTCTGTTTTAACCATTGAGCCATTAAATTTTTAATGACTTTTAGGTTTTAAACTATAAACAACTTTCTCATTTTTTTTTTTTTGGATTCCTGTAAAAAGTTAATTGATGTGAAAAAGAAATACATACAAAAAGGTAAAAAAACAAACAAAAAAAAAATCCAAGAAAATAAAATAATCTTATTTGGTTGTTAGTATTGAAATTACCCAAGTAGTACCAGGTGATATTAAAATAATAAATTGGGCTGTGCAAAGACTTTAATAGAGAGACAGACATAAAGAGAATTTTTTTTTTTTTAACATCCAATGGTTAAATGCCTTAATTTGATTTTGGGGTCATTCCCATGATCGCAATTTCAAATACGAAGTTGTTTATTACACTATTTACTCAAAAGCATTTAAAAGTGATGGCACATAATTTTAAATCTACTTCCTTACAGAGCTATCTGAATTTTTAATTTATCAGGGTATGGTAAACAAACTCATGTCAGGTAATTCGATAGAGGAAATTTAACATGGGAAATTAACTCCAGAACTTCATAAGAGGAAAAGGGCAATTAGGGGAGGGAAAAAAAAAAAAAACAACTTTCATCTTAACAATTACAGAAGGCTACTATCATTTTTAGGACTGAAGAAACATAGGGAGGAAGTGGTGGTACCAGTTTCAAAGAATTAGTGCTCCATAGCAGATGTGCCTGTCATGAGCTGGGACCATGGAAACATAATCAGTGTGGTGGGAGCCAGAGATGTAGAAGAGATGCAGCTTCTGCCAGACATGCTGCCCGGGGAAGAAATGTGTAAGATACATCCACTCTTTGAATTTCCTTCTATTCCAAAATTTCCTGGTAGAGTCTCCTATCGAATGAACTTAACCAGAGTCAATAGGCAAGGGAGCCTGGAAAAGTGCAGCTCCCACTGTTATGCTAAGAGTAGGGGCTGCTAGAAAGACCTTCAAGTACTTTATCAGTCTAGCACCAACCTCATTTTTCCAGATTGGTCTTCTGGCACTCCCTAACTTTCAGTCTAACATAAAATATAAATGATCTAGTTCTTTACCACATAGAGTAACTTCAGGTCACTAAACCTTATCCATGTTATTGCTTTGCCTACAATGCCTTTGCTGGCTCCAATCCCCAATCCCAACAATTCTTCATCCAATAATTCCTAATACTCAGAAAGTCGTTTCAAATGTATCATTTATGTCGACAGTTTTTGATACATAGATAGAATGAATTACTTTACAGTAATTAACCATATTATTAGTGCAATGTTTATAAGACATATTATTATTAGTGACGTATCTTTGTTTCTGTTAATAAACTGAACTCCTCAGGGCACAGACCGAGTCAATAAGGATAGTTAATTGGTTATTGTCAGTTCTCAGTATATGTTAAATATATTATTAGATTGTTTTCCTGGAATCTAATAATAAATTATATTTGCCCAAGAAAATTTAAATGTATTAAGCACTGTGGTGACTTTCTTTTTTCACCTGCAGGAATAATGCTTTTCAACAGTCAAGACACATACTGAAATATCAAAATATTTAATTTCCTCACTAGTAATCTCTTATTAGTATTTTCTCAAACTTTTTCTTTAAAACAACTTTTTTTCAATAATATATTTGCAATCTTACATTGTTGGTAAAGTATCATTATTGCCATTTGCAAACTAGTAAGCAACGATTCCTACAAGGATCAAAGAAAATTGATCATAGACTTCAAGGTTTATTAATGATAGCCATCATTTCTTTTCTACTCAAATCCATTTCCTCTCTGCCCAGAGCTTGAATTCAGAAGTCCTATGTAGTATGTGAACCCAATTCTCTATCCATAATGATTGAATTATGGATAAACTCTTGACTCAAACTAGGAGGAAACATCCCTTAGAAATGTCTGCAGTTGTTCTCCATTATTATATTTGCATTTCAGGCAAGAGGAATAAATAGCAAGTAATAATGCCCTTTTTCTAAAAGCAAAGTTTTTCTCAATAAATCCCTATGAGAGTTCATTTTTTTATTTCATCAGGCAGAAATATGTTAGATGTTGATCCTTACACAAAAGGAAGTGAGAAATTATGTTACTGACTTTTCGATCTCTGTAGTAGAGGAGGGAAAATTGAGAAAAGAATTGAGACTGTATTCTGAAAGAGCCAACTCGTAGTATATAACCAAACAAAATGGGAATTTGGAATTGAAAAACATAGTGAAGCAGTAGGCAATGAGATGCCTTCCTCAAGTCACATTGAAACCACATTATCCAGTACAGAAGTTAAGAATTTTGTCGAGTAGTGGAATGTAGAGATGAGAATGAAGAGAGCAAAAAGGAAAAATGCCATGTGGCCCCAGAGTGAAGAGATAAAGAGAACATCTGTCTGATGTTGTTATTAGCTAAGTAGCCCAGCTATAATTTGTGCAATAAGATTCCCAAGATTCAAGAGTTTCCTCAAAAAAATTGCCTTTACTTAAGATGGCTTGAGAGGTTTTTTGTTTCTTTACAACCAAATTTCCTGATTTATATAAGAGCCAAGATGAAGAGTAATGTAAGTAGAAAGTCTGCCAACATCTGCTCTATTTCTTTAGTATATGCTCCTGCCTTCCTATACTCTATGAACATGTAAGAAAACCCATTTAATGAATATATGTATTGAATTCTCTACTATTTTCTCCATTTAAAATTATCAGCAATCTTTTGAAGAACCCTTTTAAAGGATAGCTTTAACTATCTAAACATTTAGCTAATCATTTAGCATTTAATGGAAATCAGTCGGAAGCAAAATTAAGAAGAATGAAATGCAATGAAACATCTGTATGTATTCTAGTTACCTCATGATACACTACTTTCACTACTTTAATTCTTAGTAATGTCTCTTCATACAGTTTCATTTGTAAATATTAGGCTCTGTGAAAATGCAATTAGAGATGATCACTGATCATTCTAATATGATTTCTTCTCCTACTTGATATGCTTCATTTATGTTTGTTATTGGACTCATATCTATGGAATACCAGGGACTCTAACAGAGGTATGCATTAACTCAAAAATTATCTAACAGATTGTTGTGTCCAGAATAACCAGACCCAACTTGAGTGCTCTTAACCAGGAGACAGTTTATTAGCCGGCGGCTGTCCTTGCAAAGGAGCAGCCTCGAAATGCCAAGATACAAGGTTTTTAAGCCCCAAATCCCATTCCTCATTCTGTCTTAAACACAAAGGTCCATCTTTCTCCTATTCACTACCTGTCAACCCACTGGTCAGGTGTGCAAGCGGGAAGTACAGAAGCAGAAAGTTTGTGTTAGAATGTTATGTTCCTATGGGTGATTGCCTATGTTCCCATGGACAATAGCCAGTGTTCCCATGGGCGATGGCCAAACAGTAATTTTCAGCTTATATACAATTGATTATTTTTCATGCCACGCAAGCAAGCAGGGTTACACAGACTAAAATTGGCAGTTAGCGTATGAGCTCATTGTTACAAGTTTCATGATTAACAGAATGTGGTTAGGGGTTCCAGAAACTAGGCCTAAGTTATAGACTTCCTTTGTCCAGTTTCAGGTTTTAATTATTCTTTAACCCTTTCACATTTCAGCAGGCCATTACAAGATTTTGTTCTCCTTGTGGAGGTTCTTTCACTCTCTTACATGTTTTTTAAACATCCTTCCTAAAGCAACACGTTTGCTTATGGGATTGATAGACCTTTTTGAAAAGAGGCATCAGATTGCCAGGAATAAAGAAAAAAATGTAAACTTTGAAATATACATACAAGTAATCTATTTGAATTCTGGAATGACTAAAAATGGATATAAGAAGAGCCTGTTTTTATTCATCATTTAACATGATTCAATATTTAGTGATAGATAATATTAAAAGATCAATTTTATTTTTCTAAGAGTTTTGCTTATTTTGTATCACTTTTTATGACACTAGGCACCCACATAAAATTTGTTTAAATCTGATCCATTTTTTATGTATCTCATAGATGCATAGTTCATACAGGTCTGTATGTGTAATACATATTGTATACCACACACATCCACACATATACTTATTTGGATTAAAACCTCTTAAGTAAAGGATATTTACTGTAAAATTCATCTTTGCTTCAACTTGAAAGCATGAAACAATTCTGGATTTAAACAGCACATGCACATACAAATACACACACAGAGATTCCTTTTTTTTTTTTTGAGACAGTAAAATTGTCAACACTAACAGATGGTAATAGACTCAGAGAAACCCTAGGTTTTGGATTGTATCCATCCCTTTGGCAGAGATGGCAAGTTATTTTATGACATTTCTTTGCCCATTTTTTTATGGCAATAAAAATGTTAGCTGGGGTTTGGTACATGAATATTCAAGTAAAGACTATCTTGCAACTAGATCGTATGGTTAGGATCTGGACAGTCATGTGAAGTGATGATGTAGGCAATTATATTTTCTGACCCTTAAAATAAACCAAAACAAAACAAAAAAAGCATTGCCTTATTTTTCTCCTTATCCATTCCTGCTGTCAGAAATATACATGTGATGATAAGCCATTCTGGAAAAAAAAAAAAGACAAAACTTATGGATGGATACCAAAGATAAACAAAAGAAGGATCCTGAATTCTTAACACCATAGAGCTACTAATAAATAAAATATTATCTAACAGAAATAAATTCCCATGCTACTTAAGATTTTTTTTTAGTGGATATTTTTTCAACAGTCAAAATGGTACCCTAAATATTTCAATCACCATTATCACATCAATAAATCAATGATCATTTATCATATATGAAAGGATTTCGATGAATATACTTGTATACATTTGCAAATTTTATTAGAAAATTAAGTGTTATGGCTTTTAAGCTAGTATGAAGAGAGCAAAGGAACTTATCAGTCTCTGATTACATAATTGAGAAGAACCTTGTTATATTTTTGTTATGTTTTCAATGTTTCAACATCTGCTTTGGAGAGATAAATCAAATTCTTCATATGTCAAAATCTGAAAACTACTGTGTAGTTCTTTGCTTTAAAATTTTTCAAATGACTTTGAACAAAAGCAATAGTGTTGTGACATTTCATGGAATTTTGCATGAGTAAGTTTCTGAAATCAGCCACTCATTCAGGAATGTTATATATATCCACATATATGTGTGTGTGTGTGTGTATATATATATATATATATATATATATATATCCACATATATACACACACACATATATATGTGGATATATATAATAATTTGCATGTTTATAATTCTATCCAATGCACAAACCACATTTAAAATAGTATTTTATTAAATCCTTACAATAACTGATTTAGTTAACACTTTTGTATTTTATAAAGAAGAAATAGAAGCTCACACATATGCAGCAATTTGACCTATATCACCAAATTATCATGACATAGGATAAAAAAGATATAATTCTACATGACATCACTTGACAGCTTTAAAAATGGCACTGTAATATCTGAAATATGCCTAATGGTTTCATGCATTTAAAAACATAAGCTGAGATTATTTCTCTGAGTTTCTCATCTTAGATTAATAATATCTAGGAGATTTTTTTAAAACATGTATTATATATACGAAGTGCATAATCAACATGTCATAAACTGGTTATTTAAAGAGAAAGGGTTCAATGATAAGTTTCAGGATCTTTTGAAACCATAGTATATGATGTTCTTGCCTTGAAAAAATTATTAGATATCAAAATATCACTGGCATTAAATTAAAAAAAATATTTAAGTGGAAACAATGCAAGATTTCAGGTCTCCATGATATAATTTTTCTGTTCACAAAAAATGGAAAGGGGATTGTCAAACTACGTAAGGTAGTGTAACCAGCAAAATCTCATACTATGCCAATTAATAGAGCACATCCTAAAATATAAACACTGCAATTTGAAAAATATATTATTTTCAACATTTAAAAAATTAAACAAAAACAAATGTTGCATTTCAAAAAGTGTGTTTCTTGGCATTACTTTAGAACGCACACAGGGAAAATTAGTAATTTTAAATAAGAAGGATACTGACACATGGACTCTCAGGTAGCAAATTCAAGAGCTCTTTTTCCTTTCAGTATATTTTTAACAGGGTCCAGGAGTTCAAATTCAAATACTAATCTTTCATTCAACATCCATTTACTGGGATCCTGCCACATACGACCTATTGTTATTGGGTATTGAACTGTGAACTGGTTAAGACATTGTTCCTGCTCCTAGTGATGCATACCACCTACTTGATAAAAGAGGCAAAGTTGCAAATACTTAGGGTAAATATTTAGAAACTATTTAGAACAAAGACACTTTGAGATAAGATTTTCCATGTGAAGAAAATAAATTAGGGTCTTACGATTGTGAAGGATGTTGGAATGGGAAATATTTTAGATAGGGAGGTCAAAGAAAGCCATTTTGAGAGGTAACAATGGAAAAAGCTGATATGAAAATCTGGAGTAGAACTTTCTAAGCAAAGTAAATAGTCGTTGTACATACCTTAACGTGAAACTAGCTTTGCACATTTCTTAAACTGAAAGGTGGTTTAAGTGGCTGGAATTTAAGGGAGAGCAATAGGTGTTGAAGTTCAAGAGATAAGCAAGGGTTTGGTTATTTAGAACCTGGAAGGCCATAGAAAATATCATAGAATGCATTCCAAAAATAATGGAACAGTATTGGAAGAATTTGAGTAGAGGAGTAATACAATAAAATTTATGTTTAAAATAAGTTGTGGAGAATATAATTTAACATTTACATATATCATGTTAATAGTGTCATGTGAAAACAGGAAGTGGGTACAAAACTTTTACAGTACATCTAACAAAAACTTACAGTGGAAAATCTTTTATTGTTCTCCCATGTTTATCATTAATTGTTAATATGTGGTTTAAGTTGAAATATCATGGTAACAATAGGAAAAAGTAGACTTTTGAATATTTTTGAAAATTTGAAAATTGTTCTTAAGTCCAGTCTGCTATTTGACTTCATCTTGTCAGTTAAGGGTTGCTGATTTCAGAGCCAGAGTTTGAAAATAAAATAGGTTTTTGTCAGGGAAGGAGAAACTTATTGTCCAAAAAAACACAAATGTTTACAGAAAGTCCACTAGGAACATCATGGTGTATGATGTCCCATCATTCTTTAGTCACTGTCTCCTGCTTTTCCTAAATACTTACAAAACTTGTGTATATAATTTCATCTCCATTGCTATAACCATTCTCCACTTCAATATCTTCACTCACCTGGGCTATGCTAATAGCTTTCTAATGACTACTCTATCTCTGATAGAATTGTCTTGTGGGTACAATGATTTTCATAAATGCAATGTTAAGGATACCATTCTTTCTTAAGTTGTCCAGTGACT
The DNA here is from genome assembly GCF_902729225.1 of Pteropus medius. Taxonomy (NCBI): domain Eukaryota; kingdom Metazoa; phylum Chordata; class Mammalia; order Chiroptera; family Pteropodidae; genus Pteropus; species Pteropus medius. Next base: position 22,432,627 of record NW_024355205.1, on the reverse strand, counting down.
TCTTAATGTCTTTTTAAAAAAGTTTTAAATATTTTAACATGCGTTTCAATGTCTTCCATGACTTGGCTTTATCCTTTTCTTCAGTATTATATCACATCTCTCTACCTCTCACAACTCAGCCACACTGAATTTGTTAAAGGGCTTTGAAAGTCCTCTTTCTATCCCTAGAAAAATTGTTGTACTTTATTGCTATTGTATACCCCATTCCAACACATCAGAAAACCCTAAGAAGAGGAAGTGAGATGCACACTGAATGGACCAGAAGCGAAGGGCTCTCAGATTATCAAAGCTTGCCAGAAACTTGTAGACATAGTAATGACTGCAGTAAGAGGTGGGGCTAAAGGACATGTGTCTATGATCAAATTATGCACAGAAACATACTTCATAGACTCTTATACTTTATAAACTTAACTCTCCATTTACTTTTATAATTTTTTGTTCAGTATTTTCATAACCAGGGTTCTATTTTTGGTCCAAGATCTATTTATTTTTCCTTCTACATTTTATATACATTTTCTTAACTCTCTCTCTCTCTCTCTTTTTAACAACTTATCTAAACTTTGTCCTAAGAAGAGATTTCTGTTTCTATTTTATAAGCTTTTAGATCACATGTTTTAATTCTCAAGTCTTTATGAAGTAAATATTGCTTGGGAAATCCCTGAGTCAAGGTCATGTTCAGGAAGTGCCAACTTGGCGCTTAGGAAACCCTATAATATCTAATATTATAAAGAGCAAATTCGAATTCCTTACATCTGCCTTTTCTGATAATGAATACTTTTAAGCACTAAAATAAACTTGCTTAGCTTAACTAGATATCTCACCAGCAGAAAGCAATAGCACTGGACCAAATAAGCTATAAAAGACAACAGACCACATTAAGCAGATGTTGCACCTTTATTTATCATCAAAATACCTATATCTATTTGGATTTTTTTTTTTTTTTTTTTGCCTAACTCTATTTTAACTCTCTGGCCTTGCATATTACTTGTCTAACACACTATTTGTCTTTGTCTTATTACATTATCTATTTCTTCTCCTATGTGTTACCCTGCTTCCGCTAAGTATTTTGACTGTCTCTGACCTGTCAATATTGGCACAGTCCAAGTGATTTATGCATTTAATTTATTTATCAATTATGTGATATGAACCAAATGTGTAATTTTTGTTTATATTATTTAATAAGAATACTTTTTTATTATATATTATTGACAAATTTTATAAAATAAAATACTGTGCCCTCTAATAGTTAAGAATAAGACATAATATCAAAACAACATTTTCAATAGATAAGATTCAGTGTTCGATACAATCAATTACTGAGAATAAAGTGGGAGGCTGTCTAAATTGGTCTGAGAAACAATGGGATTCTTTTAAAAAGAAATAACACTAAAAGGAGTTTTCAATGATAATTTGACACTATGGAAGAAACATAAAATGTTATGTTTTATTATCAGAAGTATCAAAAATTCCATTTAGTTGATCATAGCATAAGAGTCAGATATAATTAAAGATGGAAAAAATGAAGTGCAATGAAGTATAAATATGATGAATCATTAAAAGTCTTTAAACAGAGACATAATAGGATTTACAATAGGAAGTTTAGCAAAACTGTGGATGGTGGGTAAGAGGGCTGCTGCTGTAGTAAGGAGGACCACTCAGGTAATCACTTCAGTAATCCAGGTTTTCTTTCAGGAAGGTACAAAAGGGGCTTTGATTTGAAAGACATTTATGAAGTTGAATCGAAAGCAGATACTGAATTCCTAATTAGCCATAAGGGCGGGGAGAGAAAGAGAGAGAGACAGACAGACAGACAGACAGACAGACAGACAGACAAGGACAGAGACTGAGACTCACTCCATTAAGTATTCATCATGCCAGGGAGTATGATTCTATTCAATGAATGTCATTCCATTAGATATCTTCCCACAGGGTGATAAATGTTCATAACTATAGCCTTATATAAATTATCTTTACTGTTTTTGGAAAAAATAAATCTATTTTCTTTTGGTTAATAAAGTGTTATTATTTCTACAAACTGCCTTGAGGTGTAATTTCATTTACGATAGGCTACTCAATAAACAAATATTTATTCAATACTAGATGTGAGGGATTATTTATGGCTATGGGGATACAATGGTAAGTAAGAGAAATATAGTCCATATCTTACTTCAGAATTCTTTTACAGGCCATAAGCACAATAATTGCAAATTTGTATATGACTTGAAGAAAACAAAGTTTATTCTGTAGAGAATAAGTTTCAGGAATATGTAATATGGGAGTGGGAGATGGTCCATAGGTTGTTCATAAAATACTTTCAGAAGGGAAGATATATTTCAGCTGAGACTAGAAAAAAGAAGAGAAGTGTTATATCTCCTCTCTAGGAACACAGTGGAACTCCACCCAAAATTTGGTTCAGATGTCATGACTGATAAGGCCACACATTCCAAAAGAATCTATGAAAAGTCTTGTGATTTATATAATGAGGATCCCTGAGAACAGAACAGACCTCCCAAGTAATCCAAAAATGGCTTAAAACAGCAAGGAAAGGAGACTTAGTTGGAGTTTTTATTGTGGGGTCATGTAAGGGTTCCCCTGCACAGAAAGGAGATTGCAGTGGTTTGAAACTCCCATTGGTACCAAACGGGAGAGCACCTGGGTTTATCAGTGTGTCCATATGTGGGACAGGAGAGAAAGGGGAAGAATTGAGGTTTAAAAGTGGTATTAAGTCAAACATGAAAAAACTATAGGCTCTATTACAGAAGGTTACCTTTAGACAGAGCTGGATGATGGCTGAGAGGGTTGGTTTAATTCTAAAAAGAAGGAAAGCTAAGCACTTAGTTAGACTTTCAAGTCTGAGAGAGTTTACCAGGATCAAAGCGGAATGCCAGTGTAGATGGAGTGTAATAAATAAAGGTGAGAAAATGTCTTTAAAAACTTCTACAATTTTCTCCAAATTTCTCTGTATTTTTTTCACCCTCTTAAGTAGGATGTCATTCAGAACAACATCATCAGAATGGACTCTATGCTATTCTGAGCTCTCCAGTAGGATCCACAACAGATTCCCTACTGAGCCATGAATTAACTCTTTAAGGCCAGATCGTGTAACAGTCTCTGAGACCTTGGGAGAGGTGAGGCACCCAGGTCAGCAGGCACTTTGGTAGCTCAGAGCACTGGCTCTTTCCCAATGCCTACAAAGTATTTCAGTCTTTTTAAACTGGTATAGTACTAGCTGAATGTTCACCTTACTTGCAATCTTTCCTACAAGTAAAAGAGTTGCTTATCTAAAGTTAGAAAGAAGGCATAAATATTTAAATACTATTTTTCAAATTTAAGATAAATGTAATGTATAAAAATAAAATATTGAATATACAACTTACATCCTCTTAGTTTTAAAAACATATATGATATCGTACAGGGATATGATTTGCCCATATAGAAACTCATGTAAATTTAAAAAAGATTTCTCTCTCACTGGGTACAAATATCTCTGTTCTTATTTTCTTGAATTGTTGAGGACCACAAGCTTCTCTGTGCCACCCAATGAGTGCCCTTGTGCAGTGCACCACTTGAAACAGTGTATAGATTGGCATTAATGTTATAATTCTTTAAAAATGATATTCTAAATGTTATTATTATTTCAAAAAAAATAAAAAAGAGAATAGTTGTGTTGCAAATAATAGCAATGAGTTATTATATATTATTTATTATAACTTTAATGCATTTCAAGGACAATATTTAAAAATTTTATATTATTAACATTCAATTCTGCAAAGTTTCCACTTAGGGGAAACATAAGGAACAGTTAGTCACTAGCCTTCATTTTGAGAAAAAAAAATGGTGAGAAAAATAACTTCTTTCATTTCTTATTCTTTTCATTTGTAGGTTGATGGTGAAATTATCTCCAGTTCAAGAAAGGAAGAACTCTTTTTCATATTTGCTTTAAAATATCACTCGAAGGTACTTCACTGAAGTTTTTTTCATAGATGATGGACACGATGCAATGACATACATACATGTATGAGCAAAATCACAAGCTGAAATGAAATTTATTTCCCTTGAGGAACATGACAGAAAATAACTTGGAATTTTAATATCTTTGTTACTTTTTTTAAAATGAAAATACTAATTATCCTCAGTACTAGCTCCAGTGATACATTATTTAATCTTTCTCTGTTGAAACAACCCAAATGCTGTCAGACTATTCAATATAGTTTTGTCAGTTTCTAAAGGCAATCCTTCTGTCAAATGTGGGTGGAGAGGTTGATAAATTTACCTGACAAAATTCATTGGTAAATAATAATCCAGTTTGCATTATTAAAGCACTTTTCATTTTATAGTTGTGATTAAAAGTCTTAGCTTTTTCTTAGGCATTTTATGATGTTGGGAATGTATCAGAAAAGCTACAAAGCTATTCTTTTTTTTCTCCCATTGAAAGAGTATCTTACATACACATCTTAAGCAAAAGGGGAAATTCATGTTTATGGTTGATTTTTCAGTGACTCACAAAGACGCATTTAATGACCACTGTATAGCACACTTAAATTGAGAAACTTTTCTCATCTAAGAATTGGCTTTCTTTTTTCTACTATACTTTTTGTGATTCCTCTAGTTGTCTATATTTTAATAAGAATTTTTATGACCAAAGAATTACATGGATTAAATCAGGCACTAAAGGCCATTTAAAGGAAATGACTTTTAGTAAATGCCTTTTAGTAAAACTACATGCCCAGACTGTGTTGATAACTGAAGAATTTTAATAAAAGAACACTGACTTACCTTAAATGTCCACTTCATAATTCTGCTTTGCCTAAGATTTTGAAAAGCTTCCAGAAAAAAAAAAATATTGTAATGATAACTATGTTAAGAATGTTTTATTTTATTGTTTAGCAAAACAATCTTATTGACCAAATTTCCTTTTAACAGGTTAAAAACACAAATAAATATAGCTTTTCTTCTTAATGTAGTGTTTCAACATATATTTATAAAGAATTTGCAATCAAAGGGAACCGATTCATCATAACTGCTTATTTAAAAATATTTCTAATGTTGAAATTTTTAGTCGATAAGTAAAAGGCTAAAGATTGATACATTGCATTGTGTGTGAATGTTACAAAAGCTTAAACTATATCTGATAAAATATATAAAGATTTGTCAAAATTTTAAAATTTTTCAACATTAATTGCTTGGTAAGATATTTAGATTAGAGCATATAAATTTTTACATGCTCTAATCTAAAACAGCTGTATACAAATGTAATTATTCATGTAACATTATACATATATAATTGTATAAATGTACCAAATATAAACTCCTAAATAAAAATAGTCGTACTTAATATTTTATAGTAGTATTTATTTTTTCAAATAATAAAAATATTTTAAAATATTGAAAATAAGGGAGGAATAATCATATTCGTTCATTTAAAATAGAAATTGAAAATATTTAATAATGATAACATTTAATAAATGTATTGCCAAATATTTGTTTAAACATCATGTACAATATTAGTTTCAAAAATAAATAATTGCTTCAATTTAAATTTAAGATAAATTTTACAAATTTTATTTGCAAATTTATATATATTTTTATGGCTTTTCTTATTTTATAAATTTAAAATTATATTTCTTGTCTTATTGAAAAATATAACTTTAGATTCCCACAAATGAGGTGCAATGAACTTAAAACAAAATGTAATGAAGAGATTGCATTTACTTTGTTGAAAGAGCTTCTCTTTCATTCTTGTTTTAATTATCTATCTAGTATTAAAACTACATTGTTAAATATGAATTTAAAATGCAGAAGAGCATATATTCAGGGAAATGTAAAACCATAGAACTGGAAAGAGAATGAACATTATAGAAGAAAGTGCTTGGATATTTAGGTCAAGCGAGGCCTAAATATATTTCAGTTAAAAAAAATCATAATCACAATCTCATCTACCTTGTAAACCATTCTATCATTACAATCTTCATTTGGCTTGTTAGTTAACTAGGTCTTGGGTAGCTTACTTTAGCTCAAACAACCATGTTGATAATTCGTTCCTATGGCAGATGGCAGATGCTATCCTTGTCCCATGCATAACTCACACATCTCTCAGTGTGAAACTTCCAAACGCCTAAAGCCTCTTGTTTCTGGAACTGTTGCAAGCTGAACTGCCAGCCTGAAGTGCCAAAGAATGAATACCAGCCATCAAACTATGAATTTTCATTATTTCATGTAAATATACTCTAGATTTCTTTATCTAGATAGGATAATTTTGAGTTGTTTTCTTTGTCATTGTTTCCGCAAATTTTCTGTGGAATTAGAGTCCTTGTTCTTAATCACTATCCACAAGCCTAAAATGACTATGCCTGGTAACCACAAGAAACACATGAATACAGTAAATTATTTCACTCTACAGTATATTGATTATTTAATTTAGAATTATTCATTAGGTTCACAAATTCATTAGTTTTAAATTTACTCATTTTAATTCAACATGAGTTACCAACACTATAAAGAGCTCAGTATTGTGACAGTTACTGTGATGGGTTTCTAGACCTTCTTAGACAGTCTTCATGCTTCAGTGTTATTTTAGAACGTCTATTACATTTCCGTAAACATTCATGAAGACAGACTACATTCTGGGCAACAAAACTCACCTTAACAAATTTAAAAGAATAAATATCATACAAAGTATGCTCTAAGACCACTATGGAATTAAACTAGAAATCAATAACAGAAGAGCGAATTAAATTCAAAGTAAGCAGAAGAAAATTAGACCATATAGCAATGAAAATCATACGAGGGAAACAACAGAGAAAATCAAAGAAACTGAAAGTTCATTCTTTGAAAACATCAATAAAATTGATAAACTGTTAGCCAGGCTTAACAAGAGAAAAAAGAGAGAAGACCCTGATTTCTATTATAAGAAATAAAAAAGGGCCATCAATACCTATTTATGGATATTAATAGGAAAATAAAGGAATACTATGAAAACTTTATGTCCCATCATGAACGTGAGTACAAAAATCCTTAACAAAATTATCTAAATGTGGATAAAAACACTTATGGTATATACATGAACACCTTGCATTTATTCTAAGAATGCAAAATTTGCTCTACATTCAAACATCAATTTATGTAATCTACAACATCAACAGGCTAGAGAATGAAAATTATATGAGCATATAGATAGATGCAGAAAAAATATTTGACAAACTCTAACCCCCATCATGATGAAAACTGTCAGAAAACTAGGAATAGAGGGATATTTCCTCGTCATATTAAAAATATCTACAAAAAACCTACAGCTAACATCATACTTAATGATGTGAACATCATACTTCCTGATGTCCCTTCGCTTCTCTCCTATTCGACATCATACTGAAAGTCCCAGCTAATGTAAAATAAAAAAAAGGAAATAAAATATCTTAATAAATGAAGAAATATCCTATGTTCATGAATAGAAACACTAGATATTGTTATTATTTCTTCACAACTTCACCTATAATTCAATGCAATGTCAAACAAACTCTCAAGTTATTTAGTGATATTGACAAACTGATTTAAAGTGTCTATGGAAAGGGGATAGAAAAGAATAGCTAACACAATATTGAAGAAGAATTGGAAGACTGACATGACTAACTTCAAGTCCCACTCTAAAGTCACAGTAGTTAAGAAAGTATGGTATTGGTGAAAGAATGGTGAAATAGAGCAATGGAACAGAACTGACAGAAATGGACCTGCACAAATATAGTCAACTGATCTCTAACAAAAAAGCAAAGATCATTGATTGAAGAAATTTTAACAAATGGCACTAGAACAATTGGATAGCTACATAAAAAAATCTGGATACTGCCTTATACCTTTTACAAAAATTAACTAAAAAATTAAGCCCTTCAACCAAAAGCATGACCCATAAAATGACAAATTGATAATTTAAACTCATTAAGATAAAATTAAAAAGAAAACCCTCCTATCTATGAAAACACTATTAAGAGAATGAAAAAGATGCCACAGATTGGGAGAAAATATTAGAAAATCACATGTATGATAAAGGACTTGTATCCAAAAAATATATTTAAAAAACCCAAAAAACAAAAAAACTTAAAACTCAGCAATAAGAAAACAAATAACCCAACTGAAAAGTCATCAACAATCTGAATAGGCATCTAACCAAACAAGGTATACCAGTGGCAAATAAGCATATAAAAATATGTTCAACATTATACGTCATTAGGGAATTGCAAATTAAAATAATAATAAGCTATCACTACACACCTATCAGAATAGTTGTTCTAATACAGCTAAAATCAAAGGCACTGACAATACCAACTTTTGATGAGGATGTGGATCAACAGGAACTCTCATTCATATATATATACATATATATACATATATATATATATATATATATATATATATATATATATATATATATATCTTCATATATACATATATATATATATCTATCCTAGTTCCTGGCATGGAGTCCTAAAACCCTATAATTCCTAAGTTATTAGAGCTGTATGAGCATCTTTTTTTTTTTTTTTTTTTTCCTAATATTCAGTCTTTGACCCTGGTTCCTGACACAGAGCTCTTAAATCCCTTGGAATTCTGTGGGTGATAGGAGTGTCTTTTGTTCTAATGAGGTGTCTTTCGGTGGGCTTCTGGGTGGGGGTTGGGCAGTAGAAACATCAAGCCATGATTAAAAGCTTGGAACTTTCAGTCCCACCCCTTATTCTATGAGAAGGGGAGAGGAAGTGGAGTTAATGATCAATTGTGCCTATATGGTGAAGCCTCCATAAAAATCCCAAAAGTACAGAGTTCAGAGATCTTCTGAGTTAGTGAACACATCTTATGCCAGGAGGGGGACACAGCCCAGCCCCATGGGGTCAAAAGCTCCTGCACTCGGGACTCTTTCAGATCTTGCTCTATGCATCTCTTCATCTGTTCATTTATATTCTTTATCATATTTTCATTACATAATAAATGAGTAAATAAATACACATAATACATTTTATATATATACATATATAAATTTGTATCTCTCTCTCTCTCTATCTCTATCTATACAACTGGCAACATAAGTGTTTCCCTGAGTTCTGTGAGGTGTCCTAGCAAATGATCAGACTCGAGCATGAAACCCTGAGAAAAAATTCTGATTTATAGCAAGTCAGAAGTACAGGTTACGGTCTACACTCGAGAATGGCTTTTGCAGTGTGGGGACAGTCAGTCTTGTGGGACTAGCCCTTAACCTGTGGGGTCTGTGCCCACTCTGGTTAGTTCAGAATCGAATTGAATTGTAGGACATCCAGCTGGTTACTCAGAAATGGCTTGGTGTGGGGAAAGCCCCTCACATCTGGTGTCTGAAGTGTTGTGAGTGTGGTAGTAGAGTGGGAACACAGAGGAACAAGGTGTTTTTGGTGACAGGATAATAGTTACAAATACAAGGCTGTTCACAGGGGATGTTGGATTAGAACTGGTCTTTAAATCACTGAAAAGACTTGGAGAGAAGCAGAAGAGAAGGACAAAAGAGAATACACTTGGTGGTAGCACTATCATTAGAGTCTCAGGAATAAGCATTGAATCTCATGAGACCGAAAGAACTTTAAATGAGGTAAACAAGAGAATGGGAGTTAATGTGTATGGTATTATAAAAGCAATCCCTATCAGCTGTAAAGGGCACAGTTTCCAGGTTTCATCTGTGTGCTCTGGGTTAAAAGTCAAGCCCTATTCCTGGGTCATAATGCATTGCAACATCTCCCACAACTGTTTACTCACAAAATCAACAAGTATTTTGGGTAATCAGTGCCTAATTTTTGTTTAAAAGAATCCCTCCCCCCATGTATTCTACACATCAGCAAATAAAGTAATGTTTTCAGTATGATTTAAATGCAAGGGGAAAAAGGCACAAAATATATACATAATAAAATTAGAAAATCATGTGTTCATTTATTTCTTTATCAGATACATTTTTAAACACACAAATATGGATTAAAAATTGTAGGTAATATAAAGAATGGTATATATATTTTGTAAGCACAAGTAAATTATAATCATTTTGTGTGCATACCTCACAATGGATATCAAGTCTTAAAAGTGGAGCAACTCAAAACAAAAATGTCCAAAATAAAATAGATCAGAAGGAGAAATAATATATGATCACAGAAGATCATAGAAGTAAAAAACATTTTATATTATGTCTCAAGCAGCAGGTATATTTCATAGTCAACAGATTTTAAATGAGTACTGAAAAATAAAAGAAATAAGGTACAGAAAGGTAGGAAGGCATTACTGAGAGGGTGAGATTCAACACGTAAAATTCATTTTGTGCTCCTACCTCTTCCCACTTTAATCTGATCTGATGCATTTCACTTAACAGCAGAGCTACTTAGCACATGTCTCTGAACATTTCAAAAAGTAAGGATCATTCAACTTATAGCCATCAGCTCTTAACACTGTAGTTTTAAATTTTCCAAATCTGAGTTTAATGAAGGCATGCATTTAGAGAACTCTAAGACATTTTAAATAATTAAAACCTCACTAGGAAGGTACACTTTGGGGTGAAAATATCATGTGGTGAATTCCAAATCATTTATAGATAGCTTTTGAAATATTCATTGTTTTAAGTTACACTCTCTCTAACACTATTTCACACTGAGAAAAATTATATTTTACTTTATTTCAGAAGAGCTAAAAATGCATTTTAAAAGAGTAGGATAGAAACACTTATTGAAGATTTATAATACGTATTAAAATTTCAGCAACAAATTCCTGAGGTAGTTTTTATACTCTTCTTGTTAGATTTAAGAAAACAGTGGCCCAGGGTGTCTCAGATACTTGCCCAAGGTCACACAGTAAGTAAATGGCAAACAATATCTCCATTTCTCCAAAGATGCTTTTTTTCATATATCACATTAACTGGTAAAGAACAGCAGAGAGGGGAAATGACTTTTTCTAAGTCATGGGAGTATTTTGTGTCACTCTCTATGAAAAATTGTCAGCCGTATTTTCCAACCCAGAGTCATAAGGAATAAAGATAAGCTTCTAAAATAGCACCAAATAGCAGAAGAACATGAAATTTCTTGTGCACAATTCCCAACTCTATCAATCACAAGTTGTGTAACCTTATATAGGTCACGTTAAATTCTATAAGACACCAAACTCTCATCTGTAAAATGAAGATTAAAAAATCACATTCATAGTGTTGTTCTGAAGATTAAGTAAAACAATATTTTAACATGCTTGTTAGAGTTCAGCACATAGAAACATTCCCTGGGTATGATCGATGCACTTTTTCTTACTTTTCACCTATTCCTGTAAACCTTGAATGCATATCCAATCATTGAACAAAGTTTATACAGTATTTGTGCCAGATACCATACATAGATACTTGATATACTATGATCTACAAAAGAACAGAATCTTATTACTGATTCTTTAGAAAACAGAGCCTAAAATAAATAAAAATGTTGATGATTTATTTAGGGAATGAAAATCTAGCCTATCAGGATGAGAAACAACAAAGAATGAAGTAAAGAAAGACACAAACAAAAGTGTATGGACACAGTCCTTCGCTGGCTACTCTTTGACAAAGAGCTTATAACTGACTCACTTCTGAAGGTGGCTCAGCAGGTGTGATATTTGGCCCATTGGAAGAACATCTCTGGACAGGCTGTAGGGTAAACTCATGCCTCAGAGCAGTCGATCAGAGAAAAGAGAAGAGTTATATGTCTCTTTCCTTCCCATCCCCTGTTTCCTATGGGTCAAAGCTATCTCACAGGGAAATATCTCACATCTATTTCCAGAATGCAAGGCCTAGTGATTTAGGCATCCTCTCAAGAGCCCCATTGAAATGAGTTATGTCTCATTTCAATGTAGTGTGTGACAAATCAGAAATTCCATGATTTCACTGGTTGACCAGCTCTGCAGAATTAGCCAATGGGAAAGGCTCTATAGTCCCATGGCAAGTGAATTGTTGGCCCTCAGAAATGGTGGCACATTACAGGAGGTGAAAACAAACTATCGAAGTGTTGTATCATGGGCAGCAAGAGAGAAACACACTTAGGAAAAGAGAATATAGTAGAATGTGTCTATTGCTGACAAGAGAGAGCCAAAGAAGTTTCGACTGGATCGAATAATATGGACAACCTTATTAATATTTGGGGAAAAAACACATTCTTTGGAAGAGTCCAAAAGACAGATTACAGTGAAAAGGAAACACAAATATTTTGTTTCTAACATTCAATGCCAAGGAAGAAATGCAAAAAATAAAAAATAAAAAATAAAAAAAGATCTATATCATATCATGAGGGACTGGAGGGCCAGGATCAGAAAACAGAAACCGTATTTTGATGTATCAGAAATATTGAGGTATCTCTTGAGAGAATTAAAACATTGGTCTTGATGGAGAAAAAGTTGCAATGAAGGCTGTTAATTGCAGAATATGTAGGATACAATAATAAAGTCGAAAGTAGTAATAGTAGAGACATATGGACAGAATTATTGGTAGAAATCAAAAAGATGTAAACAATCTGAGGGAACAAAGACATTTAAAAAAAGAAAAAGTATATGAAATACGAGGCATGAGAGAAAGATAATTGCAAGGGAGAGTAAGCAGTAGTAAAAAATATGAGAATCAGACTTAAATTGGAAAATCACACACAACTAAAAAAATGATAATTTAAGTATGGATGTGAGAGTTTTCAATATTAGAATTGAAATACTGGAATTCAGTGTATATCTTTCCAAACCGTAGAATAGAAACATATATTTAATAAAAGCAATCAATGCAAAAGGAGACCAAAAAGAAAAAAACGAATAAAAAGGAAAATGAAAAGGCAGAAAAATAGAGCACATAATGAGAGAATAGATCTAGCTATCGTCTATCATCTGTCTACATATCTATCTAATCTATCTATATCTATATCTAAAAATGCATTAAATGAATTATATTTAGATATATGTATATTTAATGGATTCAATTTATATATATACTCTATGCGTATTATACATATATGTTTCAATTACTATAAGTAGAATAAACTTTTTTTTAGTTAGAATACAAAAATTACCAGATTTTATTTAAAAAATATAAAGATATTTACAAAAGAAAGACAAGAGGACAGAAAGTTTAAAATACACAAAAGATAGAACTAGTAGGAAATCCAACATATATATATCAAAGTTAAGTTTGTTGTAAAAAACACTATTAAAAATAATTTTTAAAAAGCCTTATGAAATAATGATTTAAACATCCAAAAAGAGTGAAAAAGTCAGGTAAAGAAATTAAATTTTTAAAAATATATTTAAGGAAAAAAAGAGGTTAAGCAAAAAATATTATTACTGTATTGCCACAAAAATTTTTAGAATTAATGTGTGCAACCATGCTGCTGTAAGGTTAAAAAAAATCTCAATTCCTTTTTCTCAGTAATAAATATTAAGAAGTTACAGTTAATAGATGCCATTTGCAATAGCTACAAAATATAATGTATCTTGGACTAAATCTGAAAAGGATGTTCAAGAACTCAATAGAGAACATTATAAAGCTTTTAAAGATCATCTAAATTAAGAGGAAGATAAACAATATGGAGATCCTGTCCAACCATGTATTAAGGCTTATTTTAAAGCTATTATAACTACAAAACAAAAAACAAAAAAACTCTCAAACATAGACATAATAATGCATGCAAATGTTAGTGGGACAAAATAGCCTATTATTTGACAAGCAGTCTTAATGATATGAGAAAATGGTCAATATTGTATTGTTAAACAGAAAGAAAAAAATAAAATGTTACATGATAGGATGATCCCAACTACATAGAAACACATATAACCAAAGAGAACAGTATCATATTAGATGATAGTGACTTGTTAGTATAGGTTCATCGGTTCAAACGAAGGTACTCCTCTCGTGGGGGATGTTGATAATAAGGGGGAGGAGCTATGCATGTGTCAGGGCTGGAGTATATAGAAAATCTCTGTTCTTCCACTTCATCTCCTTGTGAACCTAAAACTGTTCTAAAAAATAAAATTTATTTAAAAAAAAATGAAAAGAAAATCAGAGAGAAATGATGGGGGCGATGATCCAACCTTTGATCCATTGTCCTTTGTAAGATGGGAGGAATATATTCTCCTACCTCTCCTTTTCCTTCCACTGGTTGATGCCAGTTAGCATCATCTTAGGTTTGTAAAATTGGAAGATATTACTTGTCTATATTAACAAGAAGAGATATTTTCATGTTAACTATGACATCTCCTGCCAGTTCATGAATATCTTTAAAAATTTTCCAGGATTATTTGGATATTTTGATTGTCTGTTATTTTCCATTGGTAAAGCTTACAGATAATTTGTTTGCTAAAATCATCTATTATACGTTAGTTTTTAAATTGATCCATTTTAGTGCTAATATTTTACATGTTATCTGACATTTGGATCAAGCTATAAGATACATTTCTGAACTCTTTTAATCTGTTTAAATGTAGTCCTATCAAGTAGAATTGCAGGATAAATAATATCATTAAATCCTTTTGACAGCATTAATGCTTAAGGAGTTTGAGTCCCCCAAACATTCAAATTCATACACACATGCACACACAAAAATTTTTTTCATTATTTTGGTTAAAATATATTTGGGAAATATTTCATGAACAAAAATAAAATGTAGAATAAAATAAATGGATTCTTAACTGATGAAAAACATTAAAGTGAACTACTTCAAGTTAAAAATATTTGTCCCCCATTTTATTGATTATGAACAAAAATACTTCCATCTGCAACAGCTAAATAAAATTAATGTGTGAAATATTAGCAAAATTAAAAAGTTAAGCATATCTAACTACAATACTGAAAGAGTATACTACAAATATTCTGCAATGACGTCTTATAAATCAGATATTTCTTCTACTTTCTTAATTTTTTAAATAAGAAAACTGATCAAAAAACTCTCAGTCCCTAGTATGGGCTTTATTTTTATCTGTCTTTTAACTTTAGTTTTATTTGATTTGTTTCATCTTTTGGTTTAACTTCTTCCATCTTATTCAATCAATCTATTAAATTCTCATTTTTTGAACAATTTTTTAATGCACACATTTCATTTTGGTCTCTTTTAAATCTGTATTCACTTTTAAAAATGTTATTGTTTCATAGTATTTCATACGATGTTTTATTTCTACCACAGTTAATTTTAATTATGCAGAGTCTAACTTTTATTTAAGTTGGGGTATATAGGTTTTTCTGACCTTTTGAAATTTGATTCCAAAAAGGGAAGGTAAATAATGTGAAGAAAACTATTTTTCTGTCCTTTGCAGCCCTTTCCTTGCTCTCTGAGGCTTAGATTACAGGTTTCTAATAATGAACACTTCAGCAATTTCAATGTTCTAGGCACGGTTTTTGGTGCTTTAAACACATTTTCTAGTGTAATATTTTTAAGCGGAAAAACATTTTCATACATTAACGATTGCTCCTTATTTATATCTCCATCAGCATTTCATATCCCTCCTTCACTTTCCCTTATTTTTTAGGAGTTAGACTTCATTCATTAACTCAGCAAAGGGCTAACAAAAATCAGTCTTAACTTTTGTGTTAAAAGTTTAACTTAGGGTGTAATCACTAAATTTGGAAGATGCTATTTATCAAAGAAAAGGTTTTCTTTTACCCTCTAGCCCCCATATTTCCTCATACTACCCCATATTATACACACTACACACACACACACACACACACACACACACACACACACACACACAATACACACACAACATACACTCTTTTCATTTGATTTTGGGAATGGGAGGAAGATGAAGAGGGAAAAAAAGGAACTTAGACACTGATGGATCTCTGAGAAGTTAGCCAGTACTGCAGTCCACATTATCTTGGGTCGTTAATCAATGAGAGAGAGAATCCTAATACAGGTGGGGCCTAAAAAATTGAGGAAACCTCTGCCCATTACTCAAGAAAGTGGTAGGATTGCAGAGTTCTCCTCAGTCCACCATGGCTCAAGAGTCTCATAATAAACTGAGGTATATAAATCTGCAGGCCAAAGAGAGCTCAGGGCTATGCAGTAGCCTTTCTCTTGTGCCAAGAGCCACATGAAACCAGCACTGAGGATCAGTAAACCTGATGAGAATGGCATACCAGGCAAGTGCTTGGTCCCAAGGTGATAGCCTGGGCCTGAAACATGAAAGACTCACTCAGCAGATGGCAGCATGTACAGGTGACAATTAGGAGGTGATGTCATGTGTCTCAAACACTTGGCACATAAACACACACAATTGCCATGAGAGTGTCTGATTTTTTACAACCACTCTGTGATTTAGAATTTAAGTGTTGGCTCAAGAAATGATGAAATGCACAGGACAAACAAACAGAGACTCATGGACACGGACAATAGACTAGTAGTTATCAGAGGGGGGAAGTGGGAGGTAGATGGGGTAAAAAGGTTCAAATTTATGGTGACATTAAAGAATTAAAAAATAAATAAATATAATGGAAAAAAGAAATAATGAAAGGAACATGACTTAAGTGAGATTTTACTTGTCAGCCAGTGGACTGAAAATTTAATTAAATTCCAGTTATAGATAAATAAAGAACATTTTTTGCACATGTCCATTTGTAACCGATATTTATGTACACATCTTCAGACTGGTACAACAACCTTATTATCCATGTTTAACAGATAAAGAAAACAAGTTCAAGCATGACTTATTAACTTCTCGAGGCCTCATAACTAGAAAGATCTATAGCTAGAATTGAAATGCTTGTAGGTGTATCTTGGGCCTACACTTTAAAAAGATGTGTCTTCTCAGAAATTATTTTTTATAGTGAGTATAGCTGAGGTTTTTAGGGGAGGGAAGGTCATTCTGCCAAACAAACACTCTATGGATAGATTATATTAATAAATACTCAAATAAGTACATATATGAGGTGTTATACTTAAATGCTTAAAATATTTTCTCACTTTCAGTTTTGTTAAAAATAAACAAAAAACTGAGTGCTATTTTTAATTTACTTATCAAATTTATTAGAAATCAATTCATTAGCAGATTAAAATAAACTGACATCTTCTTTATCCAAAATAATATGCAACTGAGGCACACATACCCTGACCTTGAAGTCAGATTGTTTTAAAGTTAATATCACATAGTAACTCAAGAATGTGTTTAAAAAATGTATAATAAATACATTGCTGTGTCTCATCATGAGTGAACGTTTCTATTTTAGAAGATCAACAAAGCCAAAGCATTCAAACCGAATCATGAGGCTATATAGCAAAATATCCAAATGTAGAAACACAAAATAATAATGATTTAGTTTGGGAGAATATATCAAAGCCCAAAGACCAAATCAAGGAGTTTGGACTTTATTCTTAAGGAAATAAACTATGTGACCTAAAATACAATATTATATTATAGACAGGTAGATAGATGATGGATAGATAATGACAGACAGACAGACAGATCTCTGTGCCTAATACAAATGACACCCCCTAGAGTTCTGCAAAATATTTCTAAAGATAACTGTGTTTGCAGAATAAGGGATACATCAAAATAAGGATGGCAATGGAAATGAGACCTGGAAATGGGAAATGAGACCTAAAATTTAGCCCTGTGGGGATCTGAGATAGTGGTTTTAGAAATATTAGAAAAACAAAGAAGAATTTCTAGTTATCAATGGATTGCTCTTGGCTCCAAACACACCTTTCTCTGCCTGCAGTGCTCTAAGGAGCTTTATAGCAAGCACAACAGTAAGCTTTCTCAACAGGGAGTGCAGACAGACACTGCAGTAGTAAAGAACTTCTATTCTCTATTCTGGCCTATTTTGTTTCCATTTTTGTTTCTTCTTGCTGCTAGCTGTCTTGAAACCCAGAGCATGTAGTTTCTCAGCAAGCCGGCAGCCCTTGTCCTGGTCTGGTGACCACCTTTCTGCTCCCCTCCTGCAACAGGCACTGGATAGGATACCTCAGATCTCACACCCCTGGCAGCCAACGGGTTCTCACAGCTCCAATTCCCTCTCCACCTCTGCTTGACAACTTTGGTCAGCCTGCACCCTCAGGGGTAAGAAGGTAGTTTATGTGACAGCACTCCGGACCCCTCACACCCCAACTTCCTCTGTGCACCTTTCTCTCTGTCAACCTGCACATCTGATAGGGTATTTCCAACGTGCCAGAAAATAGTGAAGCAGCTCTGGCTAGGGCAGCCCAGTGAACTGTTCTGCCACCCAGTAAGCTGCAGCCACACTTCTCCAAAGGCTATCTGTATCCCTTTCTTGAGGAGGGGACATGCTCGAGCTGGAAGCTTTGTCCTCTCCTTGTGTACTCTAAAATTGTCTTTACATCTTTATAATTTCTTTGCTCTTATTGTTACAATTATTTATGTTAAATGGGTCCTGTTTAAAATAAGTGTGGTTTCTGTCTCCTGATTGGATACTGACTGATACAAAGAACATCAAATAAAGGTTGGGAGGTGGGGGGCGGAAAACTGGATGTAGTTATAATGAGTTGTGTTTGTCGCGATTTGACAGAGTAACAATAGAGATCGTTTCTGGGAAAGTGATTAGAGAAACCAGAGAAATATTGTTAGAATACTTGTTTCATTGCCTAATAAAGAAGCTGCTTAATAAACACTTACTGCCTGGCTGAATAACTAAGTTAATGAGGTATATAATGACACAGTCACCACATTCCTTGTTCTAGTCCTCGTTTTCTGGTTTGAAGCTGTTAATGTATGCAGAAATGATTATCATCTTACCTTAATCACATTCCCAATACATTTACAATGAAAATATAACTCTCCAGTATGGCATAATGTTTACCAAATATATGCTAAATATATGTCTAAATAGCTAATCAGTATGTCTTCTATCTTTGAAGCTACAGAGAATTTCCTGATAAAAATTTGCTCCTTGGTCCCTACATTGCTTAGCTCTATTGAAATACCCTCGTTTAATATTTTTCTTTTTATTTTGAGAACAATGTAATTACTTAGGTCTGAACTTATTTATGATGTTTTGCTTTTAGATCATGTCTGTTAGAAATCAGGTGTTTCTCTATATCTTTAACTACTTATTTACAAATTATTCCTTTGGTGAGATAATTGTTACAGATGGTTGATTATATTTATTACATATGCTTATTTTATTTACAGTGTGTATAATAGTTTGTAGGGCTGCTGTAACAATTTGCCATAAACTGGGTGGCTTAAAGCAACAAAAATGTATTCTCTCACAATCGCGGAGGCCAGAAGTCCAAAATCAAGGTATTGGCAGGGCTGTGTTTCCTCTGAAGGCTGTAAGGGAGAATCCTTCCTTGCTTTGTCTAGCTTTTGATGACTCCTGATATTCCTTGGCATTTTTGGTTTGTAGCTACTTAATTTCATCTCTGCCTCTGTCTTCACATGGCCTTCTTCCCTGTGTTTATGTGTTCTCTTCTCCTCTTGTAATGATACCAGCCATTGGATTTAGGGCCTATCTTAATTCAGTATGAGTTCGTCTTAACAAATTACATCTGCAAATACTCCACTAACATTTAAGGTCACATTCTGAGATTCTTGAAGGACATAAACCCACTACTACAGGGATATTTAATTTCAAGCTTGGGAAGATCCTTTAGAATGTTTTCTAAAAAAATATACAAACATTAGAGGTAATCCATTTCAGTTCTTCTGAGCCCACTTTTATATTTGGGAGATATTACACACTTTTTTTATATGCTAAAAACTTTAAAATGGAGAGAAAAGTAAATATATCTGAATATGGTAAACGACATTCACCCGATTTCCAAACCCCTCTTCTGTTTCACACTATCTTAATAGGAATGTCACTTTAGAACAATTGTGGATCTTAATAAAGGTAGGTTAAATCCCTGTCAAGGTTTCTATGGGAGTCAGGATATGTTGTTCTGATTAAAAAAAAAAAAAAAGTATAATTTGTCAGAAGATGATAAGCATATGGACAAAAACAAAAAAAGAAAATGGATCTACTAGGCCACAGTAAAGACTTTACCTGTTAATCTGAGTAAGATCAGGAGAGTAGGTGGTTCTGCCAAGAAAACCAATTTATATTTTTAAAGGGCTGCTGTGTTGCAAGTAGTCTGGATGGGGAAGATACAAAACAATAAATGAGAGAGCTTATTGAAATAAGCCAGGTAACAATGACTGTGACTTTGACCAGCATGTGAGGAGTGGAGGAAGTGACGTTTAATAGCACGTTAAACTATCTTTATACATCCACGTAAGAAACTCAGTGATTTTGTAATTCATACACACTTACATAAGTAGACTGCTTCTTGTCAATTTCAGTAATGACTTGTACATCACTAAACCAGTGGTCAAATCTCAATGTCCATCTCAAAGGATCTGCTCTCTGATTAAAAGGTAGGTTATCCACACAGGTGATTGTGAAGTGAAGTATGTGGGTACAAATGTTAGGGGAGGGTGACCAGGAATTTGGTTTCAGCCATGTCTAACCTGAAATCCATAGGCTTCCTGGATAGATATATTGTGTAGATGGTCAAATATATAATTCCATAGTAGAAAAAGAAGGTTCAAGCTAGAGAAGTAAATTTTGGAGGGGCACTGTTGGTACTTTTAGCAATGAGGCAGAATGAGATCAATTAGGGAGTGGGTATACCTAAAGAAGTGAAGAGGCCATTTAATGTTAAGGAGTCAGAAAGAAGAGGAAGACACAGCAAAGAAAATGAGAAGGGACAGTGGCAAGTGAAAAAATAACACAATGAAAGGCAAGTGATGTTCTGGAAGCCAAATAAAGGCAGTGTTTCAAAGATGTGGGAGCAAATCTTGAGTTGTGGAGAATCTGCTGCCAGGTCAAGTGAGATAAAGACTGAGAACTGACCAATGGCTTTAGCAATGTGGAGGTCACTGATGGTTTTGACCAGAGGCAGTTTACTTAGGTAAACTTGGACAAATCACAAAGCTCTGAGCTGGATGTATAAATGATGACAGTAAGTAAACCATATATCTCATTTGCCTATGTCTCAAACAGGAGACAAGTTATGTCAAAAGGGCCTTAAAATTGGTGAAAAAAAAAAAAAGTACACATGGAAGGTAATATGCCTTTTATTATTATCAATAATTGACATTCCATGCATCCATGTTTTTTGTCAATTAACTCTATTAAATAACTTTATTTTGCTTTCTGTTTTTACTTCTTTATATCTAAATGCTTTCACTCTATGTCATAAAAGATAAAGATATAATTTTTTTGAGGGCATAAATGTTGAAAACTCTTTGCTAACCCTTTCTCTTTGAACGATGCCACTTTTTTTTGTTTCTGCTAGAAGCTTTATTCACTTAGGTGTAAATCACATTTTTATAGAATTCTCATACATCAAAAAGTAGTGTCCAATACAAGCCAGTGAACAAGCTATTTTTTAAAAAGTGATATGGATTTGCATCATCTCACAAATACAGATGTGTAGTGCATTTCATAAATACAGATGTTCAGTGTATTTAGTCCAAGATTTATTTTGATTAAGAATGTATGTAGTGTTATGTAAAGTGTATGAGGATCTGATTTTGCTGTTACTAAACTTGTGGTCAGAGAAAAGACATTAAATCTTTCTATGTCAAATTTTTATCTCTGAAATTAATACCAATGTAAGTGTTTCTCTAAATTCCTTTCTAACTCTTAATTTCTGTGGTTCATTTCTCTGAATGATGCCCAAATATTATTTGCTTCCATATTTCTAGTCACTTTTATTCTTCCAGTTTTCCTGGGTATCTCATTATAAATAACTTTTCAGGTATTCTCTTGCCACTCTTTTTCCAGAAAATCCTTAAATGTGTCTTTTAATTTCATTTAAATTCAATGAAAAAAAATCCTGATGCTTCTAAAATATTTTATTAAGGTATTCATTGCACTGGTTGGGGAAAATAATTAATATGAAAGTATTGACAGTAAGATATTTTTTATAAAGTCCAAATGTTTTACAGACCTAGCATTGAAAATCTACTTCTGAAAACAATATTATTGATATCGTAGGCATAATCAGAACTTATCAAAAGTATATAGAGATGAATTAATGACTATACATTATTCCTGAAGAAATCAAATTTCTTGGTGTTTCAAATACCAACAAAACATTTAAAAAATATTGGAATAAATTTGAATTAGCAATTATTATAGCCTTATTATTAGGTAAATATAAATTTTCTGGATGCTATGGTAGAAACCATGCTGAATAAAGCACACATTCTGCCTTCAGGTAATTATAATGTAAGAAAGATATATAATCAAAATTGTGGTGATTCTAACACATATTAAGTGTTTGCTAGATCCTGGTGATATAACAGTGAATAAGAAAATATTTGTTTCCTTTTGGAGTTTACAGTTCAATGGGGGAAATAAATGAGTAAGTACATAATTAAAATAACATCTGATAAGTGTTATGGCTTGAATGAAAAGATGCAATTAAAATTCAAAGAAAAGCCACTTAATTCAATTTCATAGAAAGGAGAGAAATGTTCTAGTATGAAATTCAACTCCACATCTGAAGGAAGAGAGAAGAGGGATAAAAAATAATTAAAATTAAGAAATAATGTGTAGAAAAACTTAAGTTAGCAAGGCATATTTGAAGAAGTAATGCATTTCACCACATTTTAATGGTGGCACATATTATGACTGAATTGTGTCCCCCCTAAAATCTATATGTTGAAGTCCTAACCCTCACTACCTCAGAATGTGATTCAATTTGGAGAGAGGATCTTTACAGAGATAATTAAGGTTAAATGAGTTCATTGGGGGTGGGTCCTAATCCAAGATCACCAGTGTTTTTATCAAAGGAGATTAGGACAGACACTTAAAGAGGAAGAAACCATGTGAAAACAAAGGGAGAAGGTAGTTAACTATAAGCCAAGAATAGAGGTCTTAGAAGAAATAAACTCTACCAACACCTTGACCTTGGACTTGCAGCCTCCAGACTCTGAGAAAATAAATTTCTATTGTTTAAGCCACCCCATCTGTGGTCCTTTGTTATAGCCGCCCTAGCATATTAACATAGCATGCAATGAGGTTAAAAATATAAATCACACATACCACAGGGAGTTTTTTCTTAGCTATTTTACAAAATTTGGACTTCACTGTGACATATTTGTAAACCTTTTTCATTGCTTTAATGAATAGAGTTAACGGTTTTAAAATGTTACTTTACCTGCAATACTTAATGAATTGACAGGAGATATGACTGAATGTAAATGATAGCTAGAAGGAGGGTACAGGTATTTATGTAAGAAATAATGGTAATCTTAGCTAGAACAGATATAGTGGGGTTAGCAAAAGAAGTCAACTGCCTCAAGAGACATTTAAGAGGCAGAATTGCCAGAATTTGATTGACTGTATGTGAGTATTGTGAAAATAGTCAAGTATACCTCTCACTATTAGGAGGTAGAACACTGGTTGGGAGGAGATACCATTTGCTGAATGGATGATTGTACGATGTGGGCACATGCGAACACTGATTGGAAAGGTAAGGACTCTGTTGGAGTTCAAGTGGGGACCTCTGAGTCAATGTGACCCAAGGCACCCAAGATCTTCCAGAACTCATTGAGCCTAAAGAAATAGTTTACTCTAATATAAGTGTTATGCTTAGTTTTGCTTATAGAATGATATAGGAACCTTCTTGATAATATAATCTACCCCTTCCTCAAGATCTGTCCAATCACCTCTCCCGATCACCAAAGTAAAACGAGAGTCAAATAAAATTAGTGCTGGAACTTCCAGTGGAAGAAAGGGATCTATTCAGTATATATTGGGAGAATCTAGCAAAGTATGTAGGCACTAGATTCTGTAGGCACTATATGTTAATGGAAGGGGGTTGTGTTGTTAGAAAATGGCTTTTGTAGTGTGAACATACAACATAAGTCCAGAAAACTCACAAGCTAACTATGTTTTGCAGGAGAACCTGGAAGACACTCTAATTATTAGCAAAAGGGACAATCTGCTGAGAGACTCAATTGTGGCTACCTTCTCTATGTCATGAATGACAATACTGGATGCTGTTATAGAATCAATCTCCTTAATAGCAAGGGCAGAAATAGAGGAAATAGGATCTGAAATAGTAGAGGTCAGATGACTATATTTAAACACAAGTAAAACACAGGAGTACAATTAAGCAATACATAACAATATCAGATTGGCAGCCAGAAATCCTGAGCTGCAGAGGATTATGGAAATAGTGTTCATGCTTAGCCTTGCAAAGGCTAACAGAACATGACATAGCATTCCTAGGTGAAGAGAGCAGCCGATGAGTGTATTTTACAATGTGTAAAAAAAAAAAAAAAAAAAAATGTATATATCAAGATCGAATAATGAATGGGTGAGGGCAGAGGATCCAACAGAATTCATGATTACCTGCTTAGTTTCCAGATTAGAGCCAGTACACAGACTCAAAATCCAATGACTAAAATAGAAGCCAAGTCTCCTTGAAGAAGGATGCTTTAACACTGTGGCAAGTGTAATTCTTCCCTAAATGCACCTAATCTCAGTTAGATGGTAATCATACACAGGGGGAACTGGGATACCCAGACATTTTAGAAATTATTGAAGTTGACATTGATACATGAGCCATAAGACATTATCATGAGTTGAATAATAAAACATGGAACTCTGTTTCCACATATGACTCATTATGAATCCATTGGGTCCTTAAAACCACCCAAGGGTCATTTTAGCAAATGTGCAGCTGAAATAAACATACTTGATGATTATCAGATGGTTCTTGGCACAGTAGTTCCTTGGCATATAGGGTAAGATATCTCACTGGGAAAGCCACATGGAATCCTCTAAAACTGCATGCCCAGCCAAAACATAAATCGAAAACAGTATTGCATCTCCAAAGGTTATTGGAGACTTAAAATATGCCTAGGTGGTGGTCTCTGACAAATCCCTATTAAACCAGCCTGGTCCACATAAAAGCAGGCAAATACTGACAAAGAAATATGTTAAAAAGTGGTTGTCTATATTGCATCTGCTGTGCCAGATGCAGTATCTTAGTAAATTAACATATATATATATTTTTTTTTGTTAATACATTCTTTGCCATACCTGTCAGGAGTGACAATCGGAATCAGTTATAATTTATGTGACACACATTTACTTTGTGCCCTGGTTAATTCTCCCATTCTCTGACATCAGCAGATAATGATGAATGACTTGTTTTTTGTTCAAGAAACTAGAATTCTTAAAAAGAGTAGAGGGGGAGATAAAGATCAAAGATAAAGAATTTTCAAGAAATGGCATGCAGTGGGCACAAATTATGAATATCTTTGAAATGCATGTTAGCTGCCAGAGAGGCAGTAACCCACCAAATGGAATGGCGTAGTCAAATGACATCAGCAAATTTTTATCATTGAGTATTGGCACAACGATCCATAACAGAGTAACCATAGTGGCAGTGATCATGGCTATGCATGGCCCCAACAGTATGGGTTCCTTACTCTCCATGCCTGATATTCAAAGATCTAGTTGAATAGAACAATCTGAAACTGCAATACCTGTGGTCACATTTATCATGTTGTACCACTTATAGGGCTTTGGTAATTCGGAGGCTTATAGACATGTAACCCCATATAAGATTGCTTTAGACCATGGAGCCCACTTTATAGTAAAAATGTATGAGAGAGAGCTCATGACCATAAGTCCTACTAGTTGCACTACAAACCAGACCACCCAGAAGCTGCTATTCTGATAGAGCAAAGAAACAGGCTTTGAAGTTGCAGGTGACATGCTATTTTGGTAATAATACTCTAAAGTTATGGAGTTCCATGTTGCCATGCTCAAGGATGCAGCGTACACCCTAAAGCAGTTAGCATTTTATGGTGCTGGGTCCCCAGTAGGTAGAATACACAGATACAGGTATTAAAAAATGAAAATAGAAATGCTTCACTTATTGTCACTCCCCACATGGAGACTTTATACATCCTGTCTTCACAACTTTAAGCCGTGTGAGTCTAGAGTTCTGTTTGCCTGAGAAGAACATCTTCACCAGGAAACAGAGTAAGAGTACCACTGAACTTTAATTTATGCCTGCCACCTGCAGATTGCACCACTTCATGTCAAAAAAAGTGTCACCATACTAGCAAGGGAGGAGATGATTCCCGGTTGGGGCAGGGATAAACTCATTTGGTACTCGTTTGGGGCATCTGAGTTATTCCAGAAAGAGGCCAATAAAAAGCTCGGAGAATCTATCCCTATCTGAAGTTGATTCATGTGTTGTAAGTCATGGCCTGTAATAGATTCTGTTGAGCCACCAAGATCACCATTCATGGATGAGGCATTCATTTATCCAGCAACCAGGAATGCTGTCAGCTGCTGACTTACAACTGAGGCTTTCTTAAGGAATTGCTCTTGACCAAAGGAGATGCATCTTCCAAGGTTACTAGTTCTTTAAGGGTCAGCCCATATCTAGTTGCTGGTGAATGCCATGGTATAAAGGCTCAACTCCCTTGCCTCAATTTGGACAATCCTAAAGGGCTACTCCAGCTCCAGAGCTCACTATGTTACTGGCTAAAGCCTGTATTGCAACTGTGTTGCAAACTACTCTCTCTGTCAACTCTACTTTCCTTACTCTTCTACAGATGTTCCCAAGATACTGGCCCTGAAATTTCCGGCAGGCAAATTTTCATGCCAGAGTCTATTTCAAGGAACTAAAATAAGAATCATGAGTAAAAGCAAATTAGAATAAACATATAAAGAACTTAATTGATTTTTATGGTTATTTGGAATCTGTAGGAGCCTAGTGGATATGTGAACTTGGAATTCTTTAGGTGATCTGGGCTGGAGGTATATCTGGGAGATGTAGTCATAAGGATGGTCAGTGTAGTCATGAAAATAGAGATTACTCAGTGCAAGTATTCAAGTGAGAAGAGAAGAAAGATTAGGACAGAATCCTGAAAGAAAAATTCAATGGGTGGGCAGAGTATTAGACTCCAACAAAGCAAAAGTGGACACCAAGGAAGAAAAACATTTATGAAGAAGGATCTTCAATGAATACAAGCAATACTGAGAAGTCAAGACAGCTAAAGCATGAAAATTTCCCTCTCACAAAGAGGTTAGTACTGGTCTCCTGGACAAGAACAGAATCTAGTAGTGGAGACAGAAGCCAGATTACAATAGCCGAAACACGTGTGTGGTAAGATTTGGCATCATTATCTTCAGACAACTCTTCCAAAAGGTTTAATCATGAAAGAGAAGAGAAAGATGATGGGAGTGATATACGGGCTGAATGAGGTTTTTATATTTTATTTTTTGTAATAGGAAAATTTTGTAAATGCATAAACCATAAATTCGTAAGTATACAAATAATTTTAAAATATTCCAAAGATAGATATAAACAAAGTGCTATGGCAGTTTTGTATATATTCTCTCACCAAGAAATTCTAACAGCTTTGAAAATAAAATTCTTAAGAGTCAAAATATGTCTGGGCAGTAATCTATGAGACATAACATTAGCATTTTGCTGATTGTAAAAGCTATTTGAATATACTAGCTGGGGGATGATATTAAAGTGAATATAAAATTAATATTTTAATATTTAATAAATATAAATATTTAATATTTTGTGTGTACATAAGTTATTGATAATACTATTTTCAATTAACATAGAAAAGAGATTCATTTACTAAATATTTAGTAATAAAAATATATTTCAGTTTGTCTATAAAAAATAGGAATTATGCATTATATTAAGAACTTTCGATATTCATATATGCAAGAGGAAAAGTTTAGCTATTTTAAAGTTGATTCCATTAAATGTTTGACTACTTTGGGCTATATTTAAGTTTTAAAGTCCTGAGATATACCTTGGGGCTAATTTAGTTCAACTTTCTAGTCAAAGTGTAAGTACTAACATAACTATCAGTGATGTCTACATAACTATCTAAGACCTGAATTTCTATTGGCTCCAGAAGCTAAGTAAGCAGATAACCAGTCAGAAGTGCCTGTCCAGCGGTGAGGGTGAGAAGAAGAGGAAAAATGTAATCAGGCAGCCTGATCGAGTCTTAACTTAAGGCAATGCATTCTATAAGCAGAAATGAAGTGTTTAACAAACAACAAATTACTGACCTCAATATAAACATCTGGGGATTGTCCTGAAGATTAAGATTGTGTGGTGAATTAAAATAAAAGGATGTCAATTTGCTTTAAAAGTCACTTTTTGAGCAACCACGTCCTAAGTATTTGAACTTGTTTTGAAAATATTGTCAAGAATATTATATACTTGAAATTAGACATCCAGGTTAAATTCAGTTTAATAGTGCCAAATAAATGTGAAAAAGAGGAAACTCATGTTTGATTTTCATAAAATAAAGTCAATATTTCCTGTTTTGATCAAATAGATACAAGAGGATGAGCTACGACTAGAAATCAACTGTACAGAAAAAAATAAAGCAGGAATGAATTTCTGCGTACGCTACATCTTTTAACTACTTAAAAAAATGCATTGTTCTTTTCTTTGTGACCCTGTCCCTCCTAGCTGTAGGTAATTAATAAAGAGGTATACATTCTACTCAATGATAGGCATTCTATAGCCTGGTCAGCCAACTGTGATTTGTGGCTTTTCTTAAATTGCTAAGCTGGAAAGATCACATGGTATTCAATGGATTTGAGAATCTAAGAAACTAATTCATCCAGTGAAGCTGTAAAAATATGTACTTTGTCAGGGGCAAACATTCTAGACCATGTTCAAGGTAGGAAAATCAAAGGTGCATGGTCAAAATGGAGACACACGTGCAGGAGACACTGGGACCAGGCAAGAAGAGGAACCAGACGGAAAAGAGAATTTGGTCTGCTGACCTTCCATGGCTTCTTCCTCTACTGAAACTCACTTGTTCATCTTTTCTTGAGTTATCAGGCACCTATATATTTTCATAGACCTTTTGCTTAAAGACAAATTGAGTAATCCTATCTCTTGCAATCCAAAGTGCTGTAAATTGAAAAAAAAAAAAGTAATTGTAAATTTAAAGGATATACAAGAAGAATAAAAATAAACATGATGGGGAAAAAGGAGGCCAGGGCAAATGGAAGGTAGAAAGTGTTGAAATTTTTGTAAATATAAGTTTAAAAGACAGTGCAACATTTTGTTTTGAATTATGACCACTATTAGTATGTTTGTTCTTTTTACTTCCTTGAATTATACCTGTCCGATATTGTGAAACAGCTATTTACTAATGTTGATTCAGAATTTGCAAATGCTATTGTTTATAATTCTTTGTACAATGATGTAAGTCTATAAGTTTCCAATTTTAAATAACTAAATATTAGATTTCTGTGCCTCTTCTATTTTTTTTTTTTACTAGAATAAACTATAAAAATACTGTCCAACATTTGTCACTGAAACTCAAAGGAAATATTCTAATCAGCTTGGAGTACTTATTTTTGGGGGGGGCAGTTTCAACAATTTATACTTTTGATCCTGGCCATTTGATTTCTTCTCTATTTACAACAGTGCAAATATAATGGAATATAGAAATGAATTCCTAGGCTGTGCAGGAAATATATTCAGAATGTTATCATCTTTTACTGCACCTACTAGATGTATTCACACTTGGCACATAATATGCTCATGAAAATGATTGACCCCAAAAGAAAAAGTGAGACATGAAATTCTTCTCCACACAATGAAGAACAAAAAGGCAGGAAAAAGATATACACAGCTTGTTTTTGTTACACTGAGTAATTGTGTGGACTTCTTCAATTCCGTAGCAGCTGCTAGATCTAATTTTCATTCCATTTTCTGAGAATATTCCTCTGTTTCATGTTAAATCATGACCTCCTGGGACATGACATGTTTGATGAATCATGTTTTAAAATAATGAAATATAACATATCAAGGTTTATTACACGCCAAAACTCAAACAAACAAAGGAGGTAGGAATAACAAGGTGCCCCCAAAGCTTCAGAGGACTTTTATCTTGGTGTTTGAAATATTAGTGACTGGTTCAGTGCACTTCAACTTGAAAATAGAGAAGACTAATAATGTCGTTATTCTAGCTCTGCTTCTACCTAAGGATTACCCTGGACTGCACAATAACCATCAAAGTGAAAAAGGAGAAAAATGTAAAAGAAAATGTCAAGCAATCTCACTATCGACAGATTTTTTCATAAGTCTTATAAAATCACAACCTGAGAATTGAACTAATCTAATATTTTATTGTATAAGGCTGTATAACTAAGATTTATAATCTATCTACTAACACATGTTTGTGTTTAAAATATTGTGCATGCACTTACTCGATAAAATTCTGGAGCAGTTAATGTGTGTTTGAACATTTAGATGGAATGACCAAGTCTATCCTTTCCAGCTAGTGAGAGAAAAAGCTATGTAAATGGAATCTAAATTTATCAGTGATCTCAACATCTGTGTGTGTGTGTGTGTGTGTGAAATAGAGAGAGAGAGAGGGAGAGAGGGAGAGACAAGGAGGGGAAGAGGGGACAAAGGAGATATGGAGGGGGAGAGAGAGTGAGAGAGAATGAATGTTTCCCCCAAATTTAATAGAAAGGCTATAATCTTCAATCCATTCATTTCTTCAGACTGTCAATGCTGAATGCTTACTCATTTACTTTGGTCTCAAGCTCATGTATTTTTCTCAACTAAATATTCATTTGTCCCTGATTGAAACATTCTTCATCTTAGATCTTGATTCTACTACAGACCTCAACCTGCCATACAGTTAGTCTTCTTCTAAGGTAAGATCCTGACTTCTTTATTGAAGAAAACATTCAATCATCTATTTGTGCATTACTGCTTGAAAGTATCATACTTTTTGCAAGGCTAGGTCAACTACTGCAAGTGGACTCTACTATAATTCCATTCTTAACTTCTGAGAGGTATCCTGCTTTGCTGCTTAGAGTGACAGATGCTCTGCTAGAGTGAGGGAAATTGAGCTGTGTTGCTCAGAAGAGGAATAAGTTCACAATGCCATGATTTCTGATGCACTGTACTACAGTAAGACTTTCTTATATGGGGAGCTTAAAATAAATCATAGTGTCTGATCTGTGATCAGGTATTCAGTAAGGAAAAGATAGAAAAATGGCATTCCAAGCAGAAAGACAAACATAAGTGAAAGCACTGAGCCATGAAAGTTTATTCTGCTAGAAGCAAAGATGATAATCACTTTGAAGACACATAACTGCCTCCTTGAGAGTCAGAGTACACTTTTTTCTTCTTTGTCTGCCCTTCTTATTCAGGACAAAGCTTTGTCAATTTATTCAAATTTTCAACAAATTCAATTCTGTGCCCATTACTATAAGCAAAAAGTAAATCTATGAAGAAAGAACATTGCCTACTTCAAAACACCAATATCTCAGAGGAGAAAAAGTGATCATTTAAAGATAATTCTAATAAATGTGATAAAGATCATAATAGAGGTAGCTTCCAGGAACAAAGAATTAATAACTAAACCAGCCTGGTGGAGAAGGATGGGTGAGTGGGGAGGGAGTGTGCAAAGAAGGCTTCATGGTGAAGACAAATGCCTGATTTATTTTAAAAGATCAGAAGATTAAAAAGAAAAGATGAAATGAGAAAGTCATTTTAAGTAGAGAAAGTGACAAAGCTACAGATACCGTAGGTGATTCTAGAACGTAAAGCGTAATAACCTTGGGCACAGTGAAAATTTATGGATGAGATAATGTCGATAGATCATCCCTGGGAGGCTGTGTACTTCGTGTTAAGAAGTTGCACGTGGATCCAGAGCCATATAAGCAGTAGTTGAAGGATTTAGAAAAAGAAGGGATACAACCAACTATACATATGAGACAAGACACTCCATAAGTCTATGGATGATGGATTTGATGATGTATTAGAGGGAGACCAGGTCACAGTTCTTAATTGAGAGATGATGAGAAGCCTAATTAAGATAGTATTATTAGGGATAGAGATAGTGAGTGAACTGATTATGAAAATAATTAAGAGAAAAATAAGCCTGCTTTTGTTGACTGAACTGTAGGGGACGTGATGGGGAGAAAACAAATTTGAATTTACTATTAGCTTTGTAGCTCTGGTAAGTTTATGGCAGTGTTGTCAGAAAATAAGATAAAATAAAAAGGAAGATGAAAATTACTATATAACTTTCAGACTAAACAAGTTTATAATTGTTGCATTTCAAAACACCACTAAAATGGCAAGAGGCATTAGGTCCACAAGAACTAAACAATGAAGCGATAAAAAACACATTGAAAAAACAACATCAATGACTATTTTAAAAGAAGAGAAAGGAATGGTCATTTTAGCAGAGCAGAGAAAGATAAATCTAAATGAAAAGAGGGATGATGATAGGTATAAAACTAGCCTAACTCTCCAAAATCTTTTAAGTATTTAGGGTTTGGAGGGACTGTGTAGGTGAGTGGAGAGGTAGGGGCTGAAATTAGAAGAATTGGATAAACAGCTATATTTTTCCCACCCCTGGGGTCCTACAGAAAGTTAGTCCCCTGAAAATACTGAATTAGAATGCTCCAGATTCCAGGCCATCTGGCACAGGGGCAGTTAAAGAAGAAGCAATGGACAATAAAAAAGGGCATAAATGAAAATCTTCACCATGATATGCTTCTAGAATATTCTTGGGCTTTGTTCCCAGAATGCTCTTTGACATGGATACAAAAAACCCTGTAACACTGCTGGCACTGAGAACTCTTTTATGGAAAAATTTGTCAGCAGCAGAAATATCTACCATTTGAAGTCTATTCGTTTTTTAATAATTTTAGAGTAAATTCTGTAAGCTGAATGCTTCCTTGCCCATTCCCTTTCCCATACTATATTAGTTTCCTGGAGCTGCTGTAATAAATTACTACAAACTTGGTGGGTTAAAACAACACACATTTATTCCCTCAGAATTCTGGAGGCCAGAAATCTGTAATCAAGGTGTTGATAGGGTCACACTGCCCTGAAGGCTTTTGGAGAGAATCCTTTCCTGTCTTTTCCAGCCTCTTGTGGCTCCAGTCATTCCTTGGCTTGGGGCAACATAACTCTAACCTCCGACTTCATATGCACTTGACTTTCTTCCTGCTGTGTATGCCTTTTCTTTTTTTCTCTCATAAAGAAATTTGTCATTGGATTTAGGGCCCATCCTAATCTAGGATGATCTTATCTGGAGATTCTTAATTAAACATTTGCAAAGAGTCTTTTCTCAATTAAGTCCATATTCACAAGTTCCAGGGGTTAGAAGGTGAGTGTGGGTCCCAGGCCCGGCCAGTCCAAGGTCTGGCTGGTTCAAGATCTGGCTGTGAGCCAGGCTTGCAGCTAGGAATATGACCCCGGATTTAGAATGTTTCATTAGTGTAGTAGGGCGCCTGCACCTAAAATATGTAAACATAATTCAGCTTATTATATCACGCATGTGTGGCTGAATGCCACTATTTACTTTGATATGTGTGGAGCCATGAAGTCCCTTGGGGAGTAGAAGGGGAATAGAAGAAGTGCACGCAATACCACGCTCCCCGCAATAGACTGCAGTTCCCTGCAAAAGAACTGCGTTCCACACCATAAAGTTAGTGTCTGCCATTTCATTCTCATATCTGCCTCTTGTGCATTCTTCCAACTGGGCGTCTTACCACAGAAACCTTTCCTTCTTGATCAGCTTGGCACTGACAGTAGCATGTATTTTGGGAAGCCACATTTTTGGGCAAAAATGAACAGGCAATAGTACTCACCATGCTCAGTCACAGATGGCAGGCTGCCCAAGAAAAGTGTGGTCTTGGCTCAAACACTGGATCAGCTCATGGTGCTCCTTCAAATGAATGCACACTTGTTTTGAAGGAAGAGCAGAGTCGAGATTTTCCTTGGCTTCTACTATTTGGGGAAGAGATGTTTGCTGCACGTGAGGGAGACTAACGGTTTTGTAGAGGAATTGCAAAGAATGACTAACTCAATAAATTGTTACTGATAGAATGGAGGGAAGAGGATATCCTGGTATGTGACTCGAGAAGAGAGTGGAGAAAATCATTTGCATATCCATGATTTTGTTGAGTGTCATGAAGTACTTAAGAATAGGGCCAAAAATAGGTCAATTATAACACGGGTACTCATTTGATGGGTTTTTAGGAAGGAAGAGTTGCTGGTGACGGATTCTGGAGTGACTGTTTATTTCCAAGAACATTTAGAGACCTTCGGACTCATCATGAACTTTAAGGCAGATCAAGGGTATAGGAAATAAAGTGGTTTTAACATTATAGAAGCAAAATTTGACAGCTTTCCGTACTTCAAATATTATAAGCACAATTGTTGCATAGTTAGATGGAGGGTGGAGAAAGGGGAGGGATTTCCACCTAAAACAATAAACGCGATGTTTTAAGAAAACCATTTTTCTCTGATTTTTGTGTTGGCTATGCTGAAGTCTAAAAATATTGCATAATCTTTGTGGATAAAGTGTCGTTGCTTTATACCATAAACCTAAATGTCAATTTAAGAAAGGTCCAAGCCTGTAGAGAGTTTTTATAAGAATTTATCTGATGACAGTGCTGGGAAGTGAGGTCTCAAATGGTCCTGAAAATGACCATTTTGTTGGAATTAAGAAAGAAAAGTAGAAAGATTACATGAAGGGGGAAGAATGCAAGGCACAGGATAATTAACAAGATTATGCCCTTTCTTGAGGGTGATTACACCTTCATGGGGGTCTGAAAGAGGCTTTTCATGGGTGTTTTAACCTAAATGCACAAAAGCAACGGACAGGGCTTGGTTAAGGCAAAAATAACCTTTTCCTGGGGAAGTTAGGTATCTCAGGCGTGACTATCCACCATGATCTGTTCAGTTAGGAATTTATGATCAGATCACCCTACAAGGTGACTTTTGGTCAGATTTATTAAACCATCCCTTTCCCATCCACAATACTAATATAAATGTAATAACAACGGTAATATTTTTCCAGGTTTTTTTCCCTTAAATATTTTTCCTTGTTACATTTTTCAGTTGGTGAACCAGACCTTATTAAGTTTGGTTTTCTTATATTCTTTGAAAGTCACTTTCCTTACTCATTTTCCAAATGCTTCTGCTCTGAGCCTTCCTTTGACAGCATCTTGGCAAAGACGGTACAGTAAAGATAAAGATAAGGTACAGAGGTGGAAGAGAAGGAGACATCTGAAGTGGAGAGGTCGTTTTGAGAGAAAGTTACTGAATTAGAATCGCTCACATGAGAAGATCTACTCTGTGAATCAAATGGAATGAAAATCAAGGCCACTGAAATTAAGATCTATTTATTTTAAGTAGTGTTCAGAGACACTAAACTCTTGCAGGATTATGGTAGAAGTTGGAATGAATCTGTGTAATAGGCATCGATCCAAAATCTTTAGTGAGGAGAAGGGACATTTCTGGAAAACACAGATGCAAAGGATTAGAAAATGACAAAGTACAATCTCATAAAAATCAAATAAAGTTTTCATGGAAATGAAAGAAAGCTGTTCTGGAATATAGTAGGCAGATGAGAGAAGGTTCATCTCCTCTTATATCACCCTACCTTCCCCTATTTTCTGTCACAGGGTCTGTGATGCCTTAGGTATGTCAATATGAGTATCCTCCACTGGTGAGAACTATAGCTAATGTGATGGTTTTCAAATATGCCCAAATGTCTACTCACTATGTTGTATATCTAAAACTAATATAACAGTGTATGTCAACTGTAATTGGAAAATAAATTAATTTAAAAATATATTAAAAATAATAAAATAGGCCTAAAAATTATTTAATACTTCTCACTTCAAGAGGTGGGCTCTAAGTCCCTCCCCTTAAGAGTGGGCTGGATTTAGTGACTCACTGCTAATAAACAAGGTAAAGCAGAAGTGATGTTGTGTGTGACTTTAGAGCCTAGGTCATTATTAAAGGCATTGCAACTTCCTTTATGACCTACTATAGTGCTCCCTCTAGGGAAAGTCACCTGCCAAGTTGAGAGGCTACTCAACCAGCCTATAGAGAGACCCATGTTGCAATGACCTGGGGTCTACTGTCAACAACTATGTGAGTGAG
Source organism: Pteropus medius (assembly GCF_902729225.1). Lineage (NCBI taxonomy): Eukaryota > Metazoa > Chordata > Mammalia > Chiroptera > Pteropodidae > Pteropus > Pteropus medius. The sequence goes on along the minus strand of NW_024355205.1, from coordinate 22,396,682 downwards.
ACTCCATAGTGGCAGATCCTTTGGCCCGTTAGGCCTTCTGATGACTGCGGCCCCTGCTGACATCCTGACTGCAATCACATGAGAGATCTTGAGTCACCAGCTATGCTAGTCTCAAATGCCCAATCCACAGAAATTGGATAATAAATGTTGGTTCTTTTAAACCATTACACCGTGGTCATTCGTTATATAGCAACAGATAACTACTACAGGCAGAGCCAGGTTACACCTAAGAAGATAAGTGGAAAAAAATTTAGGAAAAATTAAGAATGTTGGAGTTTATTAAAAATCAAAGAATTCCAAAAAACTACAATATAAAATTGGGAAGGTGAGTGAATATTTAGAGTCTAGAGGAAGTGATTTCACAAAGAAACAATGTGACTGATGGAAGAACATCAACAGATACACAAGATGTATATTTTCATTAGAAACATACTATATGTACATTTTCAGAGATATGTATTTACATTAGGAGATAACACTGTGTCCAAATGGTACGGCTTTGCAGATCCCTAATATTTTCCATGAATTTTTAAATAATTTTGGCCATACCACTTTGAAGTAGTAAAGATTTTGCTTATCATGAAAACCTTTACTGCCATCTTCACTCTGCTGCCCAACCCTCACCATGAACGCACATGACACACAAATATACACACATATGGACACACTTAGACACAACAACTAAGTGATATCTGGTTCCTTTGGGGCCATTAAGTGGTGCAAACCACCCCCTCCCCCAAAATCTCTCAGATCTCCTTAATTGTCTACTCTTAAGTGGGTGAGGTAAAACTTTATTCTTCAAGTAACATCCTTTGTTAGGCTTAGTTTTCAGGCTTAACTAAAGATCACTTCAGCAATGACAAAGAAAACACTAAGAGGTAAATATATGTGTAGATGAGAGGAGAGAAAAAATAAAGAGATGTGGTAAAAGAGGATGGCAATGATGAAGACTGTGTTGGATATGACTGGCTTCAAATATCTTAACTTTTATAGTCACTCAAACAAGAGTAATTTATAAATTAAGCGTTTATTTTCACATCAATTTAGTGCTAAAAATAATTTTAATAGAAATGTGTTTCTGTGGGAAATATTTGATTTTGAAACAGATGATCTTACAGAATTTTAGAACATGATCTGGTCACCTGACAATCTATAACTGCTTATTTAAGACACAGCATATGGTGTTATATCATTACTAGTTATTTCCTACTCACTCTGCAGGACTGTAGAAAAAAAGTCATGGTTTTCAAGAACAGAAGTAAAAATGGAAAGCAAGTAGATCCCAGCTTTTTTCCTAGGCTACCTCATAAATTTCATTTACATTTGTGTTAGCATTCACCTCCCATTGCTCTAGAGAGCCGCAGTGCCCCCACATCCTGTCCTAAACTCTGGGAGGCAGTCCCTACACTCCTCTCAAACTAAACTTGACCTATACTCTTACCCCATCACCAAAATTTTCATAATTCTGGGTCATTTTTACATTGGGAGAATTAAATCCGGATTACATCATCTAAAAACTCATGAATATTTATTATTGTTTTGTTTTTTCTTCTTATACAAAATAACACAAGCAGCAGTGAAAGAGATACTGTTTTGAAAGAAAGACTGAAGATTATAAACATAGTATCTTTACCGACTGAGGGGAAAAAAAAAAAAACACTGAAATTACTAAGAAATCTGGGGATAGCTAAAGAAACAAATCCAAAGTAACCAGAGATTACCAGGAACTTGATAGTAAACATATTAAGCTAGAAATTGGGGAGGAAATAAAACTGTACACTCGATACAGATTTCTTTTAACTGAAAAAACAGTTGTAAATCTGATATAGGGGCTAGTGAGGTAAAGTTATTTTGCAATCAATTATGTTTATCGCTTGCAGTAAGGTCACAGTTCTTCACAGGTGTTAAGTGTTGAAAAGCACGGAGTTCTGTTGACAATGAGAATATAGTAAATCAATTATGAACATGACAAAAATATCTGGAGGTAAAAAAGTGGGTCAAAAAGTATTGCTTTTATATTTTTATTGTTGTAACATGTTCAGATAGCAGTCAAATACAAGGGGAATTAAAACCTGTATGCTAAAAAGCATTACCAAAATTCTCACCTACAACTAAAGCAATATAGTGTAGCTTAACATTGTTTATAAAAAATATTTGTGTGCACATATTAATTCACATAATCACATACATATACATGTGTGTATTAGTTCACATGATTATCTTTCTTTATGCAGAATAGAAAAAAATAATTGAAACCGATCAAATAGTATCAACCTGCTTTTTTTAAAAACATTTATAACTATGAAAAAGAATTCTAAACATTTCATTAATTCCTTCACAAGAAGGAGAGATATATGTTAATACCATTACTAAACATAATTCCATTTTTTTTTCCAGTTTATAACTCCCACTGCACCTATATGTCAACATCCCAAAATGTTAATGATTCTGAAGAATAGAAGTGAACATCTTCCTGGGGCATGTGAATGAGCTGCCACAGAGACACACAAATAGAACCTAAAGGGGGTTATTGGCTACAGTGATAATTATAGGTCTTTAATACCTGTCCTTTTAAGTCTTTGAATTGTGTGAAATTACTCTTGATGCATGCAAGTGAGAAGTAAGGGTTAACTTGTCCCAAGCTAAACTCCTGCAGGAGAGACTCATAGAAAGGAAGCTGGCCACCCCAAAATTCTTTGCTTAATGAAAAGAATAATGGTTTCCCTCAAAACTTAGACCAAGCCTCAATTCACCCAGGAACAACATGGCAAGGAGTTTGCAGCACAACATACCTGTAACTGCATGTCTTGTGTCCCAGACCCCAAAACATATGGTTCCAAGGAAATTTTCCCCTCCAAGCCTCAGTCCCTGAACTGAGCTGGCAGTAGGGCTACCTGGATTCAAGATTCTGGACTACCATGTTGCTTTTGTATGTTGGCCCGTGCTACCACTAGAGTAAAAGGTCTCTGGTTCTTTTTGAAAGCACCACAGTACAAGGACTGCCATCTGGTCACTTAAGGCTCACTTCAGGTCCTGTGAGCTCACTTCAGATTTCTATCAGCTGCCCCAGAACAGAGAGACAGGGATTGCATGCTTGTCACTAATTTTTATCTCCACAAGTTTTAACAACAAATGCTGTTCCAGCAAGTCCGATATTTCTGCTTCAGTATTTTCCCTCTTTTGCATGAGAGCAAGGACACATTAATTTGGATACACACAGAAATCATTGTATCTCCAACTCTGATTCTCTAAATGGAATTCTATCTAATGACAACTAGGAATCTTTTAACAAAACCTAGTTGAATGAGAATATTTTTATTCATCCCTCACTTGGCTCACAAAGCACTCACTTAACAAAAATATAAATAATATATAGATAAAATGGTCAAAAAACAGTTATACTCATATTCTAGTTGCTCAAAATGATTTATTTTCAGCTATCATTTGGCTTTGTTTGTAAATAAAAAAGAGGCAAGAAAAAGATGAGGTAAGTATTTTAAATATAATTCTCTAACATTTCCCTCCCCAAGGCAAGTCTCTCTTACGAATGTGATAAATGAGAAAAAGGGCAAAAGCCTTATTGTTATGGGACTAAGAGTATAACTATGTAAATGAATTCATCATTTTTCATCTTTTCTTTTCATGTAGTGCATTCTTTGTAGGGTTGTTCAAATTAAAACTTAAGTGGATTTAAAAAAGCAACATATAACATTTGTTTTACAATCAGTATATGATACTTCTGACAAGTCGAAAGAAATGGTCAGTTTAAAAATTATTCACTTAATGCAGGATTATAATTTAAGATTCAAGCAAATCTTTAATCTCTTCATTAAAACAACTGAACCTGTATATCTAACCAATGTCTCAATTGAAATATTAAATAATGCAATTTATCATTTAGGAATTACTGTATTGTACTGAAAATGGATTTAAATGACATCATTAAAATAATGTCACCACAGAGAAGCACTATAAATGATCTGACTCTCAGTCCCTTCAAATACTTGAAATTAAGATGAAATAAATCTTCACTTTGCCATATTCCTCAATTAGGATAGATATGTTATGAATCATTAACTTGGATGCATTATACTATGGGACACTCAATATCATAGGAGAAAAAGTAACTTTAGTTCTCCTCATTTAAATCTTCTGCTTTCCTGGTGTGACAAAATTCAGGTTTGCTGAAAAAGTACTGATTCCCAAGTAATCGCTCAATGGGTTATTGCTGAGTGAAAGTAGTAAGGCTAGGCAACATGGCTGGACAATTCCTTCAGTGAAAACTGCCAATGATTATGTGGTAGTAAACTCCATGCCACTTGAATGGCCCAGGATGATTTGCACTCAGTTACCCTCTCTGCATCCTCTTCTCTCTCTACTCTCTTCATTCTCTGTGTTTCTTCACACTGGCCAGCTTTCATTGCCCCCAAAACACCATGCCTTTCCTTCTCTTTGGCATAAGGAACTGTCTTCATCTAAATATTCTTCTGCTTTATACTTCATTAATCTATTTATTCCTCATAATCATTCTTCGGATCTTGGAGAGAACTTTCCTTTCTTCCTCATACTAGGTCAAGCACCCTTCTTCTCTCATTTCTTAGCATTGAATATTTTTCCTTTTCCAGTTTTCAGTTACATATTTATTTTTGCCATTTTCGAACTTATTTTTTGTCTCCCCCCACCTAAATTGTAAACTTTATGAAGGTCAGTAGTTCCTTTGTTGTTGTTGTTCACCCTGTACTGCTAGGGTTCAATGAGACAAAGAGGAAGACAAAGAGTTTAATATTTTTTGAATAAACGAATGAAAGAATATATGGATGAATGAGAACAGATCACAATTTGCTATGTAGTCAATTAATAATGTTACAGATCAAATGATATATCTAAAAAATTTAGTATACTCATCATTCCTGATACTATTACATTAATATATTTGTTACATGTCAAAGAGATGTGCAAGGGAGCACATTCTGTCCGACTTCAGTTACAATGAGGTCCCTCCTACCTCTGCTGTTAACAATCATATGCATGTTATATATTCCGTCAGCACCATGATATCTGGCTACTGGAAATGGGATAAATAGAACATACCTATCCAAACATGAGAGTGAAAATGAACATCAATATATGGAATATATTACACAAATTATGAAGCACATGATCTAGCTGTCTTTGTATTTCGATTCAGTTAAAAATATTTCCATCAAGATGGAAACTTAAATTTTCAGAAAATTAGAAGTATCATGTTAGTGTCCGCTCACTTTCAGCACCCCATCGATTTCAGTTTCACTGCAACCCTGGTGGTATACGAGAAAGAAAAACAAAACACAAACAAAACACAACTAAAAACAAAGACAAAAACCAAACAATAAAAAAAAAAAAGAAGGCAAGAAATCTTAGTCAAATAACTTTTTTTTTAATCTTAGAGTAGCACTGAAAGAATGTTAATTTTATCATCTTTTAAAATCAACTGGATACATTGTTGTCTTATACATGATCATGTTGCAGGGTGTACTTGAGGCTGCATTCTCCCTTGCTCCCAACAGTGAGATGTGTTATAATACATCTGTGTTCTCTTTGAATAAAAGAATCTAAGTTGTTTGCCCTTTACATTCACTTGACTCCCTGTTAGATAGAACTCCTTGGTCAAAAAGACAATAAATAAGAATTAGACCATTTAAATCAAGTTTTACATTCCCTAGCCCCCTTCTTTGGATTTTGAGTATGTAACATTTAGGGTGCCAAGATAAAACCTGAATAGATATTACTATTTTTTTCTGGGAAAAACTCTTTTAAACACGTTTAAAGAAAAAAAATCAAGATATAGAAAATAATTTAAGCAACGGTCCTCAAGGTTTCTAAAGAGCACACTAAGTTTTAGTAATCCATGATAAAATCAGTAAATTTTGTACTGAAGTTTATAAACCTTAACATAAAAATTAAAAAGGCAGTCTCTTGTACTTCAGTAAATTTTACTGTATATTTTCATCAATGTATTTCCAACAAAAGTTCAAGAGACTTTGGACCATCTGTTCCTTATAATTTTATGTATTATTGCTTATCATGATAATTATCTCTTAGAAGATTTTGTATAGTAAGTTGTAATGAAAATCACCTAATGATTGAGGCATGAAAAAGAAATTTAAAAGTGTTTAAATCACAACGATGCTAGTTTAGCAAAATAAAATACAACAATCATTATTAAAAGTCCTTATTTGTTATTTATTTAACTTGAAGTAAAAAATCCTTATAAATCAGCACTGTAAGAAAACATGATCAGTGACTACAGTTTCCTTGGAACCATTACAGTCCATCGGTTATTTTAAAAGTTATTTCATATTCAAAACCAGATTATGTCTATTTTAGACATAATTCATTCATTTACTTTTCTCTCAACAACAAAGACATTTTTGAATATATAAGCCAATAAAAGTTATGCAGTATAACACAGGAAATATATACATAAATGCAAAATGACTATAGTTTTTCAGAATGTCTTTCTCATATTTGAGAATTATTTTATAACAGTTGACTTCTAGCTTGATTGTCAGTCTAATTCTTCTACACTGATTAAAAATAGTAGTCTAAAATTTTACTATAAAGGTCAAGTAGATTTTTAAATGAAAATAGTTATACTGTAATAAAAGGCATTCATTCACTTTCATACTTTTAAGTTTGAAATTAATTAGTTCTACAGAGTACAAATATTCAATTATACACATATATTATTAATTTTATCAGAGGAAATGAAAATGTAAAAACAAAGATGAATAGGAAATTAAGTAGCAAAGAAGCTAAAAAGATTCATATTGACCTTAATCCTTTCGCGGATTGTAAGTTAAATTACCAGTTGCAGAGTAAACTCAATAATAAAATCACTAGCTTATTCAAAAAACTGACTTTTTAATTTTAGATTAATTTCATTCATGTGGATGGAGCCTTGGTTTTAAATCTGAAGAAACAAAAAATTCCTTGATGAAAGATTATGAAAAGTAGTGTTTCCACATTAAGCACAGTGTTCTAGCAATTGTAAAGTCAAATAGAATCTAATAAAAACACCAAAAAGTATTAATATTTGATTTGTCTTTTTTATTCTCTTTAAAAACATAGTTTTTGGATTTAGGTGGATGAGTTTAATTTAGTAAGTCATTCACTTAAGCAAAAACTACATTTAATGATGGATTTATTATGAAAAAAATCTCATGAAATAAATGTTTACTAGAAAATATTGCTTAAGGAACCCGATCGGTTTGAACTGAATTAAAACACCAGCAGAGTATAAGTTGAGTGTATCTTTTCCCACAGATCAACATAATATTGTGATAAATATTTGAAAGTGAAGTCTTTCTACAAAGCCAGTTTTTCAATCCCATTTAGAAAAAAATACAGTATTATTCTTGTTTCCTTCAAATTTATTTTATGAAAATTTTGTTTATACAACAGAAATTAAATCACTTCTCTGACCTATTCATGAGGTGAATTTTCTGTCTTTTTTGTTCGTTCTTTAGCTATGGCTCAACTGTACATACAATCATGCTACATATTGATGTACCAAATTAGGTTTCATATCTCTCAACAATTAAGACTCATCATTTTCTATACCCAGTTGTTCATACTTCTCCTTTATTTAGAACTCAAGTTTTGACTATATTGATATATTTTGGAGCTCTCAGTGAATTGCCTTGTTTTTTTTTTTTGGTCTATTAAATATTTTATTTAAAATAACCCTTCCACTTCTCTCTACATTATATCTTGACCAACATGTTGATCTTATTTTGATTTGAACTCAAGTAAATCATTTTTTATATTTTATTTATAACATAATCTTCTGTAAGCACATATATATGATTTATATGCATATACACATGAAATTATACAGAATTCATTTTAGGTACACAAATTAGAATAATTTACTATATAATCATATTTTCACACACACGTATGGATTTTAAGAGCAGGAAATAGTCAAGTTCATATAACTTTCAGCTTCAAGAAGTCTATTTAGAAAAACCTATATCTTTGTATATTTGTTCTATTCTTGCTCTCCATTTCTTTTTATTAATAGCCACCTCCCCAGGCTACATGTTACAGGAATCATTCTTAAAGAATCATTTAAACTCTCTGATCTTTGGTTCCTGCTGTAAATTGATTCTATACACAGCAGTCTAAATGAAACCATATAAAAATAGTTTTGTGATTCTAAACCAAAGAAACATGTTCGTGTTCCTTTGCTAAAAGATGAACTTAAACCCTGGTGTGGTCCTTTATTCGCATTATTTTTCATGAATAATATAGCAAAAACCACAAACCCCAGAGAGAGAGAGCTTAGGTTAAGTGTTTGTGTAACTCTTTTTCTCAGTATGCAATTTTTAATTCTCCCTTCATATTTCTTTAACTGACTCTCTCAGTATGTCCTCATTATATCTCACTTTAGCAATGCTTCAAAATACTGTCATTAGTGAAAAGGCTCTTTGCTCTGAGAGCAAGTGATGAAGGTGCATATTACATAAGTAGATGAACAAACGATGTGCCCTAAGAATTTAAACCCATTTTTGCATTCATGATTTGGACAAATTCATTCAGTGAGCTAATGAGCTATGAGAAATGAGCTACATTTTAAACACATTGCTTAGTGTAGAGAATGTTTCACTAGGCTTGGTTCTATCATTAGAGAGTTGTGGTCTCATACACTGTGTTAGGGAATTCAGAATATGTTTAACTAATTTATCCTGCATTTTTAGACAGAGTATAAAAAGTAAGAATTACCAAGAAAGCAATTTTTTCCTCTTTTGAGAAATCTGATGTATTTAGCATGCCTTTATATGGCCAACAGTATTTTACCTTTTGTGTATCTGTTTTTACACAACTTGCTTTATTCAAAAACAATTTATTGTAGCTGGCAGACTTTATAAGAAAAGCCTGTTTGAGATTCGAAACTGATGATGTAGAGAAAAATAATTACTTAAGACTGACAGTGAGACCAAGGCTTAAACACAATGGTAAGGAACAGGTCCAATTAAGAGTTGAATACCACAGACTAATAAAAATGTAATCCAAATGCAGGGAAACTGAATGGATTACAAAAAGGCTTTTCTGACATTTCATGTATTCCAAGAAGGAGTTCCTCAGCATTTTAAAGATTATTTCATAGAAACATGGAACAGCTACTCATATTTTCTGTGAAGTCTTAAAGACAGAAATCATCTTCTATCTGAAAAGGAGAGACTTTTTGCTAAAGTAAGATTATTTGACTTTACATTTTTTAATATCATAATATCTCTGAAATCAAGATGCATCTTGAAATAATTGGTATCATATAAGTCATTTGTTGAGGTTGCACAAGTGGGTGTCTGATATATATGGTATGATATATACAATAAAGATGTATGATTTAAAAAGCAATGTCTTAGATTTGATAAAATAAATAAACATAGCTGTGGGTATTCCAAACCGAGGCAAGCCAACTCTAGAATGCTTGATCTGAAGTACTGCTTCACTTTTAAAAAACAAAACGATTTCAACATAACACACAACAATATCTAGGAAGGGTAGTTTTATGTCTTCCAAGTTGATTCGATTCTGTTTATTTTCAGTTTTCCATATCTCTTCCAATTTTAATGTTAATCACTAAATGACTTTTAATCTTCCAGCATAAATAAACTGCTCTTCTGAAATAAACAGTGATAGGTGGGAAAATCATCACAACACACACATATATATATATATATGTGTGTATATATATTTTCTGGAATATGTTCTGTTGTAATGGAATAACTTGGACAAAATATGTTGTTCGCAAGTAAGATAAGTTTGAAAAATAATCTCCATTGAGTATGCATAGTCCTCAACTAAGTTCCTGCCAAAGTGATAATGCATTGTCCCTTTTCCTTTCTTTCTCACTCCTTCCAATCTCTCTCTCTCCTCCTCCTTCTTCCCTCCCTCTTTCTCTCTCCATTTCTCTCCCCCCCGCCTCTCCCTCTCTCCCTCTCTCTCTTTCGCCGGGGTGGCAGGAAGATTAAATTATCATCATTTGCAAGGTTCGGAAACAATCAGAGGTGATAAAACTACGTGATATGCTTTGGTTTACTGACTAGATTATGAATTCCTTGAGGAAACGGTCTACAATTTTTATCTCTGTGCTCCAGCTCTTGGTATAGAGCCTAGTAACCTACTAACTCTTGAGAGTCTGTTAAATTTCACTTCATTTTGAAATAATAGAATGGTAAATTTTTTTCAATTACTTAATTCAATAATATTGATCACCTATTATGTACCAATGAGAATTTCTGGCAGAATTCAAGTATAAGAAACATGATTATATATACATATAATTATATATATAGGTATATATACATACATACCTATATATACCTATAATACATATATATGTATCCTAAAAGTAACAATTATTTGTGTTATATATATATATATATCCTAAAAGTAACAATTATTTATGTAATCACATTTAAGAAAATAACCAAAGTTTTCTATTTCATATTTTTCTTAGCATTGTTCATTTCTCATAAATTTGAACTGTGCTCATAAGAAGAAAAAACGACCCTCGATAATACAATTTTATGTGACTTAAACATAAAGAGACACATAATTTCGAAATAACCATTCTACTTCAGAAAATCTCTCTCTTAAATAAATAATCCTGAATAGAAAAAATATATATATAAAAACATTTTAAAAATAAATATTTATAACTGGATTTTATGAAGCAAAAAATTGGAAACAATCTCTGATTATTTATGGAAGTAACTATACCACCCTAAAGGAGTAGTTGTCTTTGGATTTTGATAATAAGGTGTATTTTTCTCTTAATTTAATTTTTTGAGATCATCAAAGTCTGTTATTTATAGATCTTTCTACTAGAAACTACATGGGAATAATTAAATATGACATATAATGCTTTTCAAGAACTTATAAAGGCCAACCACTATGCAACACTATTTATAAGTATTACTTTATTACTCATTACAATAAGCCATGAGATATTGTACTATGATTCTCATTTTATTGTTGAATAAACAGCACAAGAAGATGAAATTATAAAAAAGCTACAAGGCAGAGAAACCAGGACTGGAACTCATGTAAGTTCATAACTGTGTCTTGACAAGTAGGTTATATCATTTCTCCTGAAAAAAATGAAAGTTAATGTCTCTATCCTCAAACAGTAGAGAAAAACAGTATATACAGAAGGGTCAACATTAAATACTGTCTGTAAATAAAAGTAAGAATCAACCTGGACTGAAAAACACAAAAGATCCCTCTCATTAATTAGTTTGAGGGAGAGAGAGTGGGGAGACACAGCAAGTTACAACTACTAAGTTAAAAGAAAATGTTGCATCTCTCAAGATCATATAGCAGTTGTAAAATGCCATAACAATTTCCTTTTTGAGTGATTACTGCTTTCCTACTAAGCACATTCTTTGCTGTTTTCATTTATAACTAGAGATAGCCAATTACTAAGCCATCTTCACTTTGAGGGCATCCAACGCCTAGTTAATCTCCACTTCTCTCAATCTTGCCTCAGAAAAAGTGAATGATTCCAAACCTATCTCCACTTTCCTTAGACTTTTCTTAAAATCATTCCACATGAAGCTAAACCTTACATGGGACATTTCTCTGGAGCATCACCCTTGCTGCATCAATGACTGAAATGTCAGATTACAAATTTGTCTCTGTGGTCTTTTGATAATGTGATAAATGCTGTTAAATAAGTTTAAAAATTCAGCAGTTGGAGCACTTAAAAGGAAGTGATTATATTTAGATGAAAGGACCTATGAAAGTTTACGTAGAGAGCTTTTCGAGGTAGACTCTGATTTGGAGACCAACTTGCATGAGTGTATTTCAGGATCAAAGAACAGTGTGAACATGGGAAGGATATTGTCAGAAAACATCAAAGCATTGTGCTTGGTTTGAATTAGGTTTAATGACATTATGTCTGAAAAGGAAAATTGGAGATGCAATGTCAAATGTCTCAAAAGCTACAAAATATAAATTAGATATGTCATCAGTAGGCTATGAGATTGGACATGAAGGCATTTGAATGGTGTATGATGGCCTAATAATTGGAATAGGATAAAAAAAAAATTAGTATCAGTTAAAGAATGGGTTGACCATGTGAAATTTGAGACAAGGAGAACATTTAGGAAGCTACTACAATAATTTGAATGAATATATAAGGAATGGGCTAGTGCCAGAATGATTAAAGTAAGTAAATATATGTGACAATATTTGATGAGAAATAAAAGAGAGGGGGGAAATGTGCTAAGATTTTTAGTAGAAGACAGTGGCAGACTCAGAAGGTGCTAATATTATTATCAAAGAAGAAAGGATGATTAATTTGTTGGTCGGAAGAGGGCATTGTACTCAGATGGAGTTAAAAGCTGACATCTGGAAATAAGTATCTAGAGCAAGAGAAGAGTCTCTAAATGGGAAAGGGCACTTTGAGAGTTGTCAATATAAACGTGATTTTGAAAGTATATCAGTAGAAGATGTTAACAAAAGAAATAATGTGTAATGAGAGGACCAAATCCACTTAGGAACCATACTTTATGAGATAGTGAATAATCAAAAACAAAACAAAACAAAACAAAACGTGAATAACAGAACAAAAATGAGGAGAGACAAATAGAGAACAAAAATGTGTATTGCCCATAAAAATAAAGACTTTCATGAAAAAAGTTGACGAGAATACTATGTAGTACATTCAGTGTAAGGAGGAAGAAAATAAGTTTGGTGCTTATGAAATTACTGATGCCCCACTTAGAAAGTACTATGGTATTCTAAATATTTTTCTAAAGCTCTCTCTTATTTTCAGGGAGGATGCTAATGAAGCTATTGCCATATTTAAATTTATAGAATTTTCCCCAAGCCTTATATTCCTTCCTAATTTAGTATTTATGATCTTTTTAAATTAAATTTTTATTTTATTTTTATTTTTATTTACTTTATTTATTTTATTTTATTTTATTTATTTTATTTTATTTACTATATGAAGGTCAGACATTCTCTCTTTCCATTAAAGATCAGTATTTCTTTAAAGTTAGAAGTTTCTGTGAATGATGGTGCTGGCAGAATGTGGCAGTGCAGTGCATCACCTAATGATCATAGACTTGTGTTTGAAATTAAAGAGCAGTGGTGACCAGCAAGGTCATCTGAAGCAACCGCTTGTATTCAAAGCACTGTGCTAGCTGCCTGCTCCATGAATGTATTTAAGGACAGCTGATTTTCTATTTAAGTTTAAACTTTCAAGGGCATTTCAACCTAAAGAGTATATATTATATATTTGAATATCATGGTTAACCTCAATGATTATTTCATCTATAATTTTTCCTCAACACACATATCTGATTTATTGTAACTTTACTGCTGCTGGCTTATCATATAGGTGAAATGTCAAACCAGGTTAATTTTCTCATGAATGTGAGTACTTTTAGTACTTATCATTTTTGCCAGTTTTTCTTTTTCCCAATGTAGGAATACCATTTTCAACACGAGAGCTATGAAACATTTTAAAACTTACTTTTATCTGTTGAGTCATTCCGGGAACTGCCAAGTGCACCTCTAAGGACAATGCTGGGTCAATTACTGTAATCACTTCCTGACTCTTTCTCTCGCACACATTTGCCATTTAAGTCACAGCTTAGTTCTGAATGGTTTCTTGATTTTAAACCACTTGTTGAAAGATTCACTGACTTCTCACATAAGAGTCAATTTATTAATTTTTTCCAGAGCTTTTGACATATTTGAAAAAGCCACCTTCTCTCAACTTTAAATATCATTTTCACCAGGTAATCACTTCTCTATTAATTTAAGTGGAAAAATTCTCCTTGATGTACTTCGTAAAAGTTTTTACATTCTTCTGTTGCCTTGCCCTAAGCATGCTGCATTCTGCGACATCCTTATTGATGTGTTCCTCGTTTTATCTGTGGAACATAATAATCATCTTCATTTTTTTTTTTTTCCTGCTGGGCTACTGTTTTCTACTTCAAATACTTTCTCAAAATTCGTTTATTCATTACATGATGAATTCTCCTATGGCAAATTTATAATTGCTAAAGAAAAATAAATAAAATAAGAGCCCATAAATTGGACCCAGATTAATTTTCTATTACATGAAAGTGAATGACTATGGGAAAAACCTTGCCTTCACAAACACATGTGAAGAAACTGTTCTTTGAAAATAGTATTTTTAAACACTTTGATGAGTTTTGTTACTTTCTAAACATATACAATTATTTAAAATATTTATAAGAAAATTACTTTCTTACCATGTCCTTGTTTTATTTGTATCAAATTATGCCTACTTTCTTGAACATACTACTGGAAACTTCCTTACATTTCTCTAGAAAGCTTTTCTTAAAGCCCCATGCTCCCAGCTTTTTACTTATATATTCTGCTATGGATTGAGTATTTTTGTCTCCCCCAAATCCATATGTTCAAATTCTAACCCCTATGTTGCAGGAAGCAACACCCGACGGAGGAAACTGGATGCTCAGATAACTTTGTTAGAGGAAGAAGAATTTAATACCGGCGGAGTGCATGGGGTTAACACCACCAAGCACGAGCTCGCTTTGGTTAAATTTACTACAGTTTATGTACCTCTGCAGTGTCCATGCAAGGGGTGTGTGATTTTTTTGTCTGAGGTTCTACTATGTGCACTTCATGACTCAGGATGGGGAAGGGGAGCTTCAGGTGGAGGGCTGCAAGGGAGAGGAATTTCCAGACTACTGGTCTTATCTATTTACAGTTCGTTTGCCTTGTAGAACCTGCGACCTTGGTGTTATCAGCACTGTTACAGGATTCTCGAATGGAGAGATGGGACACCGAGGCTATAAGCAGAAAGTAGCACTTATTGATGATGGCACCCACTCAGGGATTCCTATCCAAAGGCTGAGCCCCGATTGTAACATGACAAGCAGTTTTACAGTCTTGTTATTCCTACACAGCTACAGAGATAAGGAAGAATATTAGTAGGGTAGCTATGAATCAACAGATGTGAGCTGGAGAGGCCTTGAGGTGGGGGAGGTAGCTATGGAAAAATATCTTAGCTGGAGAGTCTTGGAGGAGGGGAGAGGGCAGGCAGGAATGGACTTTAACTGGCTGAGTTGGTCATTTCTGCAAGCCCTTTCCTTTGCATTTTTCAGATGCCTCCTCTCCTCTCTTACCCAAGGCGATGGTATTAGGAGGAGGGTCCTCTGGGAGATGTTTAGGCCATGAGAGTGGAGTCCATAATGATGGGATTAGTGCTCTTACTAAAGAAACCCCAGAGAGCTCTCTCCCTCACTCATGTCGCCTTTAAGGATACAATGAAAAGATATTTGTGTGCAACTCAGAAGAGGGCCCTCATCAGAAACTGATCTTGCTGGCATCCTGATCTGTGGAGCTTCTGGAACTGTGAGAAATGAATTTCCATTGTTTATAAGCCTCCCAGTTTATGGCACTTTATTATAACAGTTCTGAGTAGGACATATTCCTAAATGCATAGTTAAAATGCCAACTCCCCAAGACGCCTTTCCAACTCCCACTCTCTGCTCTCAATCCTGTCCTGAGACTCTACTGCCTTTTTTTTTTTAAGTTTCATAGTATTCCTCTTGTGTTAAGCAAAAGTAAAAAGTTTATAAAAAATATGCCTATCTACAAAAAGAACCTAGATCTTGTTAAACAAAATTCAGCCTCTCTAGTTAGCTCATATTCTGCTAAACTTTTAGATTTCTCTCCTCCTTATCACTTTGCTGCTTATGCCTTTGCCTGAACCCATATTCTTATTACATTTAGTTTGGTATAAATATCCACAGTACTGTTGATGAATATTTTCAACATTTCTTAGGTAGGAAACAAAAATTTACCTTTTCTGCTCAAAGCCCACACTACCCAGAAAGCATGATTTCTGTCATACCTGCTATTTGGTGAGCATCACTGTCTCAGGGTAATTGGTGTTGCTGAGATCTTTTCCGCCTAGAACCTCTCCAAACAATCCATACTAACACATTACCATAATATTTTGAAAATTTATAGCAATATAGAATTATATTGTTTTCCTTACTACATTCATTCATGTATTTTTCTCATGAAGTAGTTTTTCAAACAAATAGTAAGGAGGATATGGATGCCAAATACAAGTCTGCTTTTTACAGGTATATTTACACTTGGGTGATAAATTTTACGAGGAGATAATGAGTTCGTTTGCCACCATGTGCTTCAGGTCAACTAGCAATAAGATTTCCTTACCATTTGTGATCAACAATGATTTTTTTTTATTTTTCTCAAATAAGTAGTTGAGAGATGGTCATGGGATGGGGAGCATGGTGTAGGGAATGCACTCAGCAGTGATGTAATAGCTGTGTATAGAGGCAGAGGGAAGACAGAGTAATCGGAAGGATCGTTTCACAAACTACATAAATGTCTAACCAATGTACTGTATACTTAAAACTAATAATTATGTAAAATTATGTAAAAAGTTTTCAGTAATGCCTATTTTAACAGAAGCAGAAAATTATGAAATAATTTTTTTCTAAAAAATTGCATTAATTAGTTGCAGCATTCAAAACCATTACAGAGGCCTCAATATTGCTGGAGAGGCCAGGGCAGCAGATGATAAACTATATTACAAGCTGTATATATGTCCAGAATCTTTGGCTCCTAAGAAGAGGATTAAAGCAGCACAGTGATGACTTTTCCTTGACTGACTAGCTGGCAATAATGAGTTATATGATGGAATTTAGAGCTTCCCAAATATCCAGGAATTTCTTTTCCTTTAACCTATATTTTATACTTAGTCATTTTCACTAAGGATTTCTTATATAATCTATTTAGATACACAGTTACATTCTAATAGGAAATAGGATTCCTCCATAGAAAACACATGTCTGAATTCTTAATTATCTCAATAGTTAAAGTTCAAGGTGTTGAGCATGTATTTTAGAGATTCTACACATTGATGAGAGCTATGGAGAACCATAATATTATCTAAGTTTAAATAGTGTGCTTAGTCAAGTTAATCCAGTTTTGAATTTTCAACTCAACAATATCAGTATCTAACGTCGTAGAGTAAGTGACTATCTTTAAAACAATGTACGGAAGAGTCAATCCCTGCTTTGGCTGCATTATGTATTTAAAATTATTAAACTTTAACAAGCACTCTAAGGCTACTGGTTTCTCCAGGTCCTGCTCTCCTCTTTCCATTCAGCGAGATGCAGAATTTCACATGATTTAAAGCCATCTATGAGTGAAAGGAAAGAGGGATGGACTGAGAGTCAATTAGCTAGTTTCAGCATGGAGATTACCCTTTAAGGAGACTCTTAGCTGTTTTCCTGAGCTGCTAGTCAAGAAAAGAAATGTTCATCAATTCCCATTTACTCACTTCCTAATTTCCCTACCCTGGAATAGGATTCTGACTAAAATGTATCATAATATATTTAATATTTATAAATGCCAATATAAGAGTCACAAACAATAAATGCATACTTAGATATACTTAGAGAGAACCAATGTGAGATATCACAGAAGATGAGTTAATTTTTTTGTTTGTTTGTTTCTTTAACCAAAAATATGATGTAATTGCAAATCAGTTCTTTTTGGGGGATGAGTTAATCTACAGAACCAAATGGCAAAAACCTTGCAGACTTAATGACAATGCATTGTGGATATTCACATTGCATTTTAATGCTATCCATTCTCTTTTGCTGATACTTGTGCCTACCTCTACTTTTTACTATATTTAGTACCCTCTTTCACCATTTGCGGCATGTGGCTCATAACGATAGGAAGAGCATGTTTACTTCAACAAAAAGAAGCAAAGAAAAGATTAAAAAGAATGTGAACATTTCTGGAGGGCAAAAGGCAACATATGAGGCCTACCTCCGGGCATCATTTGGCACATTTCTATATTGGGCCACTGATACAAATGCTGGGAACCACAATTTTTTCTTCATAATGACATCTTATTTACATGGTTTTGCTCAAACATTTGACAATGTAAAGTAACCCATAGACAAAAATGTAAAAAACACCACGTAAAAATTTGATACTTGGAAAACGTTTGCCTAAATTACTATTTTTTTGCTCTATGATTTTCCTTTGATAATTTTTGGGATCAATTTAATTATCTGTATACCTTTGTTTTTTCTCTTATTCCTGAAAATGTCAAGGTTGAAAGCAGGCCATGTAAGCATTCATGAGAACACAAGTACATAGTTAATATCTAGTAGGAGCTGTCATTTACTGCTGGCTTATGTGCCAGGCACTCACTGTTCTAAATGCTTTATGCACATTTGCACATTTTCACTTCATCTAGAACTGTAGGCTACATAGGTACTTATCCTCATTTTACAATTGAAGAGACTGAATATTAGAAAAATTAAGAAATGCGCCCAGGGTTATATGCAATTAACTGGAAGTAGTAGGGGCAGTGTGAAGCTACAGTCTATTATAATAACCTCACTCTCCTTTTGCTAGAGTCAAGAGAAGAAACTCCTGCAGGAAAATTTGCATTGTTGAAGCTAATACTAAAAAATACCATTAATTCTCAGGATATTTATAGGCCATTGGTTATTTGAATCTACATAAATTAAAAATAATATTTGACATAATTATCTGCTCAACAGTTGTCATACTACTTAATATTTTGTAATGTTTAATTATAATTTGGTAAGCTGCAAATAAGATTTTCACATTAAAATGGAGACACCGTTTCCTCTTTATTTTGATGAGTTATTTAATATTATACTGCAATATCCAAAAGTTAAATTTATATATATATAGTGTTGATAATGTATACTATAGTGTTTACATATTTATATATTAAAATAGTTATTATATATGTATATACATGAGTATATGTGTAATGTGTATACACAGTGATACATAGGAAATATAAGGTGTGCATAGATGTAAATATAATAGTATAAACTATGAGAAACATGCATAAATTAGACAATTTTTTGATTTAAAGTTTAATGATTGCTTTGTTTTTATTTTATGTGATATCATTCATGTTAATGTTATTTTGTCTAAGAGATCATTATAAATATGCATTTTATAATATTTTAATCATTCCATACACAATGATCAACTTTCTATATCTTTAAAAAACATTGTGATACTGTATATAATACCATTGTACCTTAAGTAAAGGTCATTTCTATAAGACTATGATTTTAAACAAGAAATCATCCATCATCATAATGACTGGAAGTAGATGATCACCATTTTTTAACTTTTACAATTATAAAATTTTTATTTGGTCATTTGTTTTCAAGA
The DNA here is from genome assembly GCF_902729225.1 of Pteropus medius. NCBI lineage: Eukaryota > Metazoa > Chordata > Mammalia > Chiroptera > Pteropodidae > Pteropus > Pteropus medius. The sequence goes on along the minus strand of NW_024355205.1, from coordinate 22,377,410 downwards.
GTATTTAAAATATTTATGTTGGAAAGTAAAAAGATGTGTTGAAATAGCAAATATTAGAAAGTCTATGATTTAAAAATCAGAATTATATAAAATGAGTCATTATATCCTTGGAAAAACAAATTTGCCCAGTTTTCAGTTTTTAGTCCGATTTATTTCCCGGAGAATTTCCTTTTCCAAGATATTTTCTCTTATCTCAAAATAAAGTATGCTATTTAGCTTATGTTCATCACAGATGAAATAATTTATGATACTGCAAATTTCTGCGGGTTCTTCCAAATTATCTTGATTCAAATTTATATTGCCCTTGTAAGACAAATATACATTTAAAATAAGTATATTAAATAACATGCTTATATTTATGAATAATTGCAATAAATATTTAATTGCCAAACATTTCTATTTAAATTAGTATGATGAATAAAGAAAAGGAGACAGAAGGAAGAAAAAATATTTTTTTAATTTGTATTAAAAGTTTAAGAGTGAAGGGTGTATTCACTTTTCTGCCTTTGTAGAGTACTGCACATATCATTCAATTGTCTCTGTTCAGTTAATATTTTGCTGAGCTTATGGATCAAAATTTAGAAAATCCAAATCATTACTCAAAATAATATTGCCCTTAAGGTATGTTTCAAACTTTATTTCTATAAAGTTGTCTATATATTGTGTGATATTTGAGTATATACTATAAATTTCTTCCAAAGAAATATGTTAAATTAGCATTGCACGTTAAATCAGTGCCAATTATATTAACTGCATTACTTATTATTTTAGCTTTAGTACTCAGCAAAAATAAATAAATATTAGGTATACATAATTTGACAATTTAAGTTCGGCGATTTTAAATATATACACATGTAGTAAATGGCAAAACTGTGATTCAATTCAAAATTTCATGGTCTATGAAACCAATGCTGTGTTTACTTGACTATATTGAACATACTATTCTATAATATTATTCATTTTCTGCATTTTTTTGATTCATCTCTCTGCCTCCACTTTTTCTGCACGCACACCATTGTTTTCCTATTCAGTCTATTTTGTTGCTCCCTCCTATTTTTTCCCCTGTATCACATTTACCTTTTCATCTTCCCTAATTCCTTTCACTACTTCTTAAATATAAAACTAAATTCATTTTATAAAACAATTATTTATACAATTTATAAGATAATGATTATTTCTACATTTTTGAAAACCAAATACCAGTACATAATTTGTTTTTTATAAACTTGTGGTTTATAACTTTGTGTGACTAATTCCTGACAGGCTATGAAATAGATAAAATCGATTAAAGACATGTACAATTATTTAAAAATGAAATTTCTTTGCCCAAAGTCCTGTGGAGTATTCATTCTCAGGTGACCAAGTTCCTACCATAAGATCTCACTTATCAGAACTTGCAGAAAGACAATCCAGGTAGTACAATAATCTCTAAATTGATCTATCTATTCAAAGGTGGTTGTTAGTATTTAAATCAGAGGATTTCAACTCTTACATCTGGGTAGCAAGGGAATAACAATTATAATTCAAAAACAGACTAGAGCCAGAGTGGCTGAGGATGGCATTTTGAATCTTTGTGAATCTCCACAAAGAGTTTTTTTCTGAGATCTGTGGAACTACTTTAGACACAGAATATCGATTTCAGTCTCCTTGAAAATTTCCATTCCTATGATTTCTCTTCTTGATTTTCCTGTGTATGTCTGTTTCCATTATTGTCCCAAATGCATCCTTGAACAAATTCTATTTCCCTTTACTTGAGATAGCAAGATTATCTTTTTGCAATCAAATAAACCCTAAAATAATTTGGATTATATATTTGTTATGTAATTTTTTTCATATCAATTGCTGCCCGGGGAAATACATCCTGCTTTCAATCTTGGCCAACATTTTAGAGATCATTTTGTACTGCCTGGAATATTTCTCACTGAACACACTTTGGAAAAAGCTAATGGTACCTAATCTACAAAGTAGGGCCCGTTACCATGTCTCCGTGAATATGATATACTACTACTGAGAACAGCTCATGGGCCTACCATTTGCAGATTATATATGACTAATATTTGCAAACAAATATTAGTCATATATAATAGTCGACTGATGGAACTACTTATGTTCTAATAATAAATGCTAATTCTTATGTAATTTCCTGCTCTCCATGCTTTGCGTATCAACTCACTTAATCTCTAAACGATCTTTTTATACATATGAGGAAACTAAGGCAAAGAGACATTAAGTGACCTGTCAGAGGACTAACCAAAGAAAGTAGTGCAACTGGTATTCTTCTCTAAGCAGCAGAGCTCCAGGGTCTAAAGAAAAGTACATATGTCTATAAATTAAAAGATGATTTAAATGAAAAAGTAAAGTATAATAAGTTATATACTTCTATGAAATGAATTAACAATTCAGTCAAAATTTTTGACATTTAGCTGATTATTTGTAGAAAAGTATATGAGGAAGAAATTGTGTGCATGCTCCATAGTCGAAATAGGCCCTAGTTCAAACTGCTTTACACCAAATGTCTCAGATCAGAGTAATTAACAGCAATTACTTAACAGGAATTACTATCATATATGACACGAATAGTTATTACAGGATTTGTTCTGTTTAGCACCATAGTACACACACATGTGCACACACACATGTACACACACACACCATATATATGTTCATGCATATAAATGCATATGTCTATTATTTTATTATTGGATTAACATGTACATGTCCATAAACACCTTATGTCTTTTACATTTAAAGATGTTTCAGAAATATTTTATATCACAAAACCTATTGTGATCTCTAAAGAGAAATACAGTGTTTCTCTCCAAAAAAAGAAAAAACAGAAAAATCAAGATAGCAGGCTACAAGTAAAATGGCAATTTTTATTTGATATTTTACATTTAAAGGGATTAGGAGCAGGGAAAAATTCTAAGTAAAAAACTCTTTTCTTCTTCAAAAACGTTTGTGTACTTCATAAGCTGAAACTTCCTGAGGACAGATGAACACCTGCTAGGATTTAATAGTTCATTCTTAGACACTCTTCCTTTTAGTTGCAAATTTCTGCTGTTCATTTCAAGTATGGTTTTAAACTTTGTGTTTTTACTTTTAAATGAAAATTCTTTCTACTCTTTTTGATATGCTGATATCTTGTGATAGCATACCTTTTATTCAAACTATAGTGAATACTTCCTCCCTAGTCTCCTTTGCCTATATTTTTATTCTCCCAAAGGCATTCCCTTGAAATGTTATACATGACCTTAATACGTGCCTTTTTTTTTTGTAAACCTATGAAATTTAAAATCTTTTGTAGCTATGATCTCATCTGATTCTTTCCCACTTTCAAGTAATTACTGCATGGTTATGAAATATACATTTAGAATAATTTCTTTTTGTTGAATTCTCTAGTTTAGACAATGTAATTGACCTCTCAGCAACCAGGAAATCTTTTTGGTTTATTTTTAGCAATATTTGTCACCACCAGCTGTCGAGGTAGTTAAAATGCCCCTGGAGAACACTGTTAAACAGTGATAGCGAGTGTTGAATTTCAAGTGCAAAATTTCACAGCATTGAAACCTGTGCTGTGTGCCTAGCGGTTCCACCTCTAAGCATGGATCAATATTGCTCTTGTTCTGTCTTAAATAGAAATAGTGTCAGCAAACTGTGATCAAAATCACATATAATCTCTTCTTTTATTAAATAAAACTATGACAAATATTCTTGAGTAATAGTAGATAAACAACAGTGATTTTATAGATAACACCAATACTTTTACATGACTTTCAGAAAAAATTTCCTCTTAAATAAAAAAAAATATATTTTTTGAAATTATTGAAAGTAGGGATAAATTAGGTCAACATGCAACACAGGCACTTTGTGTTTAAAATTAAATACTAAAGTAAAAAGGATGAAGTAATTATAATTTTTAAGTAAGTAATCTGAAAGACAATTTTAATCTTTAAAATTAATTAAATGTCTGTTTAGTCGCATACGACTAAAGACTGCTATAAGTAAATTTTAGAAAATAGAGTTTTAAAACATTTTCTCATAACTGGTTTATAGTTGGTAAATTTCATGAAAGAATTACAAAGGTGAAAAACACATAGTTTTCAACTGCTTTTCTTCATCCGCTAAAATTAATTGAGCATAAATTGTTAGCAGTTGGACTTTGAAGTGGGATGAAACGAAGACACAGGTACATATTTTAATGAACAATGATGTGTGAAACGAATCATAGCCTTGTCAACAAGATAATGGTGAATTATAGTCTATTCATGGATGAAAGGCTATGAGACAAGTGCATGGAGTAGTCTGTAAAAGACTGTGCCAGTTGAGGTTCATATTTGAAAAAGTGAAAACTAAAGGAACTAAAGGAAGCTCATAGCTTTCAGGACAACCCATGTAATAAACACACTCAAGTCCTGTTCTGAAAATCGATAAATAGAACATTTTATTGATTTTCTATTGCTGCTGTAACAAATTTACCATAAACAGTAGCTTAAGATAACATAAATTTATTATTCTACAGTTTGTAGGTCAGAAATCAAACATAGGTCTCACTAGACTAAAATCAAGATGTGCTCATGGCTATGCTCCTTTCTGGAGGTTCTGGGGAAAATTTATTTTCTCCTTATTTGGATTGTTGACAAAATTTAGTTTCTTGTGGGTGTAGGTCTGAAATCAGCTTTCCCTGTGCTGGCTGCCAGCTGAAGACTGCTCCCAGCTTCTAGAGGCTGCCTTTGCTCCTTGGGTCATGGTTCCCTTCCTCTATCTTCAAAGCCAGTAACAATAGGTTGAGTCACTCTCATGCATCAAAACTTTTCTCCTTTCCTCTTATCTTTCTAAGTCAGGAAAGGTTTTCTACTTGTAAAGGCTCATGTAATTAGATCGCACCAACCAGGATTTCAAGGTCCCTCCCTCTTCTTAACCCTACATACGAAGTCTCTTATGCCGAATATGGGGACATATTCACAGGTTTCGGGGATTAGAGCATGGACATCTATTGGCTTTGGGCAGGGGGGTATTACTCTGCCTACTATGACTCTTGACACCGATTACTTTATCCAGTATATTAGTAAACTAGGACTGACAAAACAAAATACCACAGATCGGGGAGCTTAAACAATAGAAATTTATTTTTCTCACAGCTCAAAGGGCTACAAATCCAAGATCAAGATGTCAGAATATTTGGTTTCTTTTAAGATTTCTTTCCTTGGCTTGCTCTGTGCTCACATAGTCTTTTTCTCTGTTTATGTATATGCCTGGTATCTCTTTTTGTATGTCCAAATGTTCTTTTAGAAGGACACCAGCCAGATTGTTAGGGCCCACAGTAAAGACCTCATTCTAATTTAATCATCTCTTTAAGGACCCTATCTCCAAACACAGTCACATTCTGAGGTATTGGGAATTGGGATTCAATTTATGACTTTGAGAGATACACAATTCAGTCCATAATGAACAGTGATTTTAGGATTCGGCAAGCTAGAAGGCAGTTTAAAAAGTTACTTCTCCAAAGTGCAATTAAGGAAACCAGTAATAAGATAAAACAAGTGGCTCAGGGTTACCCAGGCAGCCTACTGTATGTCAAGAACTCCAATCCAGTACACATTTACAGTGCAGACTTATTTTTCTAATCTGCCATGTTACCCCTTGATGCAGTGTATAATTTTAATACATATATTGCCAAATTTCAATAGCAGGGCTTAGTTTTACAGAACAAAAACTTCAAAAACAAAACAAAACAAAACAGTAATGTATTACTGTATACCGTGGCTTCTGAATATGTAACACTTTTTAAAATTTTATGTATATTCATAGGCTTAAATTTCTGACCTGTTCTCCTGAGGTGTTATATATCTCTATCTATCTATCATCTATCTATATCTATCTATCATCTATCTATATCTATCTATCTATCATCTATCTATCTGTATTATAGAGCCTGACATACAATCATGAAATGACTCTGGTTCTGACTTTAAATAATACACACTGAATTGACAAGGAAACTGAAAATCCCAGTTCACTGTGGTCGTATGCTATAATTTCGGGTGGCCGAGGCTTCACACAGGAAGGGAACGCAGAGTAGAAAACAGCGGTTGACGGATACAGTCGGACAGCTTATTAGAGGAGGTCACATTAAGTTTTTCTGGTGAAGGAAAGGAGGTGAGTGGAGAGAGAAAATGGAGAGAGTGCTGGGAATTCGGCAACTGCAAGGAGCAGAAGAGAGAAACAGAGAACTGCCAATTTAAAGAATTACATGTAAGTAGTTGTTCTACCCAAAATCCAGAGTACTAGGAGTGGATTAGAGAGGTAGAGAGAGGGGCAGCGGTTGGGAGATGAGTGCCTTAGTGGATAGGTATGGAACCAGATACATAAACAAAGTCGTCAAGATGAAAGGCCTAACATGCTCTCAAAAAACCTTACTTAGGATGTCATCTTGAAAGCAAATGGGAGTTCCTGAAGAGCTGTAAATAGATAAATGGAACAATCGCATTTACGTTTAATCAAAACAAGTCCAGTTGGTGGGTGAAGGAAAAATAGGAGTGGAATCTGAGAGTATGAAACAAATTAAAAGCTGAAGGAATAACAAAATAATTAACACTAATGGTCATATCAGTTATTTTAGTGGATGCTTAAATGATGCACTTCTTTTAGACTTAACTTTTTGAGAAGGTTTTCTTTTTAGCTTTATTTTACTAAGGAGGAAACCCAAATATAGTGATTTAAATGATTTTCTCCAAACAAAATATCTAAGTGAAGTGAAAGAGGTATGATTTGAGCTCTGGTGATCTGACTTCTGAGTTCATGTTCTTAAATACTATACACTCATACCCTTAACGGAGGTAAGATATTGAAATAAAGAAAAGTCCAAAGGACTCAAGACACAAAACCTGTTAATAAACTGAATTTGGAAAATGAAGGAGAAAAACAAGTATGACACTTTTTTATTTTTTGCCTCGGGAAACTCATCTTTATAGAAAATTTCAATGAAATTTGTGTATGCCTGAATTGCAAATGTTTTCATATTTACTTTTAATTTGGTGGTTTGCGTTCTTCTTTCTGTCTGACTTCAAATTCTTCATGGATAAGGATTAAGTTTTATTTTTTATTTGTAAACTCCAAACCTAGCTTATAGTGTGGTCTTTCCATATAGTGGATATACAATATTTTTATCAATGGGATATTAGTCTGAAATCTTTGATTTCAAGGACCAAAACCTCAATTATTATTTACAAATAGAGAAAATTTAGTAATTCTATTAATTAAATTTGGGCAAAAAAATTTAGCACTATTTCTGGGCAAATGTATTCCACGTTTTAAACAAACAAACAAACCTCCAGGTTTGCTTTTTCTTACTTCTGCATTTACTGGATGTGAGCTGCAACTAAATTTATTGTGGGCTGGCTTTTCCCATATAATGTGAACAATGATACTATGAGTGAAATAAAACAATCCTGCTAACCAGTAATGCTTCCATAAATTAGGATAAAAAGAAATTTCCCCACAAAAAGGATTATATCTTTTTCCTGAAAAAGGAAAAATATTTATATAAAGTAAACGATTGCTAAAAAAGATTATGTCTAAACCTACCACAATGAGATGACACATGCATTACTCTGATAAAGATATTTTTATTTTATAGAGAAATAAGACCTTAAGAAAAATCTTCTGTTAAACTAATTATAAAAAGATCAACCAAATATTCGAAAATGAAAAATTAATTTGACATTTGCCACAATGTAAATAGATGCTCTTAAATCACCTTACCTAACCAACAAACTTACTTTGACACTTAAGACAACATTTTGCAGATAATTTTTCCTGAAATATCCATCAGGGCGTACTTCTACTTGAAAGCAGATTTTCTACAATCATCTTGCTCCTGTATGGACATAATGGCCAATTTATAACACCTGTTCTTAAATATTTTTAGTTCCAGATGGTCTGTTCTAAATTTTATGGGGCTGAACTTTAGATCTAAAATTGCACATATCTAAGTACTTAACTAAAATCAAAACTCTTTTTTGAGGGGAAAAATAATATATGCTGCCCAACCACATGTTCTCCGGTGTCCTGTGTCCTTTTAAAAATGAACTAATCTATCTGAAGGAAAAGTCCGGTCGAAGTCCTAAATTTATAGAACAGTATATCAATACTACTACCTACATATATATTCCATAAAACACAGGAGTTACCCTTTACTTACCAAGATAGAATATGGACATATCAAGCTCTAGGGAAGCCATGATTTAGCTGTGAGCTTGTGTTTTCTAATGCTTGCTTGACATATTTCAGATCTTAAAGAAACTCTAAGTGCCTGACATTCTACCCTTTGACTAAGGTAGATTATTAGAAAGCAGTTTATATATCTTCTTTATGTTAGTCTCTGTAGACATACACTCATTGAATGATGGTTAATGTCTCAATTTTAGCTTTTAAAGAGACATAAGAAACTAAAATATTTGCCAAATTTTGTCATATATGACCAAAAATAGCTTTTATAAATATCAAGTTGATAAAATTCTTCCAGAAATCACTTCTAGTTGAAAAGCTAGCCTAGCTTTCCTAATATAATTGATTAATCAGACAGTTTAGACTGATATACAATTAACTTTAAGCTAACTTTAATAACTTTATACTACATAATTTTCCAATACTTTTTCTAATTAGTTTTTTCCAATATATCTATTTAATTAGTCCCCCCCCCCAAAAAATATACGTTTGAATTTGTGATGGTTAATTCAATGTGGCTGGGCTAGGGGATGCCCAGATAGCTGGTAAAATATCTCTGGGTGTGTCTGTGAGGGTGTTACTGGAAGAGATTAGCATTTGATTCAGTAGATTAAGTAAATTTGAGATTCACTTTCTTCAGCATTGGCAAGCATTGGCCAGCATTGGCCAAGCCACTGAGTGCCAGAGCAGAATAAAAAGGGAAGGAAAGGCGAATTATCTCTTTCTACTTGAGCTGGAATGTCATTCTTTTCCTACCCTCAGATACTGGCTTCTCTGATTCTTAGGCCTTCAGACTCTAGAACTTAGAGCAGTGCTCCCCGCTCCCTGCCCCGATCCCCCTTCAAGTTCTGAGGCATTGGGCCTCAGACTGAATTATACTACCAGCTTTTCTGTCTCTCCAGCTTGCAGACTACAGACTGTGGCACTTCTTAGTTTCCGTAACCAAATGAGAGTCACTTCCTTTATGGATGTGATAACAGACATAGAGACATTAAGTAACTTGTCTGCCATCACTAGTAAATTTCAGATTCTTTCGTGAGTATAAGTCATGCCAATTTCAGTAGTTATATGGCTACTCTACCTCTAAGATATTGGAAGTTAAGGATGAGATTGAATGATTAAAGATGCAAAAGTCTTAAACAACACCCTGCCAGTCACTCCATTATTCTCGCTGAGGACAGACACTCTGGGTTCAAGAATTGGTTTCAGAGAACTCAAATATCAATTTAAAAGAACTCAATACACTCATAAAAAAACTCAGTAAAGTGAAGTTTAGCTTTAAAGCATAAGTGGGGTCCACCAATGTAAATCTAAATCATAAGGTCTGAATTCATAAGCACAGAGAGAGAGAGAATGAAAGAGAGAATTAAAAAATAAATTAAAAATAAATAATAACAACTGCATACCACAAGAGAGAAATAAAAAATGTATGGGTTTGAGTTTTTTAATATATGGTTAATGCCCTGGGCTCTAATTAATTGTATCAGTAACTTCTCTTCCCTTGAGGGATAGTTAGAATGATGATTAGAATAAGAATCAGATAGCTAGAATGATGATTAGAATAAGAATCAGAAAGCTTCTCTCTCCTTATATTAAACAAATACGAATTTGATTCTTAATTAGTTACCTACCAATAGTGTGATCCTTTGACAAATTACTTAATTTAATTATTTCATTAATTACACATGAATCTAAGATGATAATAAAAATTTTACTTTAGAAATTAATGAGTGTAACTGTAGCACTTAGCCCATACTAATTGGTTAATAAATGTTAATTACCTTTCCTTCATTGTTTTGGTCTTCAAGAAGCCCTCAGTCAGAGGATAAAGTTATCATCTACCAGTATGTCTAATAGTGTCTTAAAATTTTCCATTTTCAAAGAGGAAAGATACTGTAAAATTCAGTATTAAAGAAAGTTCATGAAAACCAAAATATAACATTGAACTATTATTCAACTAAGTTCTTATGTAAAAGCTTCTGTGTCAAAAACATTTTCTTGTAAAAACATAGATCATTATTTAGTACATTCCATTGCACTTAGCATTACTTTCAACCAGGACCACTGATATCTTGAAATTACTAATAATTTTTTAACAAAGGGTCTGCATTTCTATTTCCACAAATTATATAGCTGGTTCCACTCCCACCTATCAAAATAGAGATAGCTGGCACTCTCCACCTTACTCTTCCAGCATTAATTAACATCAAATTCATCAAAATCCAATTAATTCTATTTGTTACACATAGAAATTGAGAATCTCAGAAAATCACAACCTTATTAGTGTTCATTAACATTAAATACATTTGACAATATTTTTTTTTTTTAACTACTCTGCATCCCTAAGGCAAGAAGACATCTCCAAAAATCTAGGCTTTAGGATGTATTTGGTTTTTGAAAAATTTTACCCCTAGCAGTGCCAAGACTCACATTCTAAGTATTTCCACTTTGCCATATGCTTCCTCAAACACTTCCACATCAGTTATGTTGTAAAGTCTGTATGTAAAGAAAGGGAAATTGAGTAATTCTCTCCATTGCTTTCCTCTATGTGCATGCATGCATGTGTTTGTGTGTAGCATTTCTTTATACTAGTGTTTTAGTGTTTCACTGAAAACTTTTTGGGACATGTTTTCTAATTTCCATTCTGTAAAAGGACATAATACGTTTTACTACTCTCAATCAAGAGAATAAAAGGGGACTATAGAAGCTTTGCATTGCTCTCTTTTCATAGATCCTCAAATACGAGATTAAAAAATCCATGTGGCTGACTCATTTGCACAGGATCACAGACTCTAAAAGCTAGAGGTACTCTAGATTAGTCAGTGCCTATGTATCCAGTGAAAGACTCACTTCGGTAATGCCATAGGCAATTAAAAAAAATGTTTTCCCTATGCTATACTCTAAATCTCTGTGACTGTTTGCAATTACTAATTCATACTTATTCATCCCTTCACCCTTTTTCACCCAGCCCTCTTATCCTCCTCCCCTCTGGCAATCACCAGTTTGTTCTCTGTATCTGTGAGTCTGTTTTTGTTTAATTTGTTCATTTATTTTGTTCCTTAGATTCCGCATATAAGTGAAATCATATAGGATTTATCTTTGACTTATTTCACTCATTGACTTTTTTAAACAAAAAGTTCAGTTTTATTTCTAAGAGGTAATCTGCTATAAAACAAAACTTTCAAAAAGCTCTGTAAGTAATTGGGTGATCTAATATAATACGTGCAAAGGTAGAGAAGCACAGGTGCTATGGGAATTTATAGGAGAAATGTTTGGAGAATTAGGAAGAGCTGGGCTCCCAACTTAAGTTGCACTTAGGATGAGAAGAGATAAAAATTATGGGTTATATACACACTCCCCGACTCATGATGATTTGACTTACGATTTTTCAATTATGCGATGGTGTGAAAGCGATACACATTCAGTAGATGCTATACTTTAAGTTTTGAATTTTGATCTTTTCATGGGCTAGCAATAGCGGTACAACACTCTTTCATAATGCTGGGCAGTGACAGCAAGTTGCAGCCTCCAGTCAGCCACGTGATCATGAGGGTTAACCAATTGATACTCTAGCGTACTGTGTTATTAGCATTTTTTAATTTTAGTTCAATGCTTCAAACATTCTTTAAGCCCAGTGTGTTTTCAGTTGTGTATATTAACAATGAATAGCCATATAATCATTCTTTCTTCACTTTCGGCACAGTATTCAATAAATTATATGAAATATTTAACACTTTATTATAAAATAGGCTTTGTGTTAGATGATTTTGCCCACTGTAGGATAATATAAGTGTTCTGAGCATGTTTAAGGTAGACTAGGCTGAGCCTTAATGGTCAGTAGGTTAGGTGTATTAAATGTATTTTTGACTTATGATATTTTCAACTTAACGATAGGTTTATCGGGAGTAACCCTATTGTAAATTGAGGAGCATCTGTATAAATTAAGGAAAGCATTAAATGCTCGAAACCAAAGCTAAAAAGGTGTATTTGAGAAAGTGACAGGAATTTAATATGCCTTGAGAGTGGAGGGTGGAATACAAGGAGATAGCTGAAGAAAGGAGGCAAAAGTAGAGCAAGAATATAATCACTAGGAAGATTCACTGTAGGCTATTAAATCATTTAAGCTTTTTCCTAAAAATGATAACACTGGAAAGGTTTTAAGTAAAGCATTAACAATTTTATGCTTCAGAAATTCTACTATGGCTTCACTATAGAAAATGGATCAGAAGGAACAAATGTTAAAATTCAGAAACTAATTAAGAAGTATTATGGAAATTCAGATAATAAGTGATTATGGTTTAAAGCAGTATAATAGCATTGGAGATGGAGAAACGGGAAGAGGTTCTCCATGAAAAAGTTCACCATGAGCCAATGTTAATAAAAATTCATTGAATTTTGAAATTTACTGCACATTAGACAAAATAGTTAAATTTTTGATGTTAAAGGCAAAGCCTATCTGGCTAAACTGATTGTCTATTATTTAAGTATTTCTTTGTTGTCTGGCCCCAAGATTTGATCTGCACTTTGGAAAAGACAGAAAATGAAAATTTTCTTTTACACTTTTAAATTTGATATCCTTAGACCAAAAATAAAAAAAATAAAAAAAATGCCAATAAAGAAAAACAAATTATTAAACAAAATTTTGCCCTCAAATAAGAGAGGTGATAGGACAAGGTACAGGTAGATTAGGTAGAAATTTAGGATCTGTTTCCTGTATCTGCTCAGAGAATCCTACGTCTCAAGATTAGGAAGAGCTTTAAAGCACATCCTTTTCAATTATATACTTGATAAGAGGATTCCTTTTAAAGAATCCTTTATGAAGGTTACATAATCTGGTATTTCTCAAATTTCAATGTGTACACAAATGACTTCAGTTCTTTTTAAAATGCAGATTCAGATCCCACAGTTTTGGGGAGGAGATTTAAAATAAGTTTTGATATAACATTTTGCATTTTTTTAGCATTTTAATAGTTTTCCAGTTATTGCTTGTGAACTACCAAGATTCTAATTTATACTTGAAAAGAACTCCTAATTATACCAAGTTCATTGCTAATACTGACATATGACAATATTAGAGAGTACTGTCATGACGAGAATTTAGGACAAATAAAGACTTGTCTTCATATTTTATTATACAATTTTACTTATTTCCTAATCAGAGAGCCCACTTTAGCTCAAGTTTTTCCTGCAAAGTGAAGGGTAGATGGTATCCTTTCCTTCTATAAAACTCATTGAATTAACTTGGGATAAATGATTAATCTATATAACTCTTAATACCTACCAGTGAATTAACTGACCAAAATAAACACCATTTAATTAAGTTTGAAGGTGATAATGCAATATGCCTATGTCTACCGGCAAATTCCTTAACTTTTTAAAAAATTCATTTTGCAATTAATAGAAATACAAATGGTTTATAATAATATAACTTCACAGTCAGAAGAACTGCTCTTATTGTTAAACAAAGTCAGAAAATTAAAATGAAGATCAAACCACAGTGTATGATTTTTATAAATGACTCACAGAATCGTTAATGAATTTGAGTATTTTAATTTTCAATATAACTTTCATTTAAGAAGCTTCAGTGGCTTTCACTTATTTTATGTCTAGTGTTTTTTTGATATATAAGAAAAAAAACCGCAAGACAAATATTCTTTAAACTTGTTTCTGGCCATAATTTTAAAAGAAAATAAATATTTGATTTAGCAATAATATGTGAATTATTACCAGTGATGAGGTCATGAATCTAAATGAGCTGGAATAGTTCCACATGACATAAAGCCATTTAGGAAGAGTGAGAAAATTACTGGCATGTCATATGAGAAATATTCATGTAATTTGGTGTATTTGTTTTATACTTGGATTATACTAAGTGATCATTTGTAAACTTAATAAAACATTTCTCTCTTTTTATTGCTCAAGCTTCCTATTTAGCTATGCAATGAAATCAGAGATCCATGAATGAATATAATATTGTTTTTCTATTTTTGTCCATTAGCAATGAGGATTCTGGTTTTTCTGTTGTTATTATGAAATTATTGGTTTGATATACAAATAATACAGGCCAAGAAGGAAAGTTTCCTTCTATTCTTCTAGGTTCTTGGGCTGTTCTAATAACTAAATTGATATCAGACAGATTAACACAAGAAAAAAACAAATTTAACTTTGTAGGAATGGGAGCTCCGGCAAATTATGAGGCCCACGGGCAGTCAAGCAATTGAGGCTTAAATGATATGCCTTCCTGAGCTAAGGAGAAGAGGAAAGAGATTTGTCTCTTCCAAGGGGAGAAGGCAATTCCCAGGAAGATGAGAAGACAAATGTTTGTTAAACAAATGTGTTCCATGCCATGCAAAGAAGTCTTTCTGATGTAAAAAGAAGTTATCTTTCGTAATAACTTTCTTCCTGGTACTGGCTCCCTGTTTAAATTATTCCAGGCAGTTAAAGGAGGAGGTAGCGTAAAAACTACCTGAGTCTTCTGTTTCTTAAAAAGAAGCAGCCTAAAATCATCCTCATGCCAAAGAGACATTTTGGAATGGGAAAATTTTGCTCCCCTATATACATGATGACTATAGTAAACCAGAAAGTGACAATATAGATTTCTCATCTAGTGGAACATTTGAGTTTAGACAAAATTGTTTTAAAGAAAAAAGTAAAAGCAAAACAATAGAAAAAGTAGTAAAGTTTTTTTTTCATTGCCTTTGTGTTTACAAGACTTTTCTAAAATTTCCTGTTGTCATTAAACACTTATTATCAAAAAATGTATTTTAGTTGACATATTGAATTTTCAAGTAATCGAATTATTAATATTAATTTAGTAAGCAAGGGACTATCACCTCATATGAAGCAGCTAAATCCATTTACACAACTAAAATCCATCTAAAGGTCAACATTTTCTTTCACCATATTTCTTATCATACAAACCTTCAGCGGTAATAAATTAATTTTTCATGAAATAACTTTTTTTTTTGTTCTAATTTGATGGCTGTATGGGCTAATGCCTAGAATTATTATGTTAAGGAGGAGAATTACTGTCTCTCCTTAGTCTACCTCTCACATAGGCCTTGAACCAAGGGGCATATTGATCCAGACAGTCTTCTATTTAAAAATCAATCAATCAATAAATTAGGTGCTGCCATGGCAGCACATATAGTAAAATAGGAATGAAAGGAGAAGACTAGCATGGCCCCTGGGCAAAAATGACATTCAAGTTTATAAAGCATTCATACTGTTATTCTCTAATAAAAATTAAAGTAACTGCATTTTTTGTTTTTGTTTTTTTTTAAGATTGAATTGGATCATGCCTCTTTAGATTGAAACAAATGAGATATAAATAAAATAAAAATAATGAAAATGAAAGCTCACAAAAAAAAAGTAACATAATTTTAAGAAAATGTTTCTTGGTATGCAGTCAAATGTTAAGTTTTAACTGATGTGTTTTTACATTTCTTTTACTTTAGAACTCATTTTATAAAAAGAAAACAAAAGTACCTTTAAAAAGAAGAAAGCACTTTCATAAATTCACAAAATTATCCATATTATCTACTTTTCATTGTCCAGTTCATGATAGAACTGTTTAATTCTGAGTTTCATTTTATCTGGGTAGACTTGATGCTTATATTGATATCTGATGTAATTATTGCATTATTAACACTTTGCTTCAAATAAAAGCAAATCTAGGCTTAGATAAGAAGAAACTATTCAAAAAGACTAACACAATAGGGAGAACCCTCAGAGCTCAGAAATCTAAAAATGTCTCAAAATCAAACAGAAAAAGGCTGTTCCTTTATAGACAGAGGTAAGCAGAGCTTAGCAGATATTTATAAGGGGAAGTTGGACAAGCAAGGGGGAGTGAATAAATAACATAGCACTAGCCATCAGACAAGAAATGTTTCTGTTTGGTCAGATGATTTTGGATCAACTGATGAAGGGGTTATATTCTGCATCTTCTTCCCTGCCCAAGGATGGGGACCAGCCAAAGTTCAGGGGCCTGTGGGGAAGAAAGAAGTCTAAATATAGTTTGGTCAAGACACAATTGAGGGTAATAAATTGTGACTATTTGGACAGGAGCTGTAATTGTATACTATGTGTGTGTGTGTGTGTGTGTGTAGCACATTAACTGATGGACCAGTATTTCACTTTGTTTGCTAAAAGCTAATTCAGTGGGTCAGTATGTAGTTGTGGTTTCACAGAAAGTTATTTGGTTTTGTCCTCCTTCCTGGCTCCTGAAAATGGAGTCCTTAAAAACTTTGGAGTTTCCTGAGTGATAGGGTGGTACTCTTTTGTTTGAATGAGGCAACTCTTGGTGAGTGGGCCCCTACATAGATTTGGGATGAGGACTGGGTGCCAGCAAGATCACAATTCAATAGAAGCTTAGAATTTTTAGCCCCACCCCTAATTTTTGAAGAGCAGGGAGAAGTTAGTGATCAAGTTAATCATCAAAAGCTAATAAAAAATCTGCATAGAAAAACCCTAAATGATGGGGCTGAGAGCTTCCCTGTTCAGGAAACATGGCATTGCTGAGGATGGGGAACCTGTAGAGTGCATGGGAGCCCCATCACCCCTCCTCCCCATATTTGCCCCTATACATTTCTTTAATTTTGGCTATTCCTAAATTGTATCCTTTATAATAAACAAGAAAATGTAAGTAAAGCATTTTTTCTGACTTCTGTGAGCTATTTAGCAAGTTATTAAACCTGAGGAGGATGGGGGTCTTGGGAACCATTGATTTAAAGTTAGTCAGTCATAGAAGTATGGGTGGCCCAGGACTTGTGGCTGGTATCTGAAATTGAGGCAGTCTTGTAGAACTGAGCCCCTTAACTTGTGAGATTTGATGCTAACTCCAGGTAGAGAGAATCAGCATTGAGTTGAATTGTGGAATATTGGAGAAGTGGTGTTGGAAAAGATAACACATACTTGGTTTTAGAAAGAAAGGAACCCTTTTATTAGGTGTCAAATGTATGGAATTTACTAAAGAGCCATGACTCACAAAAATATGTGATTTGTGAAGAGAAACTTGTTAAGAGAGACCAAAGGGTGGGGGATGAGGAATCTCTTATCCTTGGATGGCATGAAACTTCAGCTGTATTATGATCAGTCGCTAAAGGTAAAAGTTAGCACAGATAGAATTTAGAAATGGTGGTAGATCTGACTTCTGAAGAACTTAACTCATTGGATACCCAAGGAAATGCCAAATAATAAAAAGCATGCCAAACATATAATCCCTGGGTTACTATTATCTATAATAGCTAATGTGAAAGAAAATGCCGAGTTAGACCTTGCTACCGGACCAAGCTCAGATTTTAGTCAGTCTGAGTTTCAGCCACTAACTTCAAAGATATCCCAAACGAAAAATTATGCCAGGACTACAGAAAGTAACTCAAAAACCTCTGGTCACCAAGAAGATAGTCAATGTTGGAGAAAGGCAAAAACAAGAAACAACTGAAACCAAGGGGTATGGTGTGAAGGAGATGTCTCATTTTGTGGATCAGTAATATCAGCTTCCTGAAGAATCTTCAATAAAATAGATTATAACAGTGACTAACTTAGGGGAAGTATCTTTATGCTCAGTATGGAAGAGCATGTTTGGGTTGGTACAGGACCCAGAGCTCCGTATGGAACAATCACAGATGGCTATACATGATCCAGACATAGAACAGATTATGCCTGAAGAAAGAACCAGTCTGATGTACTAAATAAAAACTACTGTAGGCACTGCTTACCCTGAGAAGGGGGCTGTCTTTTTTCCTCTATATATGCTGTGTGGAAGACCCCAGATGAAGCAGTTGATATGCTTCATATGCAAGCCATGTAGGGCTGGCTTTATGATAATTCGGTTATTCACTCATTGAATATGCCTATTACCCATGTTTTGGTGAATTTTATTATTAATATGAACGACTTTGCAAGGGCATTCCATGTAACTTTACTTCTATAAAATTGGGCGACAGTTCAGAAGCCTTGTCTAATTTGCTGTCTCAATTTCCCACCATGGGTCTCAAAGAAGCTGAAGAAACATACCTTAATTAACAAGAGAATAGGAAGAGACAAAGGGAAGAGTTAAGGAACTTGTCCTAGCAGTGTGGAAATCTTTAGATAGTTATTCATAATGGGATGAAGAAAATAGACATTGATGGTGTTGAATCAGAAGTCATAATACATCACTATTGAAGGTTGAGAGGAAAGCAACTGCCAGCTTCCTAATGTTGAAAGGTCCCAAACAAGCTTACTCTATTTGCCACTATTTGGAGTAATTAAAAAAATGAAAAGGCAAACATTTTAACGAGAAATTGGGCCTGGAAACTCTCGATGCCATAATTAGGCAGATTAATCAAGATAAATATTGACCCAGATCCCTCAGCTCAAAATCCTGCTGGAGACTCAAAGCTTGTTGTACTTGAGTGGATATGGTCAGATATGGAGAAGAAATTTTGGGGATTTCCTGAATGTGCTATGGTACCAAAGCCCACTGGCGAAGCCCTACCACAGGCTTCAATTAGATTTAGAGACTATGGAGATGGTCGAGTTGACAGGATTAAGGTGGAGGTTTGGATGAAAATTAGAATGTTTAGACAGACTTTATGTGAAGAGGTGTGTCTCCTTCATATAAATGTTTTATGAGCATGATATTATATCTATGGATATTATGTCTGACGAGGGAATGCCTAGTATTATAAAACCAAAACCTTTTGATGAACTTCCAATGGAGGCTACAGTTAGCAACATAAGGGTTGATATAATTAAGGTGAAAGTTTGGAGGATAGTTGGTATGTTTGGACAAGCTGTAGCTGAAGTTGCTGCATATCTTTCGCATGCATGTATTATTAGGATGGACACTGTGTCTGGCCGGGGACATTTCCCCTACCTAGTATTGTAAATCAAAAGGCATGTAAATCTACCCTTCAAGTGCTAAATGGGAACGAATAAGATTGTCTAAGCCCAAAAAGCATAGAATGGAGTATATATGGAGTGCTAGTATGGACGAATTCTCTGTGTGACAGTTTTATGTGTAGTGTATACTAGAATCTATGTCAAAAGCCTGTGAGTGCCTCCCAGCAATGAGTACTGGGACTCTGGGTACGTCCATTTGAGGGAGAATTATTAGCTTGCTGCCAGACATTTGTTAGAACTGCCCCTATGATTGAGGACACAAAATAATCTTGAAACCATAAATACCCATAATGTCTTGGGCAATGTCAGATAAATGTTCTAATGTGAAGGACAGTGCCTAGAGGAGTTCCATATTAAAATGAAAATGGTATCTACAAGATCTCTGTACTACGGAAATCTAAGGAAGAGACACCCATAAGTAGGGAGCCTTTGTTCCCCTAGCAAAGATTTTGTAACTATGTGAAGAGCTCCTGGATTCTGCCATCACTTGGATGGTGCCCTATAAACAACAATCAACTGAGCAACAAAGAGCTGCTTGGTTTATGGATGGTAGTTCCGAAGTGAATGAATAGATTCCTGTTTGGAAGGTCATAATTCTGACTAAAGAAGGTAAAAACACATCAGCTCAGTGGGTTGAATTGCTTGCTGTCTGCCACAATGTTTCAGTTTTTATGAACTCATTGGTGCTGGCCATATGATCAGACAGAAGGGCAGTGGAAACTGGCCTATTAAAGGGATCCCCATATAAGGCACAGCCCTATGGAAGTCACTGTGGGAATTTGAAAAGTGCATTAAAATAGGACACGCCAATGTCTATCAGAAGATTCCCCTTCCAGCTTTGGAAAGTGATTGAAATTGATGAGTGATGTCCTCATTTGTGGTGGCCACCTGGGTCCATGAAATAAGTGGCCAATGAGGACGCTGCAGTAATGCAAAGAGGGACTGAATCTGTACATGTTCCTTTCGCACCCTGTAAGTCACAAAATGACAATAAGAACTATTCAGTCTGCCAGCAAAGAGACAGAATTTGCAGATGCCTAAGTGACAGATTAGCTGGGAAGACGCCTAGCAAGTCAGACTGACACCAGTAACTCCAGGAGCTACAAATACATCCTGTCAGAAGGTGACACTGACTTGGGACTGGACTTTGCTGACCTGGTTGTAAATGCAAATGCTGAGTACTGGAAAAGAACAGGAACAGAAGACATTGCACCAATTTGAATCACTGTATGACATTTCTTCAGACCAAAAAACAAAATTTATAGCACAGCATCTGACAATGGGCAGAGAGTTAGCTTCCCTAGAATAATAGTTTGATAGAGATTTGGAACAGGCAGTTGAAACACTGATTGTCTAAAATTGGGCTAGATACAGGCATGAAAGTTTGCTTACATGTCTTCAGGAATGTGTGCTCATATTCAACACAAGGGTGCTTGAAAAAGCATCCCCACTAGAGGAATTGCTCTTTTTATTTCTTGGTGGATCTAAAGATGAGGGGATGGAGGACAATGCTGGTATGACTTCTCTAGCAAGGAGGATGCAAAAGTGGTATTTTTTTTTTTCTTTTCTTAACTTTCACCTCAGGATCACCTCTATTTTCTTTTTCCCACCAAATGCAGTGGTATCAGGACCAGGGGTGAAACTTTAAGTGTTAGAAGCAGAGGTAATTCCTAAGTAAGATATTGTAATTATGTTTTTAAATCTTTTTTCAAGAGTGCTGCCAGAAGCATGGCAGAGTGAGAGATCTCCCTGGATCTCTCCTCTTGAAATAACAATAAATTGAACTATTAAAAGTCAACAAATAACTCCCAACCTGCACACAAGCACATCTGAGTTACTGATCAGTGCATAAGAATTGAGGATTGTACTCCTGAGAAAAGTTGATGAGATGAAAGACAGATTTGATAGACAATTCCAAGATCTTAGAAACAAAATAGACAAACAAAATGAGTATTTTAGCAAGGAGACTGAAACCTTGAAAAAGAACCATAGAACTTCTGGAGATGAAGAACACATTAAAAGAGATGAAGAATGAAATAAGAAGCTTAGGAAATAGAGCTGGCCAGATGGAGAAAGAATCAGTCAGTGATATCGAAGACAAAAATCTAGAAATGACTCAGAAGGAAGTAGAGAAAGACCTGAGAATGAAAAAAATAAAAAAATAAAAAAAAAGAAAGAGCTATACAAGACTATCTGACACCATCAGCAAAAGCAACATAAGAATAATGAGTATACCAGAAAGAGAAGAAGGGAACAGAGAGCATATTTGAACAAATAGTTGAGTATTTCCCAAATCTAAGGAACAAGTTGTATTTTTGAATTCAAGAATCGAACAGAACACCCAGTTATCTCAACCCAAAATGGCTTTCTCCAATACGCGTTATGTTAAAATTGTCAAAAATTAATGACAAAGGAAGAATTCTCAAGACATCCAGGGAAAAGAGGACAGTAACCTATAAAGAAAAACCCATTAGACTATCTTCAGACTTCTCAGTACAAACTTTACAAGCGAGAAAGGAGTAGAACCAAATATTCAAACTATTAAGTGAATGGAAGTACCAGGCAAGAATAATATATCCAGCAAAGCTCTCTTTTAGATATGAAAGAGAAATAAAGACCATTACAGACATATAAAAGTTGAGGTAATTCTCTGCCATGAAGCCTGCATTACTAGAAATACTGAAAGGGGTCAGCCCACTTGAAAAAAATGACAAAAAAATGCAGAACTATGAGTATGACAGCTAGCAGGTAGACAAAAGCAGAACAGTGCAACCCTTATTAAGAATGGGATTATAAGCTTACACATTAAAATAATTTCTATTGCAAATTAGAAATGAACATCCAGCATACAAAAGGGACAGTTTGAGACAACAATAACAGAAAAGGGGAGGATTCAAAGATCCAAATTCGCAAAGGGGAAAGGAGAAAAAACACACTCAGAAGAAAATGGACTGCTGTATATGCATAACTATCCTTTACACAATCTTAATAGTGACTATACACAATTATGAACTGAAGTACATAACATAAAACAAGAAGGACCAGAGGGAAAACCCACAAAACCCAACCAAATTAAAATGACAGAAATACAAGAACAAGGAAACAATGGAAACACTGAACTACCAGAAAACAAAAGATAAAATGCCTATAAGAAAATCTCAGATTTCAATAATCACCCTAAACGTAAATGGATTGAACTCACCAATAAAAAGGCACAGAGTTGCAGACTGGATCAAAAAACAAAACCCAAACATATGTTGCCTTCAAGAGACACATCTCGGCTCCAAAGACAAATATAGACTCAAAGGGAAAGAGTGGAAATGATAATCCAAGTGAATGACATTCAGAG
This sequence comes from Pteropus medius, assembly GCF_902729225.1. NCBI lineage: Eukaryota > Metazoa > Chordata > Mammalia > Chiroptera > Pteropodidae > Pteropus > Pteropus medius. Next base: position 22,354,948 of record NW_024355205.1, on the reverse strand, counting down.
AAAAGCGGGTATAGCCATACTTATATCTGATGAAATAGACTTCAAGATAAAAAATGTAAGGAGAAATAGTGAGGGACACTCCAATCAGGTAGTCCCAAAATATATAAAGCAATTAATAACAGAACTAAAGGAAGAAACTGACCAAAACATTATCATAATAGGGGACCTAAATACCCTACTGTTGGATATGGACAGAAAATCAATAAGGAAATAACATCCTTAAATGACACATGAGGCTAACTGATCATAAATGACATTTACAGAGCCTTTCATCCCAAAACAGCTGCTTATACATTCTTCTCCAGTGCACATGGAACATTCTCAAGGATTGATCACATGCTGAAATGGAAAATTGGCTTTAACAAATAGAAGAGGACTGAAATCATACCAAACACATTCTTTGCTCATAATGCTTTGAAGCTGCAGATCAACTGTAAAGGAAAGCGGGAAGAACCAAAAATACATGGAGGTTAAACGACATGCTGCTGAAGAATAACTGGGTCAGAGAAGAAATAAAAAGAGTGATCAAGAGATACACAGAAATGAATGAGAATGAAAATACAACATATCAAAACTTTTTTGACACAGTAAAAGTGGTAAGAGGAAAGTTCACATCATTACAGGTCTATCTCAGAAAACAAGAACAAGCCCGAATAAATAACCTAACACTTCATCGTAAAAAAACTAGAAAAAGAACAAATGAAATCCCAAATCAGCAGAAGGAAGAAAATAACCAAAATTAGAGCAGAATTAAATGAAATTGAGAACAAAAAGACAACAGGAAAAATAAATGCAACAAAGAGCTGGTTCTTTGAGAAAATTAATAAAATTAACAAAACCCCTGTCTAGACTCACTAGATTAAAAAGAGAAAGGACATAAATACATAAAATCAGGAATGAAAGAAGAGAAGTTACAACAGATACCACAGAAATACAAAGTATTATACAACAATACAATGAAAAAGTATATGACACCAAATTTAATAACCTAGAAGAAATGAACAAGCTCTTAGAAATATACAAGCTTCGTAGACTGAATCAAGAAAAACTGGAAAATCCAAATAGACCAATCAGCAAATGAAATGGAAACAATCATCAAAAACCTAACAAAAAGTAAAAGTCCAGGACTAGATGGCTTCACCAGTGAATTCTACCAAACGTTCAAAAATTTAATACCAATTCTCAAACTCTTCCAAAAAATCAAAGAGGAGGCAATGTTTCCTAACTCATTTTATGAGGCCACTATTATCTGATACCAAAATCTGGTAAAAATAACACAAAAAAAGAAAACTACAGACCAATATGCCTCATGAACACAAATGCAAAATCCTAAATAAGATATTAGCATACTGAATACAACAACACATTAAAAAGATTATATGCCATGATCAAGTGGGCTTCATCCCAGGGGCACAGAGATGATTTAACATATGCAATTGCTCAGTATGATACACCACATAAAGAAAATAGAGAATAAGAATCACATGATCATATCAATAGATGCAGAAAAAGGCTTTGACAAGATACAGCATCCATTTATGATTGAAAACACTTAATAAAATAGGCATAGAAGTAGAGTACCTCAGCATAATAAAGGCCATCTATGACAAACCCTCAGCCAACATTATATTTAATGGTGAAAAACTAAAAACCTTTCCTCTAAGATCAGGAACAATACAAGGCTGTCCACTATCACCACTATTATTCAATATAACATTGGAGGTCCTAGCAAGTGCAATCGGGCAAGAGAAAGAAATAAAACACATTCAAATAGGAAATGAAGAAGTCAAACTGTCACTATTTGCAGATGACATGATTCTCTATATAGAAAACCCTAAAGGCTCCACTAAAACACTACTAGAAATAATAAACAGATAAAGTCAAGTTTTGGAAAACAAAATTGGTGTTCAAAAACCCATAGTGCTCCTATACTCAAATAATGAATTGTCAGAAAAAGAAATTTAAAAAATCAATCTCTTTTGCAATTGCAACAACGACAACAAAAATACCTAGGAATAAACCTAAAGAAACATGTGAAGGCCCACGACACAATGAAAACTATAAGACTCTACCAAATTGAATAAGACACAAAGAAATGGAAAGATATTCTGTGTTCTTGGATTGGAAGAATCAACGTAATTAAAATGACCTTATTACCTAAAGCATTATACAGGTTTAATGCAATCAAAACCTCATCAGCATTTTTTAAAGAAATATAACAAAAAATCATCAGATTTGTATGGAAGCACAAAAGACTCTGAATTGCCAAAGCCATCCTGAGAAAAAAGAACGAGGCTAGAGGCGTCACTCTGTCTGACTTCAAATTATACTACAAAGTGACAATAATCAAAATGTCATGGTATTGGTAAAAAAACAAAAACATAGGCCCGTGGAACAGGATTGAGAGTCCATAAGTAAACTCATATTTATGTGGGCAAATAATTTTTGACAAAAAAAGCCAAAAACATAAAGTGGAAAAAGAAAAGAATCTTCAATAAATGGTGGGAAAACTAGAAAGCCACCTGCAAAAGAATGAAACTAGACTGTTGTCTATCACCACATCCCAAAATTAACTCAAAATGGATTAAGGACCTGAATATAAGACCTGAAATGATAAATAGCATAGATGGAAACAGGTACTAAACTCATGGACCTTGGACTTATAAAGAGGATTTTATGAATTTGACCTAAAAAGCAGGGGAAGTAGAAGCAAAAATAAATGAATAGTACTATATCAACTAAAAAGGTTCTACACAGCAAAAGAAACTAACAACAAGACAAAGAAGCAATCATCTAAATGGAAGAATATATTTGCAAACAATGCCTCTGATAAGGGCTTAAATATCTAAAATACATGAAGAACTTGTATAACTCAATAACAACAAAAAACAAACAATCCAATTAAAAAAATGGGCAAAAGACCTGAACAGACACCTCTCCCAAGAAGACATAAAAATGACCAACAGACATATGAAAAGATGCTCAGCTTCACTAGCTATTAGAGATATGCATATCAAAATCACAATGAGATAACATCTCATACATGTTAGAATGGCTATCTTCAATAGGACAAGTTATAACGAATGTTGGAGACGACGCAGAGAAAAAGGAACCCTCATACACTGCTGGTGGGACTGCAAGTTGGTTCAAGCACTATGGAAAACAGTATGGAGGTTCCTCAAAAATTTGAGAATTTAACTAACATATGATCTAGCAATCCCTCTACTGGGTATTTACCCTAAAAGTCTGAAATAATTTATCTGAAAAGACATATGAACACCGATGTTCACAGCAACATTATTCATGGTGGTCAGAACATAGAAGCAACTGAAGTGTCCTACAATTGATGATTGGATAACGAAGATGTGGTACATATATACAGTAGAATATTACTTAGCTATAAGAAGAGATGAAATATGGTCATTTGTGATAACATGGATGGATCTTGAGTTAATCATGCTAAGCAAAACAAGTCAGACAGAAAAAGTTGAAAACCACATGATATCACTCATGTGTGGGATATAAATCTAAAAGGAACAAACAAACATGACAAACAAATAGAGACCCATGGACTTGAACAGTGGGATGGTGGGTACTAGAGAGAAGGAGGGCGGGGGAAGATTGGGTAAAAGGGGTTAAATAAGTGGTAATGGAAGGAAATCTAACTTTAGGTGGTTTACACACAATGTAATATGTATATATAATATACTGCTGAATTGTGTACTTGAAACTCATTGAATTTTGTTGATCAATGTCATCACAATAATTTTTAATTAAAAATAAATCTTTTTTTTTTTTGTCAGAATTCCTAAGGAACTGACAAAACAGGTTGTGTCTATCTATACCCATATGGTAAAACTGGGGTTAACAGTGAATGCAGCTCTATCGCCTAGTGATAAAAGTAGTCCACTAGTTCTATACCTCTGTAACCCTACCATATGTGAATGGGAATGTATGAGGGACAGTACTTTCTAGACTAGTATTACTGCTTATAATCTAGACCAGCGCGGTGGCTAACCCTAATGTACCTTCCCAAAATGGAAAAGTCTGGGCATAAATGGAAAGGAGAAATAGTAGCCTAGGATAAAGAAATGAGAAAATGGCTTATAAAATGAGGGAAATCCACTATTACATTGTAAAACAGCACAGGCCCAAAATGATATCACTTGTGCTAAAGCCCATGACCTAACTGCAGTTTCAAACTTCAGGAGAAATGTAATCTTAATCAACTAGTCTGGAATTTTCTGGTCAAGACCAAGGAGGAAAAGTGTCACTTGAGCCCTCTCCACCCTCCATAGAAAGCAGAGTGATCTGCATAATAAAGCCCTTGTCATTCCCTTTACCCACAAAAGATGATGTCCTGGTCTAAAACAATCCCATCTTTTCTTTTGCTAATAGCTCCCATGCCCCATCTTCTTCCTATAAAAGTGTTCCATTTTGTACAGCCCCTGGGAGCTCCTTTCTAGTTGCTAGATGAGATGCCCCCAGATTCGTGAATAGCTTAATAAAGCCAATTAAATTTTCAGATTTACTCAGTTGGTTTTTGTTCTTTAACATGAACACCTGGAAACTGGCTCAAAGTGAGAGATGATATTGCCTCAGATCAATTAGAGCAGGCTCTCAATGTTGTTTTGTTATATTGATGCGATACCTTTGGAATTTAATTCATGTTTTTATCAATAAGCTTATGGTAAAACTGGTTTGTCATGTCATTTTGCTTAAAGTCACAGAATCTACCAATGACGTTAAGTGAGGACTTACTATATATCAGATGCCTGTAAGGATAAAGCCATATATTGCTGAGACCACTTATGCTTTGGGAACCTGACAAGATCTAATGGAATCCTGAAAATGAGAGACATTTTCATACAACAGGATGATGGACTTGGACTGATTGTTAATGACTTAATGGGACTCTAGTAATTTGCCAGCATCTTTTAACCCTTAGGATTATTTTCCCATGAAGGATCCTTGGTCAAAAACAGGAGTGACTTCTGGTATCATAAAAAGATATCTGGTCCTTGTCCTAGTTCTTGGCACAGAGCTCCTAAACCCTTGTAATCTCCTAAGAGATAAAGGTGATAGGAGAGTCTTTTGTTCTAATGAGGTGACTCTTGGTTCCCTAGATAGTCATAGCTTCAGGATGGACCACACCTTGATTAGAAGTATTGAAATTTCAACCATACTCCCCACCCTTTGGGGAGGAGAGGGCTGGAGATTGAGTTAATCACCAATGACCAATGAAATCTCCATAAAAATCCCTAAAAGACAGGGTTTTGAGAGCTTCTAAGTTGAGGAACACATAGAGGTGCTGAGGTGGGAGCATGTCCAGAGAGAGCATGGAAAATCTGCACCATCAAACCCCCTTTTACCTAGACCTATGTATCTCTCCCATTTTGGTCATTCCTGAGTTGTATCCTTTATAATACACCAGTGAATGGAAGTAAAGAGTTTTCCTGAGTTCTGTGAGCTGTTCTAGCAAATTATCAAATCCGAGGAGGAGGTCATGGGAACATCCTGATTTATAGCCAGTTGGTCATAAGTGTGTATGGCTTGGGACTTGTGACTGGCATTTGAAGTAGGGGTAGTCTTATAGGACTCAGTCCCTTGTACCTGTGGCATCTGAACCAGGTAGATAATGTCAGAACTGAATTACATTATTGGACACGCTGTTGGTGTCAGAGAATCAGAGATGCAGGTGATTTGGGGGGAAAAAAAAAATTTTCAGTGGTATAAGATTTAGTCTCTATTAAAATTAGACAGTTTAGTCTTTCTCCTATATATAAGCACATCATTACTCCTGGCCCATTATGTGAGTCCAATTGGTCATAAGAGGGATTGAATGAAGGAGAGTGTTTTAAATTGTTAAAAGCTATTCTTATCACTGAGAAAAAGAACTTAACACACAAGTTCCACTGATGAGATAGTAGTTTTAAATTTACATATGAAGGACAGCATATAATTTTCATCTTTCAAGTACTTGGAGAATATTACATCTTTAGGCAACTGATGCTTAACTAAACAATACATTTTCAGTTCCTGCAATCTTTCTTCATAACTCAGATAGTTGATTCCATTAATCATTTCTGCTCTTCTCAGACTCTTTCCTTGCATGTGTTCAATATCAAGGTAAATAAAGTAGAAAGAAACAAAGCTTGTATCATCAGAGTCACAAGATCCAGGTAATAGATTCATTGTTATCCTTGACTCAGGAAGCTACAGCCAGTCCATCAGTGATGATCACTTCATGGCTTTCAATTACTGTGCTGCTCAGCTCATGGTAGATGTGGGTGAAATGCACCCTCTCTTGTGTGCTCATCTCCAGCTTTAGGAAAATCCAAACCCTCACCATTCTATGATACATGAAAGGGGAGGCATTGTCTCAGACCAGTCCTAACAGAGACAGTCTTGCTGTCAGTACCCCCAAATCTATTATCCCAACTTCTCTTTTGATGACTATATTTTTTAATTTTCTTCCTTTATCTAATCTCAGAAACTAGGCTAACTCTCCTCTCGAGTTCTCTTGCTGGACCTCAAGCCCTTGAGTTTGTTTTTATTCTTAAATTTCAAGGTTCTTTTCTCACAATACGAAAAATCATAAACTGTCAACCTATTAAACACCATGCACTGGAGTACCTGCTATACATACATAATTTCATTTAGTACTTATAACAAAAATATGGAGTAGGTAATATTTTCCCACTTTTTCTGGAGAAGTTAAAAAAAATAACTCCTGTGATTAACAACTATTAAGTATCTAAATAGCCGACAAGATCTAATCTAGACTGACTGTTCTTTCTACTCTACTACTCTGTAGCATCCAGTCCATGGCCCACTTTCCAAAGTGTTCATCTACAATATCTACCTAGTTCCTACCTGTAGGCATTGATTACCACCCCGCCCCCAAAAAAAACTCTTAAGCCTGACCCAACTAAGCCATGGAAATACAACCCTTCTATGTCTCTGGATTGTTAGGTTTTCCTACCTCTCCATCATGCAAAGCAGGGATTTTAATGGTGAGTTCCAGACAACCCTCTGGGTTCAAGAATTGGTTTCAGAGAACTTGAATATCCCTAAAGCTGCATAAAACAAAAACAAAAATAAATCAAGACTGTGTGTGGAGTGTGAGTGTGAGTGTGTGTGTGTGTGTGTGTGTGTGTGTGTGTGTGTGAGACAGAGTTAGAGAGAGAGAGAGAGAGAGAGAGAGAATATGTACACTCTTCTAGGCAGTATACTCTCTTTATCAACTGGTTACTCTCTTCACAAATGTTTAAGGCAGTGGTCAGTCATCAAAGGGCTTCTCTTATGTGATTCTAAAGGTAAATTCCATTATCCACTCACAAGTAACTTCTGTTTCTCTTCACATGGGGAGGAACCGACAGCTTTATTTAGTGGTGCCACATATGTAGCAGAGCACAGAGGAGGGATTTTGTTTTGTTCTCATCTACTTTATCATTATTGTTTCTCAAAGTATTTCTCTTTTATGGCATATTTTGTTTATGAAAAATGTTCATGTTATTTTATGTGTATGTGCTCATTTTTATATTAATATCAAAAGCTAATTTAATTATTATTCAGTTTCTTGAGTGGGAATTTAATAAAGTATGCCATTTTGGTAAATCTTGCACACTTTTTTGTTCAATTCCTCACTTCAAATTACATTTCTTCATCATTTTTTTTTAAACATTCTTACTGAGATATAATTCACGTATCATGCGATTCACTCATGTATAACAACAAAGTGTACAACACAATGGTTTTTAATATGTTCACAGCATTGTGTAATTTTAACTACAATTTAACCAACCCCAAAAGAAGTCTTGGACCTGTTAGTAGTCACTTCTCCCTCTCCCAACTCCAGACAACAAATATTTTCTCTTCTTTATAGATCTGTATATTCTGGACATTTTATACAAATGAAATCACATAATGTATCGCCTTTTGTACCTGGATACTTTCTTTTATCCATGTTGTAGCATGTAATAGCACTTAATTTCTTTTTAACCCATTTCCTGTTTAGAAAGAAAAAGTGCAGCTTGCTGCCAGTGTTAATTTAATTTTACATAAACACACTCTCTGAGGCTGAAGCAAATTTGATTTTCAACGTGAAAATAAAATATAAAAACTGTTCTTGGAGTTATTTCTAAACAACTTGTCTCTAATCCTAATGTAACAGAAATGTATACATAAATTGGATTCATCAAATGAATCTTCGGCTAACAACTGTTTGAGAATGATGTTAACATCATGCATAGGAATGCTAAATTTTCTAGAATTTGACATTTTCAGCCATTGAGAATTACTATATTTTGTAGATGAAAATATCACTACTAAAAACAGAATGTTATAAATAGAATGATGTCATTTATTTCCAAAGACTATGTATACTAGAGTGATGTTAAAATAATAATGAAAGCGAGATAGTTCATGGTAAACTTTGAGGGTAAGGTTAGGACTGTAATCTGTGAGTTATCTTGGGGTAAACACTGCAGCCTCAAGCGCCTCAGCAAGTATTTTCAGGCAAACAGGAAATGGGTTAACAATAATATTTAACAATTATCTATCTAACATTTGCTTATCTGTTCATCAGTTGATTAATATTCGCTGTTCAACTTTTTGGTTATAATTAATAATGCTTCCATAAATATTTGTACAAAGTTTTGTGTGTGTGTGTACATGTGTATTTATTTCTCTTGTGTATTTTTATGTTTATCCTAACATCAGTACACACTGATTTATATGTTTGTCTTCATATCAGTTTATACTGTCTTGATTACTGTGGCTGTGTAGAAAGAAATCAAAAAATGTGAATCCTCCCTTTTGTTATTTACTAACATTGTTTTGGTTTTCCTGCATTTTCATATGAATTTTAGGATCAGCTAGTCAATTTCTGTAAAACAAAAATCTAGTTTGGGTTTTAAGGAATTGTATTGAATCTGTAGATCATTTGAGAAAGCATCGTCATTTGAAGACAATTAAGCCTTCTGATCCATGAACATTAAATGTTTTTCCATTAATTTATATTTGCTTTAACAATAATTTAAACAATTTTTTATTTCCAGATTGTTCACTGTTAGTGTGTAGAAATACAACTGAAATTTGTACATTGATCTTGTATCCTGCAAACTTGTTGAACTCATTAATTCTGAAACTGAGGGTCTTTATGAGTTTGATCTGGTTTGTGACTACAGCTTTAGAAATAATTTTTTTTTCCTCTCTCTCTATACCCCTCACAGACCTAGTCTTTCCCCTGGATAATCAGTAACCACTAAGGCAGCAGAAGACAATAGCTTGGACCTGACTAATGGTCACAAGATCTGGACCTCTGGCAAGCTAAATATAACATCTTGACCTAAGTTGCGTTCTAGGTCCTGAGCCTTCGAAGGCGGAACGACCCCCTGGCTACTTTTCCATAAAATCAGACAGAGGGACACCAGAGCAGACCTCAGAACTGTAGTTATGTGCCTTTTTTCATTACCGATTTTAGTAATTTAAGTCTTTTTTCTTTTTTTCTTGGTCATTAGAGTTTTTATACATGGAGCTGGGAGGGAGAAAAACAGCACATCATGTCTCAAATGCCACAGTCTCCTGCTATTCTTAATGAGATTTAGTAGATTTTCTTGAGTGTTTTTCCATTTTCTTTATGCCCGTAAAACAATTTCCAGAGATTTTAAATAATTCTATTTTTAATTTCCTTCTATTTAAAAGGTTGTTTTGTTGGGAGTAGGGTTCACTGCATTACTCACTCTGCTGTTCTCAAATACCAGCCCCTTAGTCATATCTTATTGCAATGATTCTGTATTGCTGAAACTGTTTAAACATATTGAAACTTATTTTTTATTTAAATTTTATGTTGAACTGACTTAAAGAAACTTGGCTATCAAAAAAGGATGGTAACATATTATTAAATTCATTTAAGAATCTGCCTACCAAAAATTAAGTAGAGTATATGTAAAATACCATTTTTAAGTAAATATTTGAATACACATTTCACAGAGCTAAATATTTTTATCAGGAGTCTTTTGAGATTAGTTAATATCACATATCTCTTTTCATTTTTGTCTTGGCGATGCATATAATTATCCAACTCTATTATAGAGAAAAATGTTGATATATTTTATCCTGCAATCATGGGAAAAATCAAGAATTTGTAAAGGCACAATAGTAGGTCACATGAAGAATTAAAAAAAAGTTTTTAGGCCAATAATAATCATTAAAATAGGTGGGGTAAAAAAAAAGACCAACAATGTAATGTCTAATTTTATGTATTATATAACATATTTACAGAACATTCTGTATATGCATTAAATATTTATACATTTATTTGAGGCCCAAACCAGGCACGGGGCTTTTGTGTCATTCTGTCTCATTCCTCTTTTCACAGGTCTCTAATTTTCTTGTTGAATGACAGAGTCATAGAAATTAAAAATCAAAAATAGTAACATCATCCGATCCAACTACTTCATTTTATGAATGTAAAATCTATGTTCTGGAGAGAAAAATCAAGGTCTCCTGGCTTTTAATGCACATCTGAAACCTGGATGTCCCAAGTGCCTCTCCAATGTATATTCTACTCTGCATGCCAATTCTCCCAGAAAGTAGCAGAAAAAGATGAGAACGGTACTCAAGCCGCCAGAATCAACATAGCACTCCTTCACTTCTCTTATTTCCTTATCACGCTGCTGTACCAAAAGCAGTATTCAGAAATGAACATAATGCTTCAGAATGGGACATTTCCATGTTGGACACCGTTTTTACTCAAATCTTCTAAATTCTCATACATTTCCAGAAGATTATTTTCTGCTAACGTTAACTTTGAGAGAGAAAGAATGAGAGAATGAGAGAAAGAGAGAAAGTGATGGAGGGAAGGAGGAAGGGAGAGAGTGAGGGAGAGAGGGAATTACAGGCAAAGGAAGAAGAGTTCTTAATCGAAGACTACCTCCCAAAGGTCACAAGATCAAGGAAAAAAAAAAAAATGAGTGGGTAAGGTTCACAGGGGACAAAATGCTTCAAATCGGGGGCATGACAGAATTTCACCTTAAGATAACAATGAAACTGTATCTTTGTCACAAGTTAAAATTTATTTCCATGATTGGAACTCAAATGCATACTTTTAATATAGAAAATTACTTTTGATCGTTGTTTCTAGTTCATGTAGTTTAAATTATTTGGATAACAGGCATGTCTATATCATATAAAATATTTTTATACAGGCAAATAAGTTATAAACAGATTATCTCTGACCATGGTACACATCATTCACTGAAAATGTAATTATTTTAGTATTTTTAAAGAATAAAAATAATCGTTAAACAATTTCCAATGTGCTTTTCGGGTCTTTCTTAATGTAAAATTGTGTGATGCTTGTTTCCTTTCCTAAAATCTCAGTGGGAATCCTCGGTCAATTGTTGCAATGACTAGATCTTAGTTTTGTGGCATATTGAAACACTTTAAATCATAACAGAGGAGAAGAAAGCTCTCTTAGTTAAACAGATAAGTTGTGTACAGCAAGGCATTCTTTTGTTTATGGACTTCAGAGAGAATTCTTTGTACATTATACAAGTCTACATTGTAAAGAACAAAGATGGAATTTCAAAGGCTTGCCTGCTTTGTGATAGAAGAAAAAGCATTTTTCCTCTCCAGGTGAATATTTCTAAGGAAGATTAATAGGTAGGGAAAAAAAATCATCTTCAGAAAAGATCAGAGCTTGAGCTGTGCTGTTTGTGCTTTATGGTTTTATATATCCACTCAGTGAGAGGGCCACACACTGAAAAGGTTTTTGTTTTTTTATTCAATCATCTCATTGCCTAAAATTAATTGACAAACGTAGCCACGTCTGACAGTGAAATTTGCAATTAAGTGGGCATACACACTATATGCATCTTACCTTCTGTTAATATTCCCTAGCTGCTTTCATTTTGCTGTTAAGAATGTGTCTTCCTCTTCCACTATCATTTTCTTTTACTCTTCATTAAGTCATTTTATACCCACATGCAAACATATCAAATGCTCCTGGATGACTTGGTATACAATATGCCCTTTTCTTTCCTCAACATGACTTCTCCCAGCCTCCACAATTGAACCCAGCCTTCCTTTTGACCATGCACTTTGTTTCCTTTGCCTGTGAAGATTTTAAGTGTTCTATCATAAATCATTTCATATTTCTATGTAATCTATTAAAAATCAGGCTTCTTCTGACAAATTTCTATAACAATGTTCTATTTCCAGCTCTTCTAAAATAATGACCAGCATGAATTATCTCATGGCTGACATTTGTACTGGTACAATATTTGTCTGTCAGGACTGGACTTTTTAAAATATATATTCTCTCTGTAGAGTTTAACCTACTGCAAAGTCGGTTGCTTAGCATTGCCGATGCATTTTACTTTATAAATAATATTCATAAATAATCATGAAGAACATGTCTGTAGATCAAGGACAATTTACAGGGTTTAGAAAGAACTTAGATGAGTAAACAGTGCTGTGAATACATTCTAAAATCAGCTTATGCTCTTTTATTATTTTGTAAAATAGAATTCTAGGAATTATTGGAAATTCAAGGAAATGTCATATATGGTCCTAAAAATCTTGCAATCAGAGAACTAAAAAATTTCTCTGATTTCCTTTTGTGTAAAAAATATTTAGAGTTTGAAATAATTTTATTATTAGGGAGTATGTAGCAGACTCATTACTAAAAAATAGGCATAATAAATAAATATATGCATATATGCATACATACATGCATACGTCCATACATAACTGGATACACCAAGTTAAATCATGTGTATAAAAGTAATGTGGGCAGATTGTAATAAGAGTAGGGCGCAAGGTTTTATGTGAAAGATGCAAGGAGTGGAGCAACATAGGCCCTTTATCATTTCCTCCTCAAATGAATAAAATGATTTTCACACAGGGATTACTGTTTCCCATTTTTCTTGGTGATAGGCAACTGTCTTCAACAGAAGAAGGCATTTAAACGATCAAAAAATTTTTGAGATAAATTAGTATAAGTAAAACATATAAAAAAAATGCTAGGTTGAAGGACCCAGAAACTGATTTGTAAAATAAGAAACAGAGGCTAAGAAACAAAGGACTTATTTTGAAGGTCAAAGATTTATAAGTATAGTCAGTTCTCATGATACTCAGATGCGCAGAGAATAAATGTTTTATTTAATTCTCTAAAATGTCTCTATTATTTGGACTCTTCCCAAAATAAATCTTCTGGGCATAGAAGGAATAATAGGAAAAATAATTTTAGCAAAAAAAAAAAAAAAAAAAAAATCAATGAAAACCTTAGTCTGATCCAATAATTTAAACAGGATTTTTGAAGTAGAAGGCAGTATCCTTGAGATAATTCAATCTTAAATTTTCTCCGTTTTTCCCCTTGCTCCTTTCACAGTTGGCATTAGAAGAAATATGAGGAAAAGGCTTACATGACTTTGAAGCATTAGAAGAAAGGAAATCCTTGCACCTTATTCCCCAGGCAAGGCCTTAGATGTACTCTGTCAAATAAAAGCAAATCTGGAGTTTAGGAAGAATGTATTCGAAAGGATTACTGCAACAAGGGGAGGAAGACTATTATGATGGGCAGTAACACTCTTGTAATGGGGACAGGGGGACTATTGCAACATGGAAAATCTACCAGAAGATCTACAGGGTGTCAAGTGATATCAGAAAAGGGGCTTTTCTCTTGCAGGGAAGAGTAAATGAGGCGAGAAATAACCAAGTGAGGGGAAGTGGGATGAGCACTGGTGTGAGAGGCCAGCTGATCAGGGGACATTTTCTCCTGAGGTCAGCCAGTTCTCAGGAGAGGCTGCAAAGGAGTTGTTCAGCACTGAAATGACCAGGAGTATGTGAGGGTTTAGGGGCCTGGGGAAGTAGAGAAGACTGACTAAAGTTTGGATAAGTTAGCAGGCATTTTGTCCAGCTTGCTCAGTGAGGATAAACAACACAACTCATCATTCAGGAGACAAAGAATGAGGACTTGGCCTTGTCAGAGGTAAAATGGGTTAGCCATTGAGTCTTATCGAAGTCATATAGAGAAGAGTGGTTCCTTGCAGTCAGCCATTTCTGGGAACATACGACAGCTGGGGAATTTCTTGAGTGTTGCTGTTTTGGGGAAACACAGATTCTGGTCAAGTTCAACATTGTCACTACAAAGCAGAACTTTGCTGGTTAGCTCTGCAAATACCCTTGGATGGTGAACTTGCAGTCTCCACTTTCTCAGCCCAATCTGGGCAGAAAGCCTGCTGTCAGCTCAGTTTCATACTGCCTCTCCTGCTGCCGAAGACCACTGTGAGTATGCTAAAATGGCTCTAGTACCAATTCCAATGTGGGAGTGGGAGAATTTTCCCACATATCTAAGCAATTCACTGACATCAGCTGGGTGTCCTACTATTCAACTCAATGCTAACATTATCTACCTGGAGACAGCATCAAATTCCACAGGTTAAGAGCTGAGTCCCACAAGACTGTCCCCGCCCCTTCAGACACCAGTGGAAAGTCCAGGTTGTCTCCTGTTCTTCTGATCCACCAGTTATAGATTAGAGGTTCTGGTGGCCCCCATCTTGTGTTTGATTAATTTGCTAGAATAGCTCCCAGAACTCAAAAAAATATTTTACTTACTCAATCACCAATCCTTTTGATATAAAAGGATGTAACTCAGGAACAGCCAGATAAGAGAGATACATACCGGAAAGAGTGTGAAACTTTTATGCTCTCTCCAAGCTTGCCATTTTCATACCCAAATCGCCATCTGCTCACCAAACCAGAAGCTCTCTAGACCATGTCCTTTTAGGTTTTTATGGAGATTTCATTGCATAGGCATAAGTGATTAATCATTAGCCATTTGTGATTGATTCAACCTCCAGCCCATCTCCCCTCCCCTGAGGTCGGGAGAGGGGGTGGTTGTGGGACTGAAAGTTCCAACCCTCTCATCACTGGTTGGCTCCCCAGGCAATCAGCCCCCATCTTAGGTTTCCTAGTTGCTTGCCAAAAGTCACGTCATCAACATAAGAAAAGACCCCTTTATTGCTCTCATCTAAGGGTTGCGGGTATGCCAGAAATGAGGAAGAAGATCAAATTTATACTTATTATTATAAATCACATTATCACAGTGCATATCTTCACTTCCACTGATGGGCTAGAAGGTCCTCTCCCCAGCAACAATGCCTCAACTCAACACACACACCATGAAGGAACGGAAGGGTACAAACCAGAAGAGCCTGACCTTGCTTAATTACTCTCTTATTTCATCACAAAGGAAAATGTTGATACTGGATTACCCTGAATAGTAACCTTTTCCAAAGTCTAAATGTTGGAGTGGTAAACAGCCTCTCCGCTCACAAGAGAGCCTTCCTTGCATAAATTGCACATCCAATGCGATGGCTATCTTAGGCTAATCAGAGACAGTGAATATAGAATTATATAGATGAGGCAGGAAAAGACAAAACATTTTTTTGTTCGGAAGTATTACCCAGTTACTCTCACAAAGTATATATTCAGAAAGCACATAAACTAAAAACAGATTTTCTATCTATCAGTTTTCAGATAAAAAAACAAGTAAAGAAATACAAATAGTCATCAATGAAGAAATCTGATTAGATGAAAGGAAACATTTATTATATATCCATAATCATAGCAATAATCAAACACTCATCTAGAAACAGCTTTTGGTGGCCAAGGTACAGAACTTGGCAGTGACATGGGAATTGAACCACCCTGACATCTCACTAATTAGAAAAGATTCTCTGTTGTAAAAAGCAGAGGAATTGACATGGGTGGCTGAGCTTCTTTATTTGATTCTTGTGCACTCAAGAGAACTGCATGATCTAATCTGCATAAAATTTACCAGCAACTAATAGAGTTGAGAATTCAAAAGCAGAATGGCAGTGGGGCTTAGGCAATACAACTGTGTTTCCAGAAAATATACTTAAACGGGCTTAAGAAAGTTTTTTTTTTTTTTTTTTTAAGTCTCATAGGATGGAAAAATTCAAGAGACAGTAAAAGTTAAACTTCATGTCTTTAGAAAAAAAATTAATAAAGTTTATTTTATTGGTGAAATAAGTTGAAAGACATAGAAAACCTAATTACCTGACAATGATCTGAGAGAGGTGAAAAATAAGCAACGATACTTCAAAAAAGGTACAGATAGGTAGATAGGTAGGTAGCTAGCTATACATCAGAAATAGATGACGGCCCAACAGAAATATCTTATAGAAATAAGGAAATTTAAGTGGAACACCTTTACAAACACTTACTGGTCACTTATATGATAGGAACTAGTATTTTTTCATTCTTCCTTCACGATGGGCTAGTGAGTATATGGAAAGTAAAAGAGAAGAAACAACACACCGGACAAGAGAATATTACCTTCTAGGCTTATTCAGTCAAATGAGTTTTTATTGAGTATCAATTGTGTTTTTCAAACACATTTTTTTCAAGGCTCTGATGTTTAGCATATTTCTTTTAAAGTGATCTTTCTTCTTTCTAAAATGAATATCAATGCTCTGTTAAATCTTTCCACTTTGTCTATAACATTTGGACTAAAGTCTGGAGTCTTTACTCTGGAATTTCAGATGATTCATGAGTTATTCCTCACTAACATTTCTTCACCATTTGTTGACATTCTCTGCGTTTCAGCAGATATCTCATTTTCATTTAACTTCTTTAGATATGATATGTGCTGTGGTGTTCAGTCCCTTTGCACATACTGGTCCCTATGGTTGTGATGCTCTTCGTTGCATCTTTCATTTGGTAATTCTCTACTCATTTATCAAAACAAATCTCATAATTTTTTTTGTTGTTGTTCTTCTATTTTAGCCAACATAGTGTTTTCTTCTAGGCTCTAATTAGAGAATTTCATCTAACGTTTTTCTATTAGTGCATGTATCACACATGGTTGTAAAAGTTACCATTTTAGTTTCCCAGTAGCATGTAAGCTCCATCAGGTCGGGGTCCTAAGCCTGTATATCTCTCTATCCCAGTATCTATTCCACTGCCTGATATAATTTCTATTTTTTAAATGATTGCTGAATAGCATGATGGACGCTGACTAAATGACATTGCTACAGCACACTGGAACAAAGATTCATTCTTTTAAAACTAGCCTAAGGAAAGAAGAGGTTTTAACAAATAGTCTTCTCGAGTTATCCACTTAGAACCTGCCTCAGACTCAAGTATTTTTCTTATTCCTGCCCAGGCCTTTCATGCGCCCGCTTGTCACCATTCTCACTGTCCCTCACTTTAACTCCTGGATATACTATATAACAGCATGCTACTCTTCCTGCAAGGGTGGTTAATAAACCTAAGGCAAGTCATACATTTTTACAGTTTTCCTCATGTCATTATTAAAAATATATATCAAGCTTTATTGAATTTCTGATTATGTTAAAATTACTCTGATGGATGACAAATATCGTTAAATGACGTGAAATAAGATTTTTTAAGTATATAGTATAAAGGAATATACCTAGATGGGCAAACCTTTGCGGGGGGATGTCCTCTTAAGGCCAGTTCCCAACCACACTCACCTCTTTTCAAAGCCATGCTTCTCTGTGACAGCATTTATACATTTAACATCAACGGTGTGTTTATTCAACTATGGAATCCACTTCTTATTCAAAAATGATGATCTTAGCCTGGGCTACAAACTCCTCCTACCGGAAATTCATCTAGAATTTCATCTAGATTGAGACCTTGAGCCCTCAATCTAGCCATTGGCTGAACTGTGCACCTGCTCTCTTCACTACTTAAAACTGGGACTAATATTTGAATTTACTAATCATAAATGGCCAAAATATAAATCAGTTTATATCAACCCCTTGCTAACAGTTTTCAATAAATTTTATGTTTACTTAGATAAACAGAAGTCTTATCAAGCACCACTCTGTTCTTACCCTGAATTTTCCTCCTGCTTAACCATGAATATGCAGCCATCCTAGCCATGTTTTTGCTCATCAAAGCTGGCAAATTCCTTCAAGCCTTAGGGCCTTCCCATTCCTATTTTCTCCACCTAGAACACTACTCCTCCTGACCTTTACATGCGGCTTCTCCTTTTGCAGCAAATATCTAAAATGGAAACGTCTTATAAGGCCTTTCCTGAACCCCTCATCTGTAGAATTCTATGTGAATTTCATGGTATTTACTCATGGCACTTGTCATTAATTCAAATGATCTTGCCTAAATATTTGGTAACTTGTACTGCAGTCTCTCCTCACAGCTAGAATATAAGCTTTAAAAAGCACAAAACTTGTCTTAATCAGTTATACTGTACAGTGTAGAACATCATCTAGTATGTTAGAGTCACAAAATGGATGCATGAGTGAATGAATGAACGGCAGACTGAGAAAATGCTTAGCCTATTAGCATTCTCATACTCATTCTCTTTCTAGGAAGACAGAAAGTAAAATATAATTTCATTCTTTCAGTAACAACTATAATAGCCCTTAAATAATAGATCAGTCGTAACCTGTCACATTTACTGTAACAACAAAGTAAATATTATTGTCTGCTGATAGATCAATGAATAGATCTATTGTCATGAGATTTAAAGACTATGCAAAGAATGTTCATTCAGAAAGCTGTATGAGATTACTTCCGAACAGTTTAACTAAAATTTATAAAATCAAACAAATTTCCTAGTAAGGAGACTGTTTTCCAGATTTCAAATCTGTTAATAGCAAGTCATTGATTGACAATACAACTTAAAATGGAATAAACTCTAAAAGCAAGAGAATTTTCTTTTGTCACAACCTGAATGTATAGACCAAAGGGCACAGGGCATCTGAACTATCAGCATATGTTCCACAGTATAGCTCTATTTAAAATGCAAACGTCCTATATAACTGAACAAATCCAAAATTCATAGAGGAAATTTAAGTTATGCACCCAGAGTGTACAAAATGAAAGTTTTAGCTGATCACTTAATCTCAAAATAACATCACTACTTCCATGGCCACCTTTATTCACAGATATATATATATATATACCCAATTGCGTGTGTGTGTATATATATATATATATATATATATATATATATATATATATATATATCCAATTTTACTTCTTAAGTTCCTGAGTGCCACAGGTTGTCAAACTTACCAAAGGAATAAATTAAAGCAGGCATAATGTGAGAAGCATATCTCTTGCAATTTTTATGGAATCTTCCTAAGCAGAACAGTTTCATGAGTCTTTTTATAGAAAAGCTGTCTGTATCGCACAGGTTTTGCTTTTATGCAAAGATCCTCTCTCTGTCATTTCTTCTCTGCTTCTACAGAACATCTAGTGGCCTAACCACTATTCATTTCTCCTTTTTTCTCTCAGTAACAAAAACCATGAATTTATATGAGGTATCAATGTATTCAGCAAAAGTATTTCATTTTTCAAACTTATTTTCTACTATAGATGACTACTGAAAAATAAAGAAAAAATACTTTGAAGTAATTTCCAGGAAATCTCTGAAAAGGAGGCTAACTTGACTCATGCCCCTTTGCCCCCCGATCCTCTTCCTTTTCTCTGCTCCATTTATGACCACTTGACTTTCAGGATGGAAGTCAGCTACTCCATTATATACTATTTAACCTTTTGGAGAGAAGGAACAGAATAACAATGATGAAACAGACACAATGAAGAAGTCTGTGACCTTCTGATATGATAGAATAGCTATGTCAGCCCTGGATATTCTTTCTACTTCATTTTGGTGAGAGAGAACAAACTCCTGGGTTTGGTGTGTTTGTTTCGTTTTGCTTTTAACCCATTATAATTGGGTCTTTAATTTCAGCAGTCAAAATAAAATCCTTAATGATACATGAGCTTATTTTCATAGGCAATATGAGGTTACCCTGTGATGAAACGTGAAATTAATGAAACCATGAAATCATAATGAGAATAAATGATAAATAACAAGGATGAGACAGCAGGGATGGTTGCAGATATTTATATAAGAGACTTTAGATATGAAGAAAGAGCTGTTAAAATTAAAAGTTTCTCTATGAGCTTCCTGAAAATTAAGAAAACATGAAACATTAAGTAATATTTTTAAAGTTAAATGATCAAAAAGAAAGTTCTATATCAAAAATAATGATACTAATATTAATAAGTTCCATTTTATTGAACGCTAAAATATTGTATAGATTTATAATTCATTTAATTTTCATCGCAAGACCATGGTTAGATTCTATTTCCATTTTACAGTGGATAGAGGATCAGAAAAGTTAAAGAGTTATTAGAAAAAAATAGTTTTCTAAACCTAATATAAAAGTGCTTATTTAAAAGGTAAGATTATTTTTAATATTGTTTTTGTTTATGGATTCCTAGCAGTGCATATATTTCCCCATCTGAAAATGGACATAATTCAGTACCTACCTTTTTATATTATTGTGAATATTAAAATATTTAATATAAGTGAGATGTAAGACATACTACTTTAGCTATTGTTTTTATTATAATTATTTATATCTCAGAGGTTATTTCATCAGAGCTTACAAACTTGTTCTTTAATGCTACACCAATAATTGGCTCAGATTTTACACAGAGGAAAATTTCATCTTTCTAAAAATTATTATTTTTTATAAATTTTCATTTATCAGAAATGTTTTAATTTTTACCTAATGTGTACATAAAATTTGTTGCCATTCTTAATTCTTCTTCCAAGTATATATGTGTACTATATATTACATAAAGAAATAGGGAGATAATATTAAAGACATCTCAGAAAGATATAACTGAAATTTTTAATGAAATTTACATTTTAAGCATTTATTTTCCTCTTGCTGTTATGACAATGAAAACATATGTCATTGAAATCTTGAAAGGACATGAGTCTATAATGTTGGCAGGACATATCTGACAAGACAAAAATGTTAGAAATATTTCTTATCATCTCAGGTATGTGATTTTTCTCAGAGATATTCTAGCTGGTCTTACATGGCTCTGGTACTGGTCCTTTCTAGTGTTCTTTTCTTTCCCTTTTTTAATGCGTCATTTATCAAAATGCTTTGTAAAAAGACATGCTTTTGAACATAAAAGTGTTCTCTTAAAGTTCATGAACTGCTTGTAAGTGCAGTAGCTCACAAAACTGAATGAATACTTCTTGAAAATGGTTCTTGATTGCATCTTGGTGCTTATAAACCAAGACAACCTGTAAAATTGAATAGACTGTATTCTTTACCTAGCTGATGAACTGAAGCTGACTTTTTGTGTATGTGTATGCTTTGATGATCATTCTACCAAGATCTTTGCACTCAGCATTAAGAATATTTTAGATTAAGCTACTGAGCCCATGGAAAAATTAGTAATTCTCCAGTATCGGTTAACACCAATCTGACATATTCTACAGTTGTGCAGAGTATGGTTTCACAACAAATATATATTAATGAAACTGTTCAAAAATACATTTGTGTTAAAAATAGTCCTAAGAAATTATGTTGGCAAGGATAATGAGAATACTCTCATTGTTTTGCAAGATTTTGTAAGTTTTCTTTTTTAATCTAAAGCAACCTTTAATATCAGTAGCAGATTGAAACTCACCAAAAGTCTCAATATAAAATAACCCGAGTCTCCATTTTTTTTTAATAAATAAAAAGAAGGATATTTTAAAATACGTACTTCAAAAGGGCATGGTAGTACTTTTCTGAAGATTATCTGAGAACATAAAACCAAAGAAATGGAGTTATTTTCAATTTAAGGGTTGCTTACTGCCAACTGTATACATTTGTTGGCCAGGCAAAGTTTTTAGGTAGTAATGACAGGCTTTAGGAAACAGGCTGTGAGGATACATGAGAAGCAAAATGTGGGGGAAAGGATGACGGGAACAGTGTTAAGAGAAAAAAGATTCATTTTTACCAGTTCCAACGATTTTTAAAATTCTCTGTTAAATACTACTCTATAAAAAATACCCTCCCTTTCATATTGCTCAAAAAAATATATATATATATATTAAACATGTTGCTCTTAACTGTTTTGACATTTGAACTGATATTCGTCAAATGAGATACCACTTTGAAACCAAAATATAACTAGAGCAAATTATCGTTAGGTTTACTCATATTTACTCAAGATATATTTCTTTATAAGTATCAGTCTTGGTATTGTTTTACAAATCTTCAAAACAGAGACATAAAGTAATAATGCTTTATTAATTCTGATGAGCCTGGTAGACTGGATGATTGTAATGATTAGCAGGTAGGGCTGACTTTAACTAAGTTTATGTGTCAGAGGTCAGCTGTCAGATCAATTAGGATAGCCACAGCTGGGAAGAGTCATTGCTGTTCCACATGGTCATTTATTCTGCAGCAGGCTAGCCTTGCTTGTTCACTGACTGGTTTCAGGGTTCCAGTGGCTCGAGAGAAAGGCCTTAGAGGCTAAGGCTTACAACTGGCAAGTCGTCACTTTCATGTCAGTCTGCTGGCCAGAGGAAAACCCGGTGCAAATTTATACTCTAAGGATGTAGAATTTTCTCAGATTTCTTTCTCTGAAAGTCTTCATGTTTCTTCATTTTTGAAATATATTTTGGTGATGTGAACATACTTTTTCTTTCTTTCAGTACTTTAATGGTGTCTCTCTCACTTTTTTTCACTCCATTGTCTTCTGGCTTACATGCAAGATTCTGGATTATGATAAAGAGTCTGCTATAATTCTTATCATCATGCCACAAATACTGTGTCTTTTTAAAAAAGATATTTTCTGGCTGCATTTAAAATTTTTTTATTCATTTGTTTTCAGCAATTACGTGATGGAATTTGTGTGGTTTTCTTCATTCTTTTCTACTCTGGGTTGACTGATCTTGTATGTGGGTTTATATTTTTCATATATCTTTTATCATATGTGGAAAATCTTCAGCCATTATGACTTTAGATACATTTTTTTACTCTTTCTCTTCTCCAAGATTCCAATTATACATATGTTAAATAGAATGAGGTTTGCCATAAGTCGTAGATTCTGTGATTTTTTCTTCTATATTTTTCTGTGCTTCATTTTGGATGGTTGCTATACTTATGTCTCCAATTCACTGATCTCATTTTGCTGCAGTATCTTATTTGCTATTATTCCCATTCTGTATATTTTTTCTTCCATGATATTTTTTTTCCTAAGAATTTGATTTGAATTTTTGTTTACTGTCTTCCATTTTTTCCTCGTCAGTGTCACACTTTTTTCTACCCACAGGAACATAGATGATGTTTATAGCAGTTGGTTTTTGCACTCTTACCTGTTAACTGTATTAATGAGGAGATCCTTCTGCACATCTCTGGATTTCCTCTCGATTTAGCTCCCATTGCAATCTGTGAGGTCAACCAAAGGTTGCCTTGCCTAAAAAATAAAAAATAAAAAATTATATTCTCTGCAGTCATGTATATCTAATAATATAAATTAGTGTGACAGTGAAATTAAACGTGCCTCAGCCACGTTTCTAATCATAACGTTAAATTCAAAATCCATAGGTTAAAAACAAGAATTGCATTTCTATGAATTCAGCTGTAAATCTATTACCATTCTAGTTAATTTGAGCCTTTTGAATGACTGTGTTCTATCCAAAATCTGTTTTGGAAGTCACTATTGGTTTAGTACATGATTTTTTCTTTTACATATGATCCACAGAACAGCTTCATTGCTACTTTATTAACTTTCAGCCATTCCAGATTTAATAGTAATTCTTAGGATGAATTTGCTCTTGATTGCATTCACTTTCTATCTGCATTTCTTTGCCAAGTATGAGGTAAAGTTTGCATTTTTAGGCTATGCAAGATAAAATACCTTATATTCTGATGTCCATTTAAAATGAACAAGTGCAAAATTTATAACTCACCTGGAAAAATTTAATATTCTTTTATCTTTCAGCAGTTAATGTAAGATGATCATGGAAAACAATTTTACAACATGTAGTTTAACAAATAAAAAATATGACCTTATCCTTTTTATCTATTCAAACATTTCATCATCACACCATTGTACAAAGAGCAGTTGTTTATATAAATATAGTGAACTTGAATATCTCTACTTATTAATGAATTATAATATTTCTGTTAAAAATTACATTCTTCAGAAATTTGATATTTCATTTATTATGTCTTTAGTAACTTGGTTACCCTATCAAATTATGTGTTATGTGTGTTCATATTAGCCAGTATTTAGTGATAAAAAATTTTGGTGGTAATAAGTTTACTTTAGTTCTTGCTTATCAGCAGGAAATATAACTTTGATTTCTGCAGATGATCTACTACATAATAAGCCCTACTATATGACACTGAAAGGCATGCATGTTTTTCAAATTAAAACATTGTGAAAATATATTTTAATACTTTGCTAATATATTTTTTAAAGATTAAAATGTTATTAAGTTTCTTATTTTAATATTAAGAATGTATAGAGCAGCTTTTTAGGCATAAAGTTGTAGGATGAAAATGTAGACAAAGAGAGGGAGAACAAATTAAAAAAATACACAATGCAATAAAAAATGACTTACTGCTGAATTGTACACTTGCAACATTGTATTGCGTTAACCAATGTCACCATAACAAATGAAAAAAGAATAATAATAAGTGTAATGGCAGACTTCTTAACATGATGTCAGTAAACCATGAAACTCACTATTTATTTACCAAAATCATGTTTTAACTCATATGTCAATTATTCTTGTAAACTCAAGAGCTGGCTCATTTTAAATGGCCTTTCAACCTGAATATAAAATGACATGAATCACCAATAGGAAATCCAATGCCATCAAGCACTTTGTGATTTTTATGAGCTTTACCAAAGATGTTTGAGGGCAAAGGGATTGTTCACAAGCATACTACACTGATAAATCCATGTCAGGCTTTCTGTTCTGTGACATTTCTTGGCAAATTGTACTTGACAGCTCTTCTCCAAATGGGCTGAATTGTGTCCCCCCATGAATTCATATGTTGAAGTCCTAACTTCTGAGACTTCAGAATGTGACTTTATTTGTAGATATGGTCTACATAAGGTTAAATGAGGTCATTATAGTAGGTCGTGATCCAATATGATTGGTGCCATTATAAGATGAGATTAGGACAAAGACATATACAGGAAAGACCAAGTAAAGACACAGAGAGAAGATGGCCATCTGCAAGCCAAAGGGAGACCTCAGAAGAAAGCAACCCTGCCAGGACATTGATCTTGGCCTTCTAGCTTCTCGAATTGTGAGAAAATAATTTTTGTTGTTTAAGTAACCAAATTTTTGGTACTTTGCTATGGCAGCCCTAACAGAATAACCAACCTCCCTATCCAATCCTGTACCTATTGCTTCTTTTCCTCCTTCTTAGATATCATGATAGAGATCATGAGCATATATCTATAACTCAAAGGTATAGAAGACTGTCTTTCCTAGAGTTCTGTAAAATGTTACAGTTTTTGATTTTTCTATCATAGCTTGGAAATAAAACTGATAGAAGTAGTGACAATGAAAAGTGATAGTCTGTTTAATTAGTCTCCTTGGCTTTAAAGATCTATTTGTCTCTAACTTCTAAAATGTGAAGTTTATTATTATTTTTTCACTTTCATGTTGAAATACGATCAAAAGAAAATTTAACGTAAACTCATTTTTGTGTGTTTTTAAGAACGAATATGTGTACTGAAATTTCTCTGATATAGGTTTAAAACAAAATAATTCTAGAGCTATCATTCAAAATATCTAATAAAATTTAAGTATATTAAAACAATAATACCTCTCCCTAAATGTATACATTCTTGAATATATATCCTGTGAAAGTTTCATGATTTAGGGTTCTTTTCTAATAAATGTGCAGGGATGCTATTGCTTTCTTAAAGACTGGTAAATTACATTCTGTTATATTCTATTTCTCGATTGTTTATGAGCAATTGAGTACTTAAAATAATGCACAAATTTTAACAAATATGTCAGTGATTTATTGATATTAGAGCCAAAACAAAACCTTAGTTTTTCCTAAACTGTGATGTGTATTCACACGGACTCCAGATGTTGTTTCTTTTAATGCTTTTCGTCAGGTTTCTGCTATATGCTTTATTTTGAAGCTTTCAATTGATCTTTCTACTTTCAGTTTCACACTATTTGACTTAACATCCATACTCACTTGAGTGCTCACTGACACAACACACACACACACACACCACACATCAGTAATAAAGAATATCAAACTCACTAAGACCTCTAATGATATTTTTCCTTGAACCTCTCTGAAAGAAACATAAAAGAGAAAATGACTTTATATTTCTCAAAGAAAGAGTGTATATCCCCTCCTTTACATCCATTTTCTACCTTTGTAAAGGCAAAATGTCCTTAAGGAAATCAAGGGTCCTAATTCTTGGCATAATATTACTTATTAATTTGCACCTTACTGAAGTTGAACTCTTCCTACACCACTGCCAGGTATTCTAATCTGAACCACTAGACAACATTATAAGTAATACAGAGAGAAAATACATATTTACTCTTTTCCTTGTTTTGCTTGTATTTTCTTTCCCTTGCTATTTGGCATGGAGTGCTGCTTAGGCGGTTGTTTCTCTTCTATGATGGCTACATATAAATGTAGTTCTATGAGAAATACTCTGAAATTTATTCATTTACCCTAATGAATATTACTGATAGACAGAAAGCCATATTAGACTGGGGTTTGGTAGCCACCTGATTTGATTAGAAAGGGGGGGGCATAAGTGCTATCTTTGCTGGCCTGCAGTATATTGTTATCAGATTATTCATCCTGTTGGAATAATACTGAATGATTCTTTAATACTATATCCTATTTTTCATCATTTTCTATCTATTAAACACTGGAGTTATTGGAAATATTGTGCATGGAGGAGTATGTAGGGGTGGGGATGAAACAAGCAGATGCCGCTTGTTTGCCCAAATCTGTAGGTACAAATAGCAGAGTTAACAAGAAAAAGTCTGAAATGATTAAATTTGCCTGCCTTCACTAAAGAAGGTACTGAATATCTCAAAAGTCTCCTATTAAAATAAGTTATCTTCTTTGTTTGGAGGGAGGGTCTAATACTCCTGGTAAATTTATAATTCACATTTTTATATGTTAGTCACATAAGAATAGGACATTTATTTGATTGTTCAATTTTCAAAACATATGTTTTGTTCTAAATGTAACTGATGATTTTGCTACGTTCCAAATTGTAATTAGAAATTGCTTGCCAGTAGTCACCCAACAGATCTTTACACTAGGCTTGATATAAATAATAACAGAGGAAATGAACGGTATCATAAATCTAGTTAGTGACATTTCCTGTGGAATAATATAGAAATCACAGTTCTATTCCAATATTTAAAAAATATTATGGCTGAGGGAACCAAGTCAAAATCAACAAATAATTATCAATGATATCTTTGAGGTTTCTTTAACTCTGCTGAGAGTTGAAGACTGAAAGAGCAAAAGCTGTATGAAAAAAGAAAAGAAAGAAAAGATATAAATCATGTAGCTCAAAAAGACTTCAAATGTGAAGCATCATTTTCACCTGACTACATCACAGTGATGCACTGAGAAGCTAGGAAGGGAATCAAGGACATTTGGCAAGCTAAAGATAAGGAAATTCAATTTTCCAGTTAAGTAGACGAGAAGAAATGAGAGGCACACTGCTATTTGGATTAGAGTGATATACACATTTTTCCTATTCTTCTCAGGATGATATGGGATCTGCACACTCTAGTGTGAGTCCTCTCCCAGGACTGCCGTTAACTAGTTGTGTTTCTGTGAACAAATCATTTCTGTAGACCTCGATCTTATCTTCCATAAAATGAGTGAGAGATTAGAAATAGCCAATATTCTCATTATCTTCTACCATGAATTCCTAGGCATACATGATGATCAGAAACATTATATATAGCACTGTTTAAAATGAAAAGGGAAGTAAGGAAATATATGTGGCATACTACTAATGACAAACACAAATTTTATTCTTCTTTGTTTTTCTGATCAGGAGATTATTTATTTTTCTGTTTATTTATCATCTATCTATCTATCTATCTATCTATCTATCTATCTATCTATCTATCTATCATCTATGTCCAGGAGGTGAAAGACTCTATTTATTTATCTACGTATGTTTATTGCATGCCTACTACCTGCCTGACAATGGTCCAGGGCATCAGAATACAGTGGTAAATAAATAAAAAGCCTTGACTTTATGGAACTCATGTCACCTTTTCTGGCTCTTTCAACTTGGGTTTTCTAGATTTAATTCTGCTTAGTAAGATAAAAGTAAGATTCCAAGAGATTTACTTAGTCTTCATTAAAAGAAGCAAATATTCAGCTGAAATTTTTCCTTTGCCATTCTCTCTTTCCCCTTTCTCCTGCTCTAATCCTACTTAAGATGCCAATGAAATGTAAAGAGTTGTAAAAGTCACATCACAGCTTGAGGTAGATGGGTTTATCTTAAAAATTATATAAACACAACTGCAAGATGTATAGAAAAAGAAAAAAATAATGATTACAATATGTGTATTAGTCTCTAGGGCTGCCATAACAGAATATCATAGACTGAGTGGCTTAAACAACAAAAATGTATTTTCTCCCTGTTCTGGAAGTACAAGATCACAGTGTCGGTAGAGTTGGTTTTTGCTTAGGGCTCTATCCTTGGCTTGCAAAACAGTTGCCTTCCTGCTGTGTCCTCACATGGCATTTCCTCTGTGTGTGGGCACTCGGTGTCTCTTCCTCTTCTTTTGATGACAGCAGTTCTATTGGATTAGGGCCCACCCTTATGATTTCACTTAAGTTTAGCTATCCCCTAAAATAATTTATATATATGTTTTACATATATAAATGGTATATAAATGTTTTATATATTTATATACAATGTCACATTGGGGATTAAGATTTCATCTTATGAATTTTGAGAAGACATAATTCTGTCTCTAAACTTATGAACCCATGTTGACAACAATTTTTCTTTTTCATGCTTGCTTGCTCATATTTTCTAAGAGCACTTAAACATGGCAACATCGCTTTCTGTGCCGGTCCACCATTTCAATCACTGATTTTGTTGGCCAAAATTATAATCCCTTTTTCTCCATTTTCTTTGATTATACATAGAACACTACACTCAAAGTTGTTCATCTCTGTTTCTATATCCCTACTAACTGTCAAAGTGTTATCTTCAGCTTTTACAGCCAGGGTGCTAAACACTAGAAAATTACCACATGACTTAATATAGGTTTGCTGTTTCTTTCATTGAGTCCATCAGTTCTTGGTTCTATGCCCATTATAGTCTTACTCATTCTTCAAGACTAATGCAAGCAAATCTACTACTGTGACACATTTCATAACCCATAAATAGAATTAAATACTCTAATCCTTCAACTACCACTATACCTTTTAGATAGTTCTATTAAAGTAATTGTGATTTCATTGTGTTATCTTGTTTAAATGTCTGTGTCCTCTACTACAGAGTATTTTGAAAAATCTAAATCCAGCACAGTATCCAGTACTTACTAAGTTCTCAAAATGTTTATACACATACACACACACACACACACACACACACACACACATGTACACATACATGTTGTATATATAAAACATTGTATATAAATATATAAAACATTTATATACCATTTATATATATAAAACATATAGAAATTATTTGCTTTGCCACTCTCTATTCCATGTGACACCCTTGTTCCGTGATATTGAAACAAATCAATTCAACTCACTAGGCCTATTTCCTTATCTTTAAAATGAAATTATAATATGTTACTTGTAGAACTGAATGAGAAATATGGGAGAAACTCTAGCACATGTTTGGCACATAGTGAATCTCTGGTTAATTACTTGAATTTAAATATACACTTATCTTTTTCTACTAAATCCTAGGCTAGAAATAAAGGGTTACAAAGCTGTGACCTACTTGTTGGGACAGGTTTTTGTGATGCCTAAAATTTATACATGTGGAAGTCACACTTAAAAAATTAGAAATATATAACATTAGATTAAAACACAAATATTTATCTTAAGAGAATGACTTCATAGTGAACTACACATTTTAAAAAACTGATAAAAATCATAAAATGCAGAAACATATCTTTCTATTTTTGTTAGCCACCTAACATATATCCACAACTTGTATTTTATATGTTTTTGGCTAGAATCTTTAATATTTTTTATCTGACAAGAACTGTACAATAGGATTTTCTACAGAGAAAATAAAATAAAAATTTGTCTTAGAATTGGTAAGATTGATATTTTTTAATTGACTGATTTCTTTCCTCAATCTTTTATTGTTAATTACATGTGAAATTTTGGGATTGCTGCCAAATTTGGGGAAAACTTGAGTTTTCTTCTTATACAAAATGAATGATTTGAAATAATTTTGCACAGATTGACCTCTAGCTTCGTGCACTTAAAAAGTTTCTTGTTTTATCTCAACTACCCACATAAGACACATTCTCATTAAACATCCAGCCCTGAAAATTTATGTCAAAT
The DNA here is from genome assembly GCF_902729225.1 of Pteropus medius. Taxonomy (NCBI): domain Eukaryota; kingdom Metazoa; phylum Chordata; class Mammalia; order Chiroptera; family Pteropodidae; genus Pteropus; species Pteropus medius. Next base: position 22,324,526 of record NW_024355205.1, on the reverse strand, counting down.
GGCAGAAGAGTCCACACCATACACAATAATAGCACCTGGACAGGTAGTCATAATTTAACTAAACATGAAAGTGACTGAAAACGCATTAAGCCTAAACCAAATATATTCTTCACTAAACTTCCTCTTATCCTAATCCCCGAAATGCTCACAGCTACTACTTCACAGCAATGCTAAAGAAATAAAAAATTAAGGGAAGAAGTTCAAATGAAAACAGACAGTAATGTTAGCAAATTTGTTTATAATATCTATTTTTGCAGCTTCTACAAAGCATGTGACCATGTGAATACATTGGTAAGGCCCTTCTCAGAGATCTGGAAGAGGCTGGTGCAGATGACTAGAACTTATTATTGAGTTCACACCCATTATTGGCTTCCAGGTAATTCTACTTCTGGTTATGGTGCAAATCTTTGGAATAAGAATATAACAACACAAAACCACAAAGTGTGGATATAACGAATAGAAGAGTAGCTAAAGTAGGTATTGGAGGAGTAGACAGATTCGGAATGAGAGTTGAGGTTTAACCGTATCCTGCTCAAAACTGTGAGCTAAGGAACTTAGGATTTATAGGACTATCAATGGAATATTTCAAGTAAGGATGTAATATGATCAAAGTGCCTAGAACACACATGAAGAAACTAAGGCATAGAGACATTAGATAAACTGAGACTTGGAAAGAAAACACAGAGCATGTAAACATGTGAACTGGATATTGATAAAGATTTTTCAGTCTCCAAAAATTCATACCAAGCTCTAGTACGAATGACTTAATATTCCTTTCGAATTTCCTCATCTGCAAAACATTAAAGGTGGATTAAATGAGTGCTTCGATATAGTATAACTAAATAGCAAGAAATACATTTTGATTAATTTGTGAAAATGTTAATGTATCTGGAGCAAATGTTAGAAACACTGTTTTTCTTTATTTCTTAGCACTCTAAATTTAATATAACATTAAAATAGAGAAATGCCTCATATTAGACAAAAATTTTTAAATTATAATTCCATAGTAAGATCATACTTAAAAGTGTTGAATACATGAAGTTTGTTAACATATGAATTATGTAGTGGTATATACAAAGACAAAAGATTATCCTCTAATTTATCCTATATTTATCAGTTTAATTGATCAGGTGTGCCTAAAGCAAGGACCACTAAGGTACTTTTCAAAAAATAATGGCCCAGAAAATGAGTTGAAAAAAAAATTGCTCTCCAAAGCATTTTCCTTTTATTTATTTTTTGCCAGATTTATTGAGATATAATTTACAGAGAGTGAAATAAACTTTAAGGGGACATTTCAATGAATTCAAATACACATACATAGTCAAGTAACCATCACCACAATTGAAATATAGATTATTAGCCCAAAACATTCTCTTATACTCCTTGTAATCAATTCATACTCCTCTGCCGCCTCTAGTCAGTGGCAAACACTATGTGTTTCCTGTCCTTTTGCAAAATGTCATATAAATGTAATCATACATATGCAGGTTTGGTTTGAGTTTGTTTTCCATCTGGATTCTTTAAATTAGTATGACAATTTTGAATTAATCTATGTTGATGCATATATAAGTAATTTGCTTTTTTTATTGTTTAGTAGTACTCTACTGCATAGTACTGCTATGATTTATTTATCCGTTTTCCAGTTAAAGGTCATTTCATTATTACCAGTTTGTGGTTGTCATGAATAATGCTGCTATAAAAAATTTATATAAAAATATTTTTGTGGACATAGATTGTCATTTCTCTTGGGTTGTTACCTAGGAGTGTGATTGCTTGGTAAAATTTTAAGTGTTTATTTTTATAGGAAGCGACTATATTGCTTTTCAAAGTGGTTATATTATTTTGCATTCCCATCAGCAACATATAAGAATGCCAGCAACTTTGTAACCACCTGCTTTTCTTAGTGTTCTGAAATCTCAAACTATTACTATTCCTCCTTTAATTTCTATAGGCTTTATATTTGCATATTCCGAAGTCTATTATTAAGTATATATACAATTAAGAAACATATACTCATGATGAAATAACCATTCTGTAATTATGAAATATCCCTCTTCATAAAATGAAGGGAATTTGCAGATGCAATTAAGATCCAAAACCCGTTGATTTTGAGTTAAATAAAAGGGCAATTATCTTTAGTAGGCCTAAATTAATCAAAGGAACTCAGTCTTTCCTGAAGTCAGACATTCTCTTTCTGTTGCTGGCTCTGAATAAGTAAACTCCCATGAAGTAAGTAGCCATGCTGGGGAAGCTAACATTGCAAGGAATCATGGAAGCTAGAAAATGAAGCCTCAGTCCAACAGCTACAAGGAAATGAAAAATGCCAATAACTGAGGGAATACGGTAGTGGATCTTTCCCCACTCCAGTCTCTGATTAGACTGCAGTTTCAGCCAACCACTGTATTGCAGACTGGAGAGACTTTGAAGCACAAAGCCTAATTAAGCTATCCCTGGAATTTTGGCCTACAAAAACTGTGAGATAATAAATGCGTGAGCTTTTATTTTATAAAATAAAATAAAACTACGTCTGTGTTCATTTATAACACAGAATTAACCACTATCTTTAGAATCCTTAAGGAACCAGACTTAGTGTGGACATCTCAGTTCAGCTGTAGTGCCAAAGTACTTATAAGGACTCACTATATTACAGTGTACATGTTTTCATGTTCTAACACACATGTTACAGTATGTGTTTTTGCCATTTATCCACAGGTGAGCCCCCTTTATCCTATTTGTTTACTGCTAATCCTGGTCTTCTCTTATTGCTTCCCTGTCTCTCTGTTTCTCTCTCGCCTTCTTGGTATGTGTTATTTTTATCTATACCTAGTCAATGTGCAAATGGAAGGAGAACTATTATGATATATAATTATAAAATGATATATTGGTATATAAACACTTCAATTGCTGTGTGGTAACGAAATAATTCTTCAACTAGAGTCATTCTTCACCTTTGAAATAAGGTATCCAAATAGTACAAATTCTGTTTTTCAAATGTGAAAAAAATAATAAAAATAAGACTTTTGATTGGCATACTTGTGCTCAATTTTTAAGTAAATGGTACTTTAATTAGGAAACTATAAGTTTAATAAGGCATAAGAAAAAAAAAAAATCAACTTTCCAATTCCTTATAGCTGCAGTTGCTCTGAATGTTCTGGCTTTAAACTCTATTTGCCTGTCCAGTCTCTGGAATCTTCTACAAACCTAGTCTAGCATGAGACTTAGATTTATGTATTTATGTATTGTTAATACATATCTTGAACCAAGACATCTTATTATCATTTTACTCTTCCTAATGTTGACATGAGGCATTTTATTCCCTGAATTGACTATGCAAATTCACACTTCAAATAAAGTCTCCCTAAATCTCAAATCACTAAGAGTTTGCTCAGTGGTATTATTTCACCAAAATTTCACTATTAATATTCCTTAGCAAATAGATCTCATCAGAATTGATGTTTTCTTTTTAAAATGTGGAGTTCTGGAACAAAATATAAAGTTATATAGAAATGTAGTTTCTATAAACCTGCAATGGATTAAAAGTGTGTAAAATTTCAGAAGTTAAAATGTTCATCAATATTGAATATAATCTTAAATCTTTCTCTTTCTCAGATAAAACTACCTCTCCTTCCCTCTCTTTCTCTGTTAAAAATAATATCCATGGGAAAAGAGATTCAGTATAATGAACCAAAGGCCAAGGCTAACAGCGTATTCTGTTTTTGTCTCCTCACTACTCTATCGAGAGACATAGTAAGACTAAGATAGAGTGTAGTTTTGAATTTTGGATTTTTTCCAAAAGCAAAGCTGTTATAAAATAAAAATAAATTGTGTTGAGTTAGTTAAATTTAAGAGTCAACCACGTAGGTTAAATGACATATGAAATGACACATAAGAGTCATTTTGCATCAAAATAAAAATGTTTCTTCAGCTGCTGAAGTGAATTTTAAACCACTGAGAGTCTGCACATGTAACAAAATGCTCTGCCTGGGCAATCCTGTCAAAAAGGACAGTAATGTCAGATTGAGCTCTATAGGCTTCCTGATTAATAGAAGTCCTCATATGATGGAGTAAGTTACAACCTTAATGTACAAATAATGAACCTCTATTAAAAGGAAGGGTATCATAAATCAAAATACTGTAGGAAAACCATAAACCTGTGGCAACATAATGACCACCAGGGCTCAAGCTATATTAATCTTGTGTGGTGCAATATCATTTCTCTAGGAGAGACAACTAAATATATCCCATATGAAAGTGAATTATGAGTGTGATAAAGGTTCTGGACTATTCATTTAAGTTAATGGCAAGGTTCATATTGAGATACCCCCTGGTTAACTCCTCCTCTCCATCTGCCTTGAACTCTGCTTCGGCTAAGACAAACAACGACTTGCTCAATCTTCATTCTAAGCTTTCCATTTGTCTGAAATGTCCTCAGGGAAAAGGAAAAAAAAAGATAGGGCACTAAAAGTAAACGTAAATGATCTCCCCTTCAAAATAATTTTTGCTTTATTTTTCCTCAGCTAGTGCACCAGCTAATTTTTATTTAAACCTTCTTGATATATATTCTATCTTTACTCATTGTTACACACACTATTTCATAGCATTTTAGTACTGTCTAGCAGTGAAATTTATGCCTTTTGATGTGCTTCCTGAATATTTTTCTACTACCAACTGCATATGGGAAATAAAAGCTCCATATTAATTGCTAATGAATAAAGAAGATATTTAACACAAAATAGCATAGCATTTGTTTGAATACTTTTTTTTTACTTACAGTTTAATGTAAGTGATCTTTCATTAATATGCTCCGATGTGTCCTAATTTATAACTGTCTCCCATGGACAAGACTAATTCTAGCAGAACAGAAAATCCAAGTTGATTGTTTACATATTGCGTGCTTCTTAAAAAATGTTTTAATTCAATCATATTCTATTAGAAACTGCTCATGGTGTGATCTGTGTGCTTCAACCTCATCTATAGCAAGATATAATACTCTTTGCTTCTTTTAGGGGTTCATGTGTTCTTATGGTTGTAGCAGGCATATATTTCAATTATTTCATTATTTATTTGCCTATAAATAGATTTAAACTTTGTTCTAGAACCTCTAATGCATTTCTATATTGGATACTTGTATATTAGTAATTCATATACATCTCAGTCATTCCCAGATTTTTGTCCCCGAGTCTCCTTTGGTGACTCAATTCAGAATATCACTTCTATCTCCTCCCATTTTGTACCACAGTGACCCATTCTTCTAGGGTCATGCTAGTTGCCATCCTGAATTCTACAGTATTGTGGAATCCAAGAGGGCCTTTGGTTATAAACAATAGTCTGTTTTAATATTTATGAGGTGGGTTTCACCATGATCTCAGGATAACAAGCTTATAAAATCTCTACCCTTAGTGTTTGAATTTTGAAGGCCTTATAGAATTCCTAGATCCTAGGGTGAGGCTAGTGTAGGGGTAGTAGTCGAAAGTGAGGGAACTGTTATTTTCCTGCTTGGTTTTGTGACACAGTAGGCTGAAGAAGGTGATGGCTATTTTATGACCTAAATTTATATATCATAAAGAAATCTGCCATATCTAATTTAATATAAACACACAAACAAATAGGATTTTTCCATGTAGTGGTAATAACAAAGCAGATGATGTAATGTGGTTATGTATAACACATAAGTAACTGGGTAAATCCTTTGTCTAGGATCATGAGAAATCCATCCTGAAAAAGTGACATTTGAGATGGCAATTAAATTAATGGAATCAGGGATGTAAACACCTGACTTTGAAATCAGAAAATAAACAAACAAAACCCCCAAATTACCACTCCCATCAAAAAAAAAAAAAAAAAGAAAGAAAAAAGAAAAAAAAAAAAAGAAAAAAAAAGTTCCAAAAGAGAAAACTACTTTGTGTTTTTGAGAGACAGAAAGAAAGTCATTTTGGCTAAGGCACTATAAGGCACTATATATTAGGTAGAGAGTATAGATGTGCCCAAATAAGGTTCAAAAGCCAAAATTGTAGGCCATCATGGGGAATTTGGGATTTTCACTTTAAAAACTTTGTATGACTGCTTTATGGAAAGAGGAATGGAGGAGTACAAGAGCAGAGGTAGAGATATCAGTTTGGAGGCTGGGGTTAGAGTTTTCTAGAGGAGAAATCATCATAGCTTAAAACAAGATTGTAGTCCCAGAGAGAATGAGAACTGCACAAAACAGAGGTATCCAGGCTTAAGCATATCTCAAAAATTATGTGTTCAAGGTATGACTGGTTTAATTATTTAATGGAGACTACTTTAAAAACAACAGATTTGTTATGGGTAGAGGAAATCACAGGCTTTGTTTTTGGTCATGTTAACACTGAGTGACGAGAGATGATTGCCAAGTTATCTTGAGGTAGATGCTCAATAATAGCTAAATTTGAATAAAGAGATGATTGAATAAATCAATAAGATGCCTAAAAAAACCAACTGGAGAGAATATATACATATATGAATATATGTGTGTATCTATAATGTGAATATACATTTATCAATATGTACGTATATCTATATATGTGTATGTGTATTATAGACAGATGATAGATAGATAGATTCCTAGGAGAGTATTATGAGTAGTTTTGGACTGGGAATATAGTTTTGGGAATAGATACATTCAGAAATCACTAGAGGACACCAGAATTTAGAATTATAATAGACAAAAAGATACGATAAAGATGCTGAGAAAAAGCAAGCCTTAAAATTAGAAAAAGACCAAGTGACTATAGTGTCATGGAATGTTATCCTACAACACACCAACACGATTAATCAAAATATCAAAAGATCAGATATCTAAATATTCAATAAAACCTACTTAATTCTTATAGGTCTCTGTTCCAGTCCCTGAGACAGAGGGAATAAAAGGATCCATAGAGTATGGACACTGTCTTTGAGCCACTCATTCTAATGCGAGGGTAAGGACATAAATAGATAAATTTCAAGAGAAATCCCTCTACTGGATATTTACCCCAAAGACTTGAAAACCCATATCCGAAAAGATATTTGCACACTGATGTTCATAGCAGCATTATTCACGGTGGCCAGGACATGGAAGCAACCGAAGTGTCCTATAGAAGATGACCGGATAAAGAAGCTGTGGTACATATATACAATGGAATATTACTCCGTTATAAGAAGAGATGAAATACTGCCATTTGCAACAATGTGGATGGATCTTGAGATAATCATGTTAAGCAAAATAAGCTAGACAGAAAAAGTTGAAAATCACATGATATCACTTATATGTGGGATATAAACCTAAAAGCAACAAATAAACAGGACAAACAGTGACTCATGGACATGTACAAGAGATTAGTGGTTACCAGAGGGTAAAGGGAGAGGGGGAAAGGGTGAGGTAGATGGGGTAAAAAGTGACAAATATGTGATGACAGAAAGAAATCTAACTATGAGTGGTGAACACATAATATATATGCCTTACTATTAAATTATATATCTGAAACTTACTACATTTTGTTAACCAATGTCACCATAATAAAAAAAAGAGAGAGAAAGTCTTGTCATAATTTAGTAATTACCTGTTCTAAAATGTTTTGAAGAGTGTCTTCAAAACATCTAAAATATATAGTACAAGGTGACAAGAGAGCCCAACCAAGCTCCTCGTTCTAGTGAAAATAAAGAAAAACATAAAATATTCTTAGGAATCTTTCCCTTGTTTGTGTGTGATAATATAGTATTTTTTCCTTTAAATACAGATTATCATCTGATATAGTAAACCCAGTTTAAAAAGCAGAAACCAAATAAATATTAACTCAACTATTTATAAGTTATGATATTGACCAACTTAATTCCACTCTGAAGGGTCTAGGGATTCAGGTGGTCAAACTCTATAAATCATTGCTGTGGACTATTAATGTAATATTAAATAAAAAGTTTTAAACTATTGTATTTTTATGATATTATCTCAAAGGATATATGACTAACTTTAAATCTGAATTGTAGAATATAATAGAGGAATGTGCAAAGTGTGCAAGGAATTAAAATGTTTTTATTGGTAGGATCCACTGACAGAAGCTGAACGTTAAAATGCACCTTGCCACAGAATCTGAAAGATTCTGTGAAAAACTGCAGTGCTATTTATAATGCCTACATGAGAGTATCTATGAAAAAATAATCACCTATATTTTGAGTTCAAAATGAAAACAAAGCAAATGTGAATATATCATTATGCTAAACTTGAAGACATTTAAAATGACAATGTTAATGTATGCATTTTCTATAAAATGATGGTGATGAAATAAAATATTTCTCTATAGAAATGGATGTCATTTGTCAGGCTAAGCTGAGCTTTTTGTTGTGCACTCATCTGCCATACAAGAGTGATGAAAGCCACAAAGAGCCCAACAGACTCTATTTGTTTTTTGGACTACTGACAGTGGCTTTCTGCCAAAAAACAATAATTCAATGCAGTGTATATACTCTAAACAATTAAAAATTCTCAAACACAAAAATTCTGAAAAAGACTCATTTAATTTAGAATATTTAGTGAAAAAATTATAATTGTATTTGCCACAGAAAATTATATTAAAATATTGTCACAGCATTTTAGCTAACACTCACACATATAGTCAATATTTAAATACGCAGGTGAAGTTAAAAACTGCTCCTCTTGTTTATCAAAAATACTGATAGATCTTTAGCAAAACTACTGAACGTCACTTGAGTTAATGAATTATATTCAATTAATACACACATAATGACTCAATGTATGGATGCATAACTTTTATCTAAATACTCTCCTGTTATATATTTAGGTTGTTACTAATATTTGTTACTTAAAAAATATGTTTCAATTCTATGAAAATGCTAAAATGGGTTTGCGATTAGACATGCTCTCATAGCTTCTTCTATTTTTGTTTCCTTAATTTTATTTTTTCTGTTTTATTTCAAAGTCAAAGTCAAGCCACTGAATCATTCTATATTATCTAGTAGTTGTAGCATTAATGGGTCAGTGACATAAAAAAAGATCAGGCTTAATTCCAGATCACTATAATTTCTGTTGCTCACACATTGGATATAGTATTTAATTTGTAGTTTCACTTTAGGAGACCTACGATTTGTAGATAAACAATTTATAGACAAGACAAAGCTACATTATTTGAAGAACTGTGAAACTTAATAGAGTTACACTTTCAATTCTCTCTACATAACCTATTAGAATTTAAATACTTCCTGAGTCTCAATTTCCTCACATGAATAAATAAACATAACTATATGACTCTTTAGGAAATTTCATTAAAAAACAAATACACATATAAAGAGAAGCAAAATGTTTAGTATATAAAAGAAATTCAATAAATGGCTGAAATTATTTTTATGGGCTCATTCTATTCTTCCTAGTCAGAGATAACAGACTATAATCAACCTAATATATATATATATATATATATATATATATATATAGTTACTCATTAATTGATATTACCTTCCTTTTACAAATAATCAGCTAATGTGACTAGATAGTCTTTTATTTAAGAAGGTCAATACTTCTTACAAATCCAATAAAAGTTAAGTTAGTTCTATTTTTAAGAAAGCTGATCCTGGATAATAGGGAAGTGTGAAGAAAAAACATTCAGTTGGTAACAAATATTCATATTATATATGATAAATCAAACATAATACATAATGAAAAAAATTATCAAATGTATTTTAGATATTTTCTTAGTTAAACCTGTGTTATACAAATTCTAGTTATTTATAACAACTCGATCATCAACCTAAAACTAACAAAATCCTTTAAGTACTAACATTTTAAGTTTATCTATGAAAAGTGAGAAACTGAATATACAGACAATAGCCAGATCATAAATATGAGAGCTATGACTCACAGCCTACAGCAACCAGCTCAGGAACCCATCTCATTATCTAGAATAACCAGTCCAGGAACCCAACCTACTTTTCACAAGTCAAACTTATAGGAAGTCAGACCACTCATTCTCTCTAGCAAACATTTTAGGAAGTCAAATAACTCTGTAATAATCAGCCTAAAATAGCCAGAACTTGATCAATAACTCGGCTTCTCTAATTTCTGTCTCTGCTTCCAACACAGGACCAACCAGAGAAAGCCATATATACGTACCTATTCAGTTACATAGGTTGCCCTGCTTCTAGGTTAGTTCACCTGCAGTTTCCATGTGCTAAAAGCCTCCAATCAGGACCTACTTGAAGCTTAATCCTGCCTCCACATTGTAGAGTTTTCCATTCTTCTAACTGCCTTTGAGTTTCTGCCAAAGTGCAGGTGATGATGATGACACCTTTGCAATAGCAAGCTCTGAAAAAATAGCCTTTATATGTTCTTATTTGGTTGGTCTTTGTTTATTTCTACAAACACAGACACACACAAAAGATAAAATGATTAATAATTTTTAATAAGAAACAAACCTAAAAAATGAGAATACAGAATGAATGTAAATCAGTGGATGATACAACCTCACCAATTTGTCTTGCTCAAATAGGCACCATCTAGTAGCCATATCCCCTCTCTTAACATTTAAAGGCATGTCCAGACCATGTTAGCACATCCCTCATACAAAGGGCCTAGAGGAGTAAAATGTTAATAGTGAAGTAGTATAAGTTTCTCTACAAACTAATAGAAAATAACTTTGTATTTTTTCTTTTACTTTTCAAACCATTGATTAAATAAGGGTATTAAGGCTGAAATAAGTATTATCTCTGAAAATTCTTTCTGTGTAGCTCATATAGAATACACACATCTAAACTGAATAATTATTCAGAGAAGTAAATGACTACCAAATCAGGACCCTTGGAAAATGACCCTTGGAGTACTGGGGAAGGTCTCATATAAGATCAAATATATATATATATATATATATATATATATATATATATATATATATATATACGTATATATATATATACATATATATACGTATATATATATGTATATATATATACGTATATATATGTATATATATATATATTACAAATATATATTACACATATATATGTAATATATATTACAGGGACCAAAGTGAATCTGTTTAATGTCTTAAGGCTCTCTTAATACAAAGCAACTAACTAGATTATATATATGAAAAATTTTAAAACTACCCGAATCAAAGAAAAAATTAGTCTATTTTTTCCCCCCTCTTCCTCCAGTAAAATTATTAAATGCTAAATCACTATGAGTTTTTGACAAAGGGAAACAAGAGTGATACAAAAAACAATACTATACATTTAGCACAAATTACACACTTGGTACTGGGCAAGGTTCTTGCAAATCTAGAAACTCACTTAATAAGCAACTTCACTCATTTAATGAGCTACTTGACTATTTGGAAGCCTATGATACAGACTTTCTGTTTTGATCATGAACTCATGTTACATCCCAAATTCTGTTCAATAGTCATTTAAAATGAAAATATATTAAACAATACAGAAAGTACTCCAGTTAAGATTACTAAGCTACTTTAACAAACCATAACTCTTCTTCTGAAATTCACTGTTTAAAAACTGTCTATATGTATAAAAACAGCACCAATTGCTTTGAAATATAATATGTATAACATGAAGTGAAAAACATAACTTCACACTTTCTGTTTATGTAAGTCTACAATGAAAATGTAAAATTTTTAAGTAAGAAGATGTAGGTAATCGGGTTGTAGGTGCTATTCAGAGTTACCACCATGCCTAGTCTAAATGATCAATGCTTAATATAGTTGAGAATAAAAAAAATATGTAGACATACAAACTGATATTTAATTAAGGTGACTGTGCTATAAAGAAAAAAAAAGAATGATAGAAGAAAAAGAAAAACTGTTATACTTCTATTTTCAAAAGTAGTTACCGTTGGATACATTTACATATTATAAATGTCATTAGTATGTAATGGTAATTATAGTATGACAAGTTTTTATGGTTGAATTTCAGTCCTTGTTTATTTTTTCAGATGTGATATATTTCATGCAAAGAAAAATAAACTTTCTATAATCAATTATAAAATTGATTTTGAATGTTCTACAAGACACAGCAGAGGACATTGTGGGAGTCTCTCTTTTCCCTTTTAACTCATATTGAAATGTAATTTCATTAAGTAGCCCACAAAATAATTTAAGCCACAATTAAATATCCCAGTGTGTGAAATGTGTTGTAAAAAGATTACCTTGAAAAACTAGTATTTATATATTTCTATAGGATTCATATAACATACTTCACAGGAAAAGTTTATGGTTCTATACAGAAAAAATCAAATTTAAAAATTGAAAATGCATTATAAAGAAACACAGAAAAATAAACTGTGACTAGAAAAATAAAAAGAAAAAATGAGGAACAATTTTTAATTATAAATGATAATGAACTATTATTTAGTCATGGATTCTCTATCAATATCTCAGTTTTAGTTAAGTCATCCTTTTTGGACATTTTAATTTCTTTATCAATACGAGAATTTTACTATTGACACTTCGTTTTGCTTGTTAATGTTCTACTTGTCTGTTGTGTGGTGACCACTGTTTAATATGTAGCTTTATCAAATTGTATGTGCACAAAAACACAGATGACAAAACATTAGCGCTTATAAGATTATGCATAAAACAGTAAACATCAGGGTAACTTTTAACTAGAGCATTTACTGTGGTGAATATTGTAATATATGAATTGTGAATTTTTTCTCATGAGAGTCTGAAAAATCATGTCATGTCAACATATAAAAACTGTTCCTGTCAAACATGTCACTGAAAGTGACACAATCACACACTTATAAAACTATCTTTGATGGAGTAGCCAAATAAATGTAATAAAGAACAATGTATAGTAACCTATTATCAACTCGCTTTAAAATTTTAGGTTTCAACTTAGTTCCTGGTGTTTTGGAGTTTAAAAACGAAGTCTAAGTGACAGACTACTATTTCATCATTTTTGTTCTTAGTATACAAATGTCATAAAAATAAATGAGATATTCTTAAATACCTTCAACTGTCACTATTAATTTGTCTAAGAAATTAAATTTTCTTAGACAATAAAAATACAAAAACGTTATTTCTCTTTTTATTCTAATTTTGAAACATGTCATACTTATCACCCAGAAAATATATTTTAATACCTTACACTTTTGCTCAATAACTTCATTTCCAACAGTGTTAAGCAATTTAAGTCCAGTATGTTTTATAAAATTTTATCCCATTTTTTTCTGTAACAATTCACTTAGGTTTGAGAACACCCTCTAATTCTAATTTCATTAGTGCAATTAATGACATAAACAAGAATATTCATAAATCATTGAAATGAATCTTGAAATGACTTTGATAAGCAGCTTACCTGATCTTCCCTCAGTTTCCCTCTTCATGATAATATTTGATCTCTGAGTTAGACCAAATGAAATCGTACTTATGAAAGTGTCTGGAAGTCTTTAAGCTCAAAGTTTCTATGCATATATTTTTATTATCATTTCTATGCACATTTCATGTGTACATAACTCAAATGAAAGTCAGTAAAGATTACATGCCTAAGAGATCCATTCAGCAGAATTTATTTACATTAAACGATGTCAAAAGAAATTGTCATAATGTTTAAAAAAGATTATAGATTTGGTGTGTGTGCACGTGAATGCTCCTGTATATCTGTTTATAATTATATGAGAATACTTACTGAAAATGCTCATTTAAAATTAAACTTTTTTTAAAAAAGACAATTTGACAAATTTGTCAAACCAAGTTATTTTTAAAATCCATATTTTGCATTAATAAACAAAATAAACTTTCTTTAAAGGGGAAGAACAAATAAAAAACTGAAATTACATTTTATAGCAATATTACAAATTCTATAATCCAGAATATCCTTTATATATTTTTATACTTCCAACATATTGCAAAAACAATATTTTTTTCCAAGTAAATCCCCTAATTTCTTTTCTTCCCAGCTACCAATCCAAGTTTTTCTAATCAGGGTAAAATATACAGGAAAAATAATTAGACTAGTTTTAAAAACACAAACATCATTAACATAGCACTTTTAGTAAATACACTGCTATCATGGCTAGTCACAAAAACTATCATAATTTTATATATCTATATAATTTAATAAATTTTGTACATGGCTCAATATAAAATTAATATGAATGTTCTTTGGTAAAAATATGTTATTGCTTACTTCAAAGTTATTAGAAATATTTCACTTCTTCCTGTGGTTTCCAGCAATACCACACTAATAATTCTACTTGTCCTGAAGTTTGTAGAACCATGGCTATGAGGAAGCAAGGATGTAGATATTTTATGTAAAAATTCTTTTAAAAGTTAAGGTCTACTAAAATGTAAGAAATTAATGTTGCAATATATAAGTAAGCAAACCAGACCAAAGAACTCGCGTTCACTCCATAATGTTAGTTAGCTGTCTTTCACCATTATTTTTGTTTTCCTTCCTATTTTAGAAATGAAAGAACAACATAGACAGGGATAGAGAATCAATAAATAGGGAAGTAGTTTAAGATCTCATTTGCTTCTTAATGCTCCTCCACTCACACAGTATTAAAAGAGATTTTTGGACAAGCTTCATGGGAAAAACCTAATTAAACCCCACATTTAACATTTTAAACCAGACTCTTATTCACCAACCCACCTTTCATCATTCATCCACATTTGTTGAAACCTGTTACAAACTCAAAGGCATGAAAATTATTCCACAATTAAATTTTAATATAAATATTATTTATTAAAATTCATGAAGTCGTAAATAAGGGAATAATATAGCTGTAGACTCAATTAATTTTGCAACTAATTTTAGTTATGCCAACTAAATTATTCCTCAAAATGACATAGCAAATATTTTTTTTAAAAACTACATAAAAAATATCTGAAAATACCCTTAATCAATTCTTTCTCATCTTGCTAATATTGAAAGCATAAGCTTAGGAGTTTGAAAATGTGAGAAGGCTGTTCAGATAAACATAATAACAGGTTAATCAATACATTTATAAGACTTTACATTAAATTAATTAAGTTCTTCTTCCACCATTTCTCCCAGGTTTCAAATGAAGAAATGAAGTTACAAATAAATACTTAATTTTCTCAGTCACAAGCTAATAAAAAGTAGAACTGGTCTTTGAACCAAAAAGGTCAAATATCATATCTTGTGTTTTACTATCAGAGTACACAACATCTTAAGTGTATTATGTAAGAATGGAAACCACAAGAATCTGTTTCATAAATATGGACTGAGGAGTACCATTCCTGGTTAAAAAAAAAAAAAAATTGTGTGAAGTTTCAGGCATGGCTATAGAAAGTTACAAAGACTTTACGGGGCAGGCCTGGCAGGGAAAGGCCCTTCACTCAGCAAACTTGGTACCCAGTGAGGGCAATGCAGTCTCCGAAGGGAATTGTAGTCAAGGACCCGGGCACCCTGGCCAGCCATGTTCTTATACTCCATAGCTGCCTTCCTAGCCCAGGTGCCTTAAACCCTGTGACAGGCTGCCTTCAACAGAGGTCTTCTTCAGGCTATTCTGCTGAAGCTGCCTTATCAGAGAGAGGGAAGAACCTCGAAGATGCTTTTTCTCTACTCCAACTCAGCACTTAGTACTTCTCCACTCATAGCCCCTCCTCTTTGTCCTCTCCAACTTCCCTTGGGTTCATAAAATTGCAGAAGCCTTTTGTTTGGGGCTCACTTGGCAGTGAGGTGACCTCCACATCTGAGTTGATTTACTTGACCCTCAACACGCCTTTCCTTGGGGTCAAAAATGAAACAGGGAGGAGGAGACAGTGATGGTGCGCTTCTTGCTTATACTATTGCAGTAAGTGATGAAAGGCCTGACCATTTGATTTTGCCTTGTTGTCTTAACAATCTACTCTAACACTGGGAGCTCAGCATGCTCCAGCTCAGCTGGACTTCTGACAAGTACATGTTTGACTGCATCAAGTTCTTAGAAAACAAGAAAGGAAGACAATCCAAAGATATCTACTGAAAAAACAGCATCACCGGGAGAAACTAAAGAATGGTGAAGACTACAACCATGTTGAGAAGATTTTTTTGTTGTTTTTTTTTCATCACATAACTGTGTTTGTTTATTTAAAAATAAGGTCATCTCTTGACTCCAAACATTTCTTAAGTAAAATTGATGTTAGCCTGGGAGGTGAAAATTCAAAAACTGAATTCAGGTTATATTTTAGAAAAAAGTATTATGAAAGACAGATGAGATGATACCCAGGAGTGATGGAATCAGGAGATTTTTCATTTTAAATTATGCTGAGACTGAGGTGTTGTGGTGTGAAATAGTGAGTAGGTCAGAAAATTCTAAAGGTAAAGGAGAGACAATATTAAATAATACTATGGTTCTAAAATAGTAGAAGGGGCCCAAGTACATTGTCTCCTTGCCCAGGAAAGAAGAGGGACCAGGTCTTCATTAAACTAGAGGAAAAAGTAAAGAAGGAGTATAGATGTGGACAAATTTGGAGATTTGATGGTAGCGAATTCAGATAGTTCTTATTCCATAACTTACAATTTATTACTATGGAAGTTGTGATAATGATCTGCTAAAAGAAATACATATATTAGGGAGGAACAGATATTGAGAAGAGTATGACAGGTGTGAAAGAACCAAGAAGCGGGTGTGTTCTCTACAAAGCTTACATGTAATGCTGCAGAAGATGGAACACTCAATACAGGAAGAAGAGTTCAATATTCAGTATAAACAGCTAGTTCTCCAAAGTTCCCCAAGACACCTTTCAAATACTTGCAACGTGGCATCTTGCCTTCATAAACCTCTAACAGGGCAATGCCTCATTTCTATTTAGAAAGTGAACTTCACAGCTTCTGGTCTCAGGGGTAATAGCAAAAGGTGAGGCTGGGTGGTCACATGGTTCCACTGAAAACACGTATCATTTGAAAATCTGACAAATGAAAACTGAAATCCACAGCCTCCTTCTCTGGCCCAGTTCCAGAACACATAAAGTCAGGCTCATACTGCCCAAACTGGATATAAGAGGATCATAAAGGATGACTTTACTCATAGGAGAGACTATAAGGAGAATCCTTCTAAAAGGTCTAATTAATTATTCTGCAATGGTGCCCACTTGAGGCGGTGAGCATTTTCATTGAAAAGAAACCTTTAAACAAGCTTTTCAGTTTCTCACCCGTATTCATACATTGATCATAATACATTTGACAAAAGACTCTAATTCAAAATACAGAGGTGAAAAGCATAGATTGGTATACACACTCAGAGCTATGTATGAATTATAATAATGAACGAGATCATATTTCAAAGAAATTTTATATCTTCTGAAATTTAAGAGAAGATAATACAAAAATGAGAAAATAACCAGATAATAAGAACAGAAACAACAGTAGTTCTTGGTATTAGGAAAAAAAAAAAAGATAGTAAAATTTGAAAAACTCAGCAAAGAACTAGAAGATAAAAATATTTGAGGAAATTCTCAAAAGATGAGAAATTTATAATTAACAATTTTAAATTAAACAACATTCATAAAAATAAAAAAAATAAGAAAATTAGATGTCCAATGTTATAGTGACAAAAGGATAAGCATTAGGAAAGAAATCTTAAGAAAATTAGACATTAATTCATGAGTCTTAACAATCAAAGAATGGGGAATGTTGTAAGAGAGGTAAAATAACTTAGTGGGGAGGATATTACCAGTGTTTTAGAGTCCTCGTGGTTGATTCCTTCTTGTTATTTAGAGGTCAGTTGACTAACAGCTCTCCAGAGCAACTTTTCTAAACTACCTAATCTAAAGAGAACATTGACCTATTGAAAATATCACATTAAAATTATTTACATATTTATCAATATCATGTTATTTTTATTGCCTATTTCCACACACTAGAATTTATGTCCTATGAGAACTAGAACCTTATTTTGTTCTGTTAAACTGCTTAGAAGAGTTCCTAGCATATCAAGAGTTACTTAATAATTTTCAGTTGTATTTTTTGTTGTTGTTCAGTTTTGGTTCCTTCATTTGAGGTATGTCAGTTGATATTGCCTAGATATGTAATTATGAGTTACTATGATTATCTTTCCTCTTTTAAAATGTTTGCAAAATACTACCAATGCAGCTAATCACTTTTATTTTGTAAACGTCAAGAGCATTCCTCTTCCAAAAAAACTATTTTGTCTCCTTCAGTTACTTATGTCTTTTTACAAATATCCACCTGCAAATTTAAATGACTTTTGCTTTTTAATTTAATAGTGCAACATTATTTTTTTTTCTCTCTCAGTTTTAAAAAAGTTAGTGTTCACTTTTTCAGTGTTAACATATTCCTAAAAGATGGCAAATGAGGGAGTTGGCAAGAGTTGTAGGTGAATTCCTGCTTAAGCAAGAACCTTTTAATAGTGTCAGGTATTTAGGTAAAATGCTGGATACAAGTCACCCAAAACTCTTGGAAGAGAAAAAATAAAAATTATATTAAAGCAGTAAAGTCTGTATCATTACTTCACTTTTTAATATGGTTTATTTTATTATTTTAAAAAATAAAATAAATTCTGTGCAATATTTAGAATATCTTGGCATTCTATGCATTCTAAAAATTATTGCCCATAATTAATTTATACTTAATCATTCTGAGAACAGATGGCAAAATTAAATAGCTTTTACATATGCAAAATCAAATAAGCAAGCTTGTTATTGAAAATTCGTAGTGAGATATTTTAACAAGATAGCCACTTGTCTAAATAAAAAATTTGAATTTGTACCTTTTACATTTTTTTCAGATATTTGTCTGTCCTCAGTAATTTAAAAACTAAATGTTTAACCTTGCTTCTTTTATAACCATCTAATTCATCTAATTATCCATTCAATCTGTCTTTTAATATGTTCCAATATTCAAATTATAACACATGATTACAAATGACACAAGTGTTTGAAAGGACTCTGCTGCAGATGGTTAATTTCTTATTAATGGGTAGAAATGTGCCTTTCATAAATCTATATCTCGAGAAGAAAAAACAATCGGTTATTTTGCCTAATAGAGCAATTTAATTATTATACATATTTCTGTCTCATCTTGACCTAATCACAAAATTTATGAACTCTAACTTATAAATTACTTGCAAACTCTTGTATTTATCTGTGGTAGGCAGAATAATTTCCCTCTGAAGGCATCCATATCCTTATTCCCAGAACTTGTGAATATCTTATATTACATGGCAAGGGGAAATTAAGGTTGCTAATCAGTTGACCTTGAGATGGGGAGATTATCCTGGATTATCCAGTGGGCCCCAAATAAGCACAAATTTTGAAAGTAAAAGAGGAAAGGAGAAAAGTCTGGAAAGACTTTCCATGAGCCATGGAATGTATGGAGCCTGGAAACAGTAAAATGGCAGGAAACAAATTCTCCCCTAAGGGCCTCCAGAATGATGCACTCCTGCTGCCACCACGGTTTTAGCCCATTTCACACTTCTGAGTTCCATATTATAAGATAATAAATCTGTGTTTTTTAAGTCAGTAAGTTAGCGAGAATTTATTAAGTTAGCAGCAATAGAAAACTAATACATTGCCTATTTTCTGATATTCCTCATTGTCCTCATGCTTCTTCCCACTCAGTGTTATATACCTCACTCAATATAAATACCCATTCTGCTATGAGTGGAATGTTCAAATACTGTCCCAACTACCTGTTCAAAGCTACCAGTACTTTCACTTGGCCACCGGAGTACTATTTCTACCAACAGCTATTCTGCCATATTTTCTACCTTGGGCTAATACCTTGACAATCAATATATGGCAAGCATTTTCTAGATGCAAGCATTGTGCCAAACAAGTTGTATTCTTTATGTTCTTTGTTACTCACTCAAGAAATCTATGATGTAACTAATGTTATTATCTTTATTTTTGCTATTTAGGAAACAGAAATGAACAGCAAATACTTTGACCATGGTTATAGAGCTATTGCATAACACAACAGATATTTAAAGTGAGATGTGCCTGGTTTGAAATTTTTGTTACAGACAGGATGATCTACTGTCTCCTAATGCTAATATAGATTTATATAAAATCCTTCAATCATCATTAACTATATATTATCAAGATTGTATTAACTGAATGGTGGGAAGGGCCAAGGGACTAAGCTTATGGTTTACCTGAAATCCTTCCTAACTGTGAAAAGAATATGTAGAGTATCTTTATAAGTCATGATGATCACCTTTTTTTAAAAATATCATCACTCTCCAGTTTACACAATTGAGTTCCTAAACAGTTATATTTCTAAATTATGAAGCTGTGTTCATTGTCTACAAAAGACAGTATTGACCACATGAATCAAGAACAGTAAGGTCTTCTCTCATGGGAATTTGGAATGAAGAATGACAGATGCTAATCTCAATCTGGGTGGTTCCTTTAATAGAAGATTTTGAACACATGGATTTTGAACTGAACATATAAATGAATAAGGAGAAGAAAGTTTATCTGTAGAATACACACATATACTAAAGAGAGATAGTGATTAAAAAAACTACATTTGGAGAGAGAGAGAGAGAGAGAATTGATTTACACCTTTCTTATATTTACCTCTCCTTGTTCCCTTTGTTTTATGGTTCTATTAGATTGTGTGTGTGTATGTGTGTGTATTTCTTGCTAATGCTGATTCTTTTCTTTTTACTAGGTCAGCAGCAAGTTTTAATTTTGGTATTTGGTTTAGACAATAAAGTCCTCTGAGGTTCTCCGTATATTCCAGGAAGACTGCCTTCCTAAGTGTCATGAAATATTACAAATGTATATTAACTCTTTAGAATGTTTCAAGATGTTTAAAAGAAGTACTGACTAGGTAATTAATTTGCATCTGGATAAAGTGTATTATTGTTGAAAGTCTCCTATTCTCCAATCAAGAGTCAGACATGGACAGATTTATCCAATAGAATCTTACTTAATCCTTTTCCTGCTATCTAGGAACAAAAAACAAACAAACAAAAAATCCTACTATTTACAAAAAATAATTCCAACATATTTATACTGAGACAATTTCCTATGAGAAAAAAAAAAAAAACGTACCCCTGCTTTAATGACATCTGACTTACACAAGAAAAATGTTTCTCAAATGACATAAAAGATTGTATGTTGTTTTAAAATATTTGGAACTATTATTCTTCAGAGATTAAAATATGTTATGTAAAAAGTTCTGTGTTTACAATACCAATACTTATATCAGACCAATAATGTACCAGAAGCCAGATTCTTCAAGGCAGTATAACAGAAGATATTTCTTTAAATGTCATTAATTCCATAAATTATTGTATTTAAGTAATTCACATAAGTCAGAACTTCAAAAGCTCAATAGTTATCTTTTTTCTTAAAATTTTCCATATACAGAACTTACATTATTCCTAATATATAATCTCTCTTAATATTTTTACAGTAATTGATTTGTTTTTTTGTACTTGAACTTTGCAAATTATTCAGTCAGAAAATACTTTTCTATCTCCCACAACATGACTTCAAAAGAAGTAACAAGAAGTTTAAACAAGAAAAGTTAGTATAAATTAAGGGAGTAGGCAAATTCAAACTTATCGGTCTTCTTTCCTTTAAATTGTCTTTCTAAAGTTCTTTCTTCTCTATCCTAAGTTTAATTTTGTCCTTTAGTAATCTTTGATGACATCAAAGACATAAAAAAATTAAACAGATTTTCTAAAAGCAAAAATAACTGATAGCTATAGTATTATTAGTGTTTAACCACTTTTCACAATTATCATCATAGCTAAAAGAGAAAAAAGAAATATACTTATCAAAGTGTTAACCAATAAAATCAATGGTTTTATGGTATATTAAAATACTTAGCTAATATTACTTGTCGATATGGTCTTTCTTTGTACTAATAATAACATGCTATTTAAAATAGCAAAAGATAATAAAAGCAAACGAAAATCAGAACAATCCTAACAACAACAACAAGAGAATAGGGACCTCTGTTTTGAAATGCTCCTCTCAGTTTAGTTGGCAGTTCTTTCAGTGTCATATGTGTAAACATTAGGGAGGACGACATTTTGACAAAATGGATTTCCCAGGACGGGTATGCAATACGAACACTTGCAATCTTCTGGATGAATTATAGACAGGTCTACTTCATGCATCATGCTTATAAGTGTGCACACACACACATGCACACACACAATGCATTAATTACTAAATAGTAATACTAATATTGAATCAAATATCACCTTAAAAGTGACACTATTCTTTCCATTAATCTTGACTAGTTTTGTTTTAAACTACTAAGCAATGTCATGGACTGATGGTATTTGGAGACGGGACCTTTGGGGTATAAATAAGGTTGGATGAAGTCAAGCGGGTAAGGCTTTCAAGATAGGGTTAATGCCCTTATAAAAAGAGACATCAGAAAGTTTACTCTTTCTCTCTATTATGTGAGGACACAGTGAGAAGGTGACCACCTTCAGTGAAGAAGAGAGTCCGCATCAGAAACTGACTATGATGGCACCCTTATCTCTGACTTCCAGACACCGGAACTGTGAGGAAACAAATTTTTCTTGTTTAAGCTATTCAATCTATGATATTTTATTACAGCAGCTCAAGTAAACTAAAATAGACAGAAATGCAAAAATATGGACATTTCCACTCTCTGTGCCACAAAGTTTAAGCTTCAAACTAAACAATCTGAAAATTGCTACACTGCTTTGTTGTTTAAGGTTTATAGATAGACGAAAACTCAGAGAAAAATTTAACTTATCTGTCTAATATTTATTTGAACTTTTAACATTTTAAATAGTTATATATCAATACCTTAATGGCGCATCAGACCCTGACCCAGCTAATAAAAAAGTGGCAATTTTTCTGTTATTCCTTGGATGTTTAGCTTAAGGAAGAGGGAAAATTAGGCATTCTTGGGCAGTCCAATCAAATTCCACTTATTAAAGCAAAATTTCATTTAGAATTCTAATAAAAGTGACTAACATTGAGTGAAGTGGAGAGAGGGAATGAGGGAGAGCTTCACATAAGAAGCAGCACTGTAGCATTGAGTTTCAAAGACGAATACTAGTTCTTAAGGAAGACAGATCATGAGGAAAGGGCAAAAACATAGGGAAAAAAAAAACACGCTTTGAAAACAGAATGAAATAGGTTCAAATCCTGGCTCAGTTACAAGCTGTGTGAGCTAGTCACTTCCCCTATTTGTCTCTGTTTCTAATGATTGGTATAGTTCAATCATCTATTATTTGTGGCTGGGCTCACTGCTGCTTCAAACAAGATCAGGTATCTTATTAGCCAAGAAGAAGAAAAAGATGGATTTTTGTAAGGAATCAGTGTCTGCACATCATGTTACTGCAATCTGACTGCCCTACCAAATTCTGATAAACGGCACCTGCATTATCTTGAAAACAAAGATTTAAAAAAGGGCCTTCAGCGATAGATGAAAATTTATATTAAAACAGTGCTATCAGTGCTCTAATACAATTTTATTCAGTAAAAATGCTTTGCAACTTGATGCGAGATTTTAAATTTGGTTTAATTAATTAATTTTTATTTTTAAAATAAGGTTTTCTCTGCCTGTGGGTAGAATCCATCTGTCAGACTACAGATGAACAAGCCAGATTGAAGAGGGACAGACTTTCTTAGTGGGCAATATGTATGAAATGTAATTTTGCCAATTTGGATGCTTAAAAATCTGTGAATCTCTATAAGCAAGCTATGAACCCACGCCAAAATCATTAGGAAGAAAAAATTAAAATTGGTGCATTGAATACTCCTTTTTATGTGCAGGAGCCTCTCTAATGGCTCTGACCCAAATGGTAGGATTCAGATGTATTCTTCCCCAAAAGTATCAAATAATTCATGGAAGTATCCTTATTTCTTTCTCAGTTACTATCCATAATGACATTATATAAAATTGGATCTCTTATCAATACAATGATAGGTCAATACGAATAAAATATAATCTAAAAATAATAAATGATTTTAGATTAAGTGGAAGTGGAAGCTTTTGCTTCAAAACGTAGTAACTGAGCATGTGGTTCATGCTATATAGATCTCCAAAATGTAAGCATGAGCAGCACTGTGTCCTTATAAATTCAAATTTTTAGCTTTTTTAGCCTTCAGTTTGATGATTATTAAGTAAAATCTTCATAGCAACAATTCCGTTCTTAAAAGTTTTATAAATAATTTGGAAATAACTGAATGAATTCTAAACAAACACGTAACATATTGAAGCTTTTTCATATATTTAAAGCATACATTCTTTAGCCTTACGCCCATATACAATTACAAAAACATCTATTCATTCATTTTTCCATATATTTCTTCTACACTTTTTAAAATAATTCTTCCTATTTGGTTGTGAAACATTTCCAGTTTCTGTGTATTACCTCTAAGGAATTTCATGTGTATATAAATTTATGCATTACATTATCTTGCTAGACTTAAACTTAAACCTATTAATATGCAATACATTAAGTAATTCCTAAGCTAAATTCAATGTGTGTCTTTTTAATATACAATACTCAGTTTGATGGGTTAAAGTTTACTTATAATATTTACATTATTTGCTCAGGTACTCCTTCCTTACACTCATTTTTTAAATATTAAAATTACAGTTTAAAAATGTTTTAAATAATGTGCTAATCCATCTAGGTCTGGGCTGGGTAATTGTGTGTTTATGTAGGCCATGGAGATAGGATTAAATATTTCATGTTAATTAATTTTAAGTATTTTAGATGAGTTCTCTTTTCTATTACTACTTGAGTAAATTTTGATAAATTATATTTTAGGAAATTTAATATTAAACTTTCTAACTTATCAGCAAAACATTATAAACTGCAACATAAAATTGACATTTTAAGAGACAAAGTTTGCAAATAAACAGTTCACAGGCTTTTGAAGTGTAGATTTCTGTATCCTTGGTAATCCAACTCTGTCATAAACATAATAAGATAATTGTCATTTTGCATCTGTAAATTCCATATTCAAGAAACAATCGTTATTCTATACCTAACATAATTTTTAAGTCTAAAACTTTATGGTCTTTGTCTACTAGCTTTTACGCTCTTCCAGGGTCCTCTTTCTCAGGTCATAGTGACTCCATTAAGGACATTTGCAACAATGGATTTGAGTGGAAAAGCAATATCCTTAATATATCTTTCCAGCATGTTACCAGAACTTGATTAACAATATTTGTGTATTGGTAAGACTGATAAATTGAAGTCAAAACTTAAGGTTATAAAACATTGAGATTTTTCAACACTCCATGGTTTCTTGGCCTAGGTCCTTGGACCACACTTTGAGAACAACTGACTAGACGCAGCTTGAGATATTCTCTTGTATTAACCCCTGTTACAAGTAGGAAGAGATATCTAATATGAAGTAACGTTCAAATCTTTTCTACCATGTCACATAATGCATACTGAATGGTAGTTTTAATAACCATTTTGTCAATATTAATAGGGATCACCATTTTATATTTTCTTACATATTTCTTTCATTGAGCACTCCAATTTCAGTAAATAACAGTGATAGAATTAGATTTAACACAGAGAAAACCAACACCAAATCCAAAATAGTAGGTTCATGAGATAGATTGTTACTCTCTTGTAAAAAACTGAAGTCAAATTAGTAGTCTAGGACCTGTGTAACAGTCTACCTCAAGATATTATCAGACTTATGCTCATCATGCTTCTTCACTGGACAGAGCCTCAGGGTTAAAAATGGCTGCCTAAACATTCCAGGTGGCAGAATGGAGGAATAGAAGATGAAAAAAGAGATCATCCATCTTTCTAATGACACTTTCCCAAAATTGCACATAATACTTCTACTTACATGTAATTGAATTCTATTTAGTATTACTATACTTAATTTCAAATGATCTGCAGAATTTTAGTATTTATTCAGAGTAGCCAAATTTCTGATACTAGTTAGGATTCTATCACTGAGAGCAAAAGGAGAAAAATTAATAGAAATATGTATTCACTGATATCAAAGTTCTAATTTCTTCTCTTTGTTATTGTTCTACATTCTACATTATCACTCCAAAGTCTCCAAAAGGATCATTTTAATTTATACTACTAGTTTTAGAAGATACTTATGTTCCTTTTGAGTGTGTCTTTTCCTACATCTTTAAATTAACCATATCTAGGACTCCAAAGAATTTTTGCTTTGATTCTCTCTGGCTAATTTCTCATCTACAGATTTTCTGGGGCATGCATGTTTTGAAAACTCAACATATAACCCTATTATGAGACCTGTGGAAGGGAAAGATTTTTATCCCAGGACAAGTCCGACCATATTTCTCAGTGATTGCTTTTTGCTAATAAAGAGATTTTTTCAAGTCCACATTTTTACTGATGGACATGCTTGGAGATGATGTGGGAAGCTATTTTTTCTATATGAATTATATATATATATATATATATATATATATATATATATATATATATGCATTCTCTAATATTAAAATAAATATGCATCAATTTTTAATTTACACTGTTTATTGGTTATTACTTTGGATGTAAATTTACAGGTTTTTCAAGCCTATAAAATTCTCTATAATAAGCTTATTATTTTACCATAATCTTCATTTTACTTTTTCTTTCATTATTTTGTGGAACCATTATGAACAGTTTTTAAAGGCAACATGAAAACATAAATTTATGAGAATAAGCAGAAAAGTTAGGAATAGTAATTGCAATATGGGGATATTTTTAGTAAGATAAAAATACAAGAAATTAAGTAGTTAAAATAAAGTGAAGCTAAACATTCAGATGTAAATCAGATATCATTGCTTTGAAATCTAATGAAACGAAACTAAGGTAAATAATCAATCATCTAATAAAAATGTAATTATTAAAATTAATATATTCAGAATACACAAATTAAGAGGTCATTACAAAACTTTGTTAGGATAAACAAGTAATTTCTATTATTTAGCTGAACTCTGTATCAATATTAATAAATCCTAATAGTCAAATTACAAATGGCTTATAATTTATTTCTATTAATCAGTAGAGGCTACCTCATAAATATGTGACAGTGTGTTTATTATAGGATATCTAGAGACAGTTTCAAAGGAGGTACTAATGAATTGCTGATTAAATTTATACCAAGATATAAGGTAAAGATTTCCAATGTCTTTGGGGATCTGAATTAATTTATTTAAACACAGGGGGAAAAAAGTAAACGAACAATACTATAAGAGGACCTCGCAAATTTTTACTGCCATTTGGGTGGGTTATCTTATATTTTTGCATATGACAATTATGTCATATAAATACACTCAACTGTTTTCTTTTTCTTTTAAGGTTTATACTTACATATGGGAATGAGGGCTAATTATGAGAATATGGAGGCTCATTTGAATGATTAAATAGGTCTGTTGACTCATTTGTAGAAATGTTCTGAAATCATTAAACTTTGATTTCATTATTAAATTCAAATAGTATACAATAAAGAATTTGTGTATATAAGATTAAAAAAATTAGGAAAAAATGAGAAAATTCGATGGAGTACGAGGCAGCAGTAAGTATTAGAGATTTCTTCTGGAAGTCTCCTTTCGGCAAGGCTGGCATTACATCCTGGATAGATGTCACTGAGTGAGGAATTATTAACACTTTCTTTGAGGAGAAAACCAAACCAAACAAGCCAAACTGAAACAGCTACATATGGTCAGGCATCGCCCCAGGAAAAAACATGCAATATTTGATTTACCACCAGTAAGAAAATAATTTAACAGTATTCCTGAAAAAAGCTCATGTTATTATTTTTTATATTCACTCAAAGACTGAAGAACAATATTAAGAAATAAAAATGTCTTCATAATAGAAACTTGCCAATATCAACAATCCTATATATATGTTATGTAGCATATATGTGTGTATATATTATATAATATAGTATATTATATAGTCTATACTACAGTGCATATTAATTAGCATATATTTGGAAATACTTGGTTACAACCCAGATTTTTTAAAAAAACTTAAGCTTTTTTTAACAAAATCTTAAGTCAATAAAATTTATCTCTATAAATTCTACTCTACTACCAATGGCGTTGTGAAGATCATCCCAGAACTAAGTTAGCATGAATAAATGGAAGTCCAATTTATACTTTGCATTGCATACAATTAGAATGTAGAAGTAATCCCAATGCTAATATTATACCACTGTTTTTATTTTGTTTAAATTTTTATATTTTAGAGGTAACATAGCTGCATTATGTCTTTGTTCATAAAGAGTAAAAGTATCTATTTTTTTATTATTTGATAGACTAATTTTACTATATCTGTTACTTCTGAATATTCTTATTTTTTACATTATTTTGTTATCTAATTTTGATATCTCTTGTTTTTCACTATCTTTATCTTATGTATATATTTTAATTTTTTTCTTTGGATTATTTAGCTAAGTTTTCCTCCCAAAAGACAAAATAGTGTTAGGTATCTAGTTAGACATGAGGGACAGGGGAATAAAGGAATAGACACTCAGCCTAGAGACCACCCACAGAACACTCTATTGGTAGTTAGATAATCCCTTCTGCATCCCCAGAGACAAAGGACAGGCAGGTCCTTAATCTACAGCTGGTTTAATCTGTTCAGAGAAGTTTGAGGAGAAAGTACTACCCTAACCTGCCCACAATCTAAGCCTCACTATACCATCATTATAATACCATGTTTATGGCCAGAAATTCATGAATCTAAATATAACAGGCTGAATTCTGTCTGGGTAACCGCATGCACACTAGGCAAAGTATTATACAGCAGTCAAGTGTCAATCAAAATGACCTCATGTGAAAATCACCTAAGAATGCCTTTGTAACCACCTATCACATCTCTAATATAATACAGACCTCTCCCTCTTCCGGGGATTTGTGTCCTGACTACATATCTTCCCTGGCTGTAACCTGTGCCCCCTGTCTGAGGGCTACTATCATTTCCACGTGGTCAGCCAGTTTTAGGCTTGACCTTTCTTCTACCTCAAAACATGCCTTTAATAAACAAATATTTCTCATAATTCGCTGAGTTGAAATTCATTTCTTCATCAGCGATAAGGACCGAGAGGTGTGTGTCTTACTGGAACTCCGATAGCCACAAATATAGCACACAGTATTTTTTGTTTTTCCTTCAGAGATGATACCAAAGCTTAGAAACCCGTTTGCAGATTATGTCTAGTAATAATTTATCAACTGTCATGGTCTAACACACCCTGGTAATTTCTGCAGGTGTCTGGGGACCTGTTCGGGCATCTATTATAAGGAATGAAATGCCAATAACCAGGTGTTCTTCTGTCACTGCGATTACTGTCACTCCCAAGAGTCTTGCAGTTTCCATTACACAACAGAGGTTAATTCAAGAAATAGTTCAGAGATAATAGTCCTTGCCAAATTTCATACTAACTAGCCTTATTTTTCACAGATTTGATTAAATTTTAGATAAAACAAGAACTTCTCAGTTAATAAAATTATTCAAAAGAGAAAGAAATGGAGAGAAGAGTTTTAGACACTTTAAAATATAGAAAATTATTAGAATCATTTTAAAAATGTCTTCTCTCTGTTTTCTGTTTTCTTCTGCCATACAGACCCATGCTTAAACATAGGTCTTAGAAGCCACACATGGCAAAAACAGGGTCATCATTCTTATTGTTCATCTATTAGTATAATCTCAATGCATTTTGCTTATCATCACACAAATGTTAAATATTTCATATAACAATTTTAACTTGTAACAGTCCTTTAAACTACTTCTGGAAGTTGGTAATTATACTCTGGAAGGACAGCTTTAACATTATAAAATAAGATCACGGCAAGTCAGAAATATATTCTAGTTTTACTTAAAAAACATTATCCTACTAAAAATACTACTTTTACTATTGCCAGCAATTAAACTTGGAGTGTTGTATTTTCAACACCTTCTCACAAAAAAGATTATAAAACCATTTCATATACTTTAAATACATTATACCATTTAATTGCACGATCTTATATTAACAGGGGTCAATAAAAATTAATTTACTAAGTCAATGCCTTTATGTGTTTATATAATGTAGCATAAAGGAGGTTTGTTTGCAATGTATAGGTGTTGAGTCTTGGAGAGAAAACTTATGTTGCATATATACTTAGCTTAGAAATTTCCTGCAGGCACAGATACTACATGTCACCTGACAGAAGTCAGAACTATAGAATACAGGAGGAAGGAAAATTGGGAGGATTAAGGGTTTCTAAAGAATAAAAGTTTCACAATGAGCCTCCAAATCTCTAATTTCTACTGAATCCACTGCTTTGTAACTATTGTTGGCATATCTTGTTTTGACGGCTTAAGAACAAAAGCTTCTTTAGTTTTCTTTGCTTCTGTTTCCATGAATAATGAGGGTAGTACTGAGTCACCTGCAGAGCTTTTAGTGGGTGACGGTTAAATGAATTCCAAAGGGAGGGCAGGGAGGAGGATAAGAAAAAATAAATCAAAGAAGAATGATATAAAAATATTTAACTACTGATTAAATAAATCTCAAACATTTACTCAGAACATTAATATGAATGTCCTCATTAACTTGAATTAAATTATTTGCTATGTAACTATAATAATCTTTGTTGATTCAGGGTCAGCAAAATATCTAGTAAAAAAAATGTTGAGAAAAGAGATAAAAAATGTCTATCTTCTATACAAATAGTCAATACAGAAAAATATGTAACATAGTCGAAGCATCCCAGTACATGCGAACTTCCAATGACTTTAATATTAATTTGTGTTGTTGAGAAAAAGTTCTGAAGCAGGCATTTTGTCACAAGTTTTTTATATTAAATTTATCATAATGTTTTCTAAATGAATTATCCATTTAGAGTAAAAGTTATGTGTTTATTTTTTCATATATAACTACATATACTTTTTGAAAAGTTTCATATTGAATAAGTCTGAATATATTCATTCATGGAACATTTTTTTCCTTATTCTATCTTTATTCTGATGGAGTCTCTCTTCCTTGAGACTTTGATATAAGGAATTAATTTAAAATGGGAGATAAATATTATTAAATATTATTAAAACACATCATATCAATACAAAAATATTCTGCTACATTTTCCAAACAAGGGGACGCATGGGATATTAGTTGAAACCATGTGACTAAAGATTTCCAATTACAGGGAATCATAAAAATAAAATTTAATGTGAAGAAAACACATTTATTTATAATGTATATTGAATCAACAATATATGTCATTCCTTAACTTTTTATAGAAAGTTTTCAAGACCAATGGATTTTGCCATTAAGGTTTATCACCTTTCAACTTGCATTATTTTCAAAATCTCTTATGGTGTGGAGAAAAGTTTTTCATTGTTAAAAGAGACAATAGGCCCAAATTGGAGTCATTTGTGCTAAGCCCATGTCACCAAACCAAGACTTAATAACTAATATAATTACAGTTACAGCCTTCCCCAGGAGTATACTCTTAATTGATTGGGCTAGAATTTTCTGGTCAGCATCAATAATGTAATTTGCCACACAGACCCATTTCCATCCCCCAAAAGAAAGTGAAGTAATATGGTCTTTCCTTTTCTCTTTTCCTTTCGGACCATAAAAGCTTCCATTTTGTATAGATTCTTGGAGCTCCCTTTCTATTTGCTAGGCGAGATACTGCCTGATCCATGAATTGTTCAAGAAAGCCAATTAAATCTTTAAAATGTACTGGGTTAAATTTTGTTTATTTAACAGATTTGGTGGCTATCATGGAATCTGAAGCAAACTTCTGATGGCACTCAGAGACAACGAGATACATAGGCCTGGCACCTGTGAGCCCCCTTTTGAGTTTGCTGTCTTGCTCTTTTCAAGGGCCGTCAGTGAGTTCCTCTCAGTTCTGAGCTCCAGTCTCTCTGTGTCAAGCCCTCAATGTGACTGTCTTGTCAGCCACTTCTCCACTGGTCTGCATTCACTAGTTTCATGTTGGCAACTGCGGGTAGTTCAAACAACTTTCCATTTGATTAGATACAATCCCCCAGCCCTTGCCTCTGTTCTCAGATTCCACACCGAAACTCTTGTTAGTTTAGTCTGTAGTTCCCCATTTGTTTGCAATTCTCCCCCCAGATTCCACGCTGGGAACTACTTGGTGGTAGCTGCAGTTCTCCATTTGCCTGAGATCAGTCTGATGTCTGCTGGTTCAGTCCTCCACCCCGCAGCTCCCAACCCCCGTTCTAGGTTCTATGATGGGAATTGGTGGTGGTGTGCACAAGGCCTTCTTCTTGGCCAGGCAGCTGTAATTCACTACTGCTGGAGTGTCAAGGTGTTCGTTTGCCTTGTTTGGTGCAGATAAAAGCTAGCTAAAAGAAATTAGATCTTAATATTTAAAGTGTCAAGCATGCCACCTTCCAGCATACCTGCTTACTTCATGTCTAAGAATTATAATTCCAGAAGCTGTAAAATTACAAAATCTCCAAAATTACAAAATCTTACTAAAAATAATTTAGAATTACAATGGTCATTATGAAAATGTTCCAAATTAGACAAGATCATTTATTAAGAAGTTCACTTGAAAGTAAGCGTTCCTTAATTAAATAAATAGAATAAGATAATAAATATCTTAATTGGTATACGGAAGCTTCCAAAAGGCCTAAAAATTCAAAAATAGCTTCACTCAAATATTAGTCACAAAAAGTTAATGAAAAAATAAAAACACAAGAGGTACTTAAAATAAAAACCAAAAAAACCGATGTGACTCCTGCTGCTCCTACCCTTCCTTACCTGAGTACTCACATTTTACTAATTTTCTGTCCGAACTGCCTTTCTACTCTAAAGAGACAGGTAGACAGCTATCTTTAAATATAAAACTACCTGAGGTTGCAGAGGAATCTCCTCAGATGTCTTTTAACCCTTGGTCAAAAACCAAACTAAGAACCGTAGTTAAAAAATTTCCCAAACTAGGGAGGATCCCTCAAAGATTTTTGAAGAATTGAGAGTCATTTTTTAAGACCTGTGACCCAGGGATGCCAGATCTTTATCAGTGTGTATGCCTGTTGGTAGGACCTGGCGAAGCCCCAACATGGATGAAAGAAGCAAGATGGCAAAACCCAAGGATAATATTCGAGATCTTATGCAGAAAAAGCTCTCAAAATAGCAACTGACCTTTTGCAAGCCATTTCTATTTTCTGTCCATATAGATTGGTCTATTAATCAAATGTGCAAACAAACAAACAAAAAAAGATGAATCAGTGGCAGACTTTATACAATAAATAAGGTCACTCAACCTGCTTTATCTGCTCTATTTGTAAACAGATTATCTCCTGAGATTAGTAGATTGACAAAAATGTAGAAAATAGGATGGAAGGCCACCTTTTGACTGAGCTTATTGCCACAGCTGAACTATTTGAAGGGACCTTAGAGCAAGACCACAAACAAAAATCCAACAAATTGTTGGCCTTACAGCTAAAACAGCTCCAAGGCCAGAGATCTGAAATTAAACCTGAAACTCTCATATTGTCTTGTCCTGGGGGCCCACCATCAAAACTCTGGCCCAAGGATCAATGTCTCATTTGTAATTAACTGGGACATTACAAAAAGATTGTCCTCAAAAGTCCTATGCAAATTCTTCCACTCGAGTGTCTCTATACCTACTAAGGCAGAACCCATATGAACCCCTCCCAGAGTTGACGGGACGCCAAGGGGAGCGTCTCTGGTAAACTATTAAACACTCGAGGAGAAAATACAATGAAAATTAATGAGAAAGTTTGCCAAATTCTAGTTTATACTGGGGCTACACTTTCTACCATTAAACCCCACTCTCATAGGACAACAGATCCCTCAGAGTGAGAATAAAGGTTTCCATAGTGGGATTATCTAATAAAGTTCAGAGAGCATTTCTATCTCAACTAGTATAAATGACTCAGACATCTTTCACTTAAAAGCATTATTTTTTACTATGTGAGACAGCCCCAGTCAATCTATTAGGCAGAGATCTCCTTTCTAAATCAAAATGGCTAATATGTTTTGCTATGAATGGAGATCTCACCTTAGAATCTCCTGACCATCCTGAACCTGATCTTTTAATTACCTTTATTGAATGATTCTGGCAGCATCCCATCTAGCAAGTAGAAAGGAGCTCCAAGAAGCTACACAAATTGGAAGGCTTTTATCAGCAAGGTGGTTAGGATGGGGGCTGCCATTTTCAAGAATGCCACTGAGCTAGGAAGGGCGGTGTGACAAGGACAAGTAAAAATGCCAAAAAGCATTCCTACCATTTTAAAGTTGCCTTTTTCTTTATTTAGCATTTGCTTGTTTGCTTGTAAACCTTTCACATTGTGTTCCAGAATTCTGACTAAATTGATGCTGACAGTTTTGCTTAAGTTTTTTATGTTTCTTTGGAGAGTTAGGCCCTTGGAGCCATTTTCACCGACATCACTCACATCACTGATTTTTTTTTTTAGAATTTCCACCCAAATATCATCTTAATATACCTTCTAGTGATTAAACAAATTATAGAATTTCCACCCAAATATCATCTTAATATACCTTCTAGTGATTAAACATAGAGACTGAAACTTATGCTTTAACCCTGGCAGGTAGGAAGTGCTCTCACTCGGATGATAAAGATCAATCGGATCTTTTTCCTAGTCTCCCAGATACTTATTTCAACTTTTCTCTGATATATCAGGAGTTAACATTCCAAAAGCATATTTAAGCCATATATAAGTAAACAGATGCTCTTTATTATTATGATTCAAAATGAAATTAAGTTATTTCTTTCAAACATTATAGTTATACTGGTCATTTTGTCCCAAAGACACAGTGTGCCCTAAAGTGTCCCACCAAAATTGATAAACAAACATAAAAAAACCACCTAGGAAAAGAAATCTGTTTTAATTTAATAAAAGCTTAGACTTGGAAACTATCTACATTTTTATAATGATTCTGTGTATGCAAAATATTGGAGCGTTTGAGATGAATGTTAAATTCTTGATGTAAAAGGCAGGGATCCAGGGTATCTTGCAGTGTAGGCTATGAGGTATTGCATAGCAAGAAAGCTATCTAAATATGAGAGCTCAGTTTTTGAAAATTATTCATGAACAGACAGGAGATGAAATCACAAGAGGAGAAATCCCTCAGCAGTAAGGATACAGTGATAAAGTGAATCCAACCCGATTATATGGCATATTTTCATTAAAATAAGTGGTAAAGGCATTGAAGCTTTGAACTGGAGGACAACAGATTGCAATGTTTAAATGTTTTTTTAAATTCTTAATAAAAAAATTTAAATCTTGAACTTCAAAAACATGTATATCTGGACATAGTTTAATTATATTTTTATTTTATTCTGTCCTAACTGCTTTTATTAAAAGCCCTGTACACAGACAATTGAAAAGAAGGTGTAATGTGAATGGCAACAGTATTTGTATCTATATATCAAGTATATTTCTCTTCTCTTCCTCTGATGACTCCTTAAGGAAAAAAAAAAAAAAAGTAAAATTGTGCATAAAGATAGACGAAAAGGGAATAATTGTTGTTACAGAGATTTTGACACATGTTTTGGAAATGAGAGGCAGATGGAAACTTACAGCTACATCAGTGATAGTGGAGGGAGTCATGGTCCAGCTCACACAGGAAAAGACTGCAGAGGCACTGTTTGCCCCAGTGGCAGCCTAGAGAAGCTCACAGCTAGGAATAGAGGAGGGAGAGATGGAATACACAGCAGAGAAGGGTATTAACTACAGATTATGCCAATGGCTAAAATTTTTGCCCATCATTCTTCCCTAACTTTTAACTTCACCAACCTGTTGTGAAGAGACAATGACAGTGCAGTATTGACTCCCAGAGCAAAGCTTTAAAAAAGTGGAATGATCTGCCTAGAAAGAACTAGAAATCTTCATTCTTGGTCTCCAATTTCAAAAACTGTTTTTGTTCCCATTCAAACATTTGTATTCTTGATCCCATTTCTTTCTCATTGTCTTGCCACCTCTAGTATGTGTTTGTATGTACATTCATATACATGCTGGTATCTCTTATATTTGATCATAAAGCATACATTTTCTAATAAACAATTCTCATTCCTGGACTACATATTCAGATGTATATATTTTAATCAATATATGTTACCATATATCCCTTTTAGTTTGTTATCTACTTTTTTGGAATAGGTGTGCCATCACACAAAGTCACTTACTTTCCCATTAGCCATTTGTTTATTGGTAGCTTCTTCCACTCAGATTTAACGCTAGAAGACAGAATCTTATTCACAACAGCCAGTTCAAATTCGCATGGTTGGAATTTACCTAGCATATCTCTAGTGTGTGAAGAGATATGCAACTACCAGCATAGGTTTGAACGATAAATATAAACATTTCCAGAGTTCTTTGATCTCAAGACTTTATATTCTGTATTAACACATGCTAGGCCTCACACACCTTTCTTTCTCTCAGAGAACTGATGTTTTAGTATTGTTAAATGACTTTTATTCCAGTGTGAGGAGAGCAAATAATTTTGACTGGCATATAACGTTTGTCCTTGAGCTAAATATAGGTTTTTGTACAGGATATACACTTTTACCACAGTTATCAGGATGGAGTATTTAAACTTCAAACCTTTATTTTAGAAACTTATCTGCATGACCATGTTTAAATATTTTCCAGTTGATCTCGCAATTCCATTATGGTGGCAATGAGCATTGTCACAAGCAGCTAGGCCAAGTTTTTTCACTGTCACTAAAGAAACCATGGTCCCCTTACTTTTCCCTTGGTCCTTCCTGCTTAGCCGAGCCCTACAGATTAGAAAACCTGGTAAGATGGTTCTATAATACTAAGTCATTGGAGAATTAATTTTCCTATTATTTCACTTCTCATAGGCAATAAATTTACTGAACCAAAAAAAGATTTAAAAGTTGAATTTTAGCTTTAAATTATGCCCTACAAGTCATAGAGCAGTAAAATATATTTAAGCTGTGAAGGCACTAAGGGACTCATCATTATTTGATGTTGCTAAAAGTAAGTAGGACATTTAAGGAGAAGAATTAAGAGTAGTATACTCAGTGTGAATAAAAATTAAGATCCTAGTGAAACAGAGACAAATGTTACCAAAAAAAGGATGAAGACATCTTGGTGTACTTGCCCTCCTTTTAGCCAGTTAATTATCTATTTAAGGGTGTTATAACCTAATGTTGTGATATTTATCTTGACTCCGACATAATGATCTTGGAAAAATAAATGTAAATCTAAGGAAAAATTTTAACTTCTTTCTGAAGGTAGTTTATCTCTTCAGCTATTCCAGTAAAATGCCATGTTAATAAAAAGTGTTTTAAATTTGGCAAAAACTGTTCCACAAAGATATTAAGCTTTTTTTTGATCTGTAATATCTGATTAAGATAACCAGACATGAATGACTTCAAAATTTAAGTACCAAATTCTGTAGATTGTTGCTTTATCATGACCTCCTGCTTTGGTACAGAGAATCAATCATACTTAATAAGCTCCCCAGTCTGATAGCGTTATCCCAGTTACTTATACACATAATATTCCAAGGTGTCCTATGTGAAACCGACTTCTTTTAATGACTAATCTCTTTGTAGCAAGTTTAATCTAGACATAGAAATATCTTCCACTTACGTTAGCTTAGGTCTGGCTTTACTTTTTTTTTCTGAAAACAAAGCATGCTGTCTACTCCTTTGTTCGGGTCTCCAATTTGTAGCCCCAAATGCATGAGACCATAGTTGAGAAAATAACATAGTTTGGACTCAGGCATATCTGGAGTTATATGTTAATCCTTCTATTACAGCACTGAGAGGTCCCGGAGAGTTTTGTAAATCTCATTGAGCCTCAGTTTATTATGTTTCATTATTATTCTGAAATGAAGTATATAAGATGCCTAGCATAGAGCAGGTGTCATACACAGGTACAAGAATTAGTATAAGCATTTTCATTCTTCATTTCTCTAAAATTATGCACAGTAGCTAAATTACCCATGGACTGCTTATATTAGATTATACGTATGGATCAAAGCAATCAAATAATAATTAGATATACTCCCTACATCATTTAGAAGCCTGATTCATCTACAGATCCCATTACTAATAACTTTAAGCATTTATGAATTAACTAGATATTATCATGTAGAGACCATGCCATTTTTAAAATATAAATAGCATTTTTTCTTAACTACAAAAAAATATTATTTGTGTCTCTGGATAGACACAATAAATACAATTTAAAATTTAAAAAATTTAAATGACAAATTATATTTATTTGGTTTCAAGAACAAAGAGTTACTAACATCACTGTAAATAATGAGTTCTTTCATCTAAAGATGCAAATAAGGTATTTAGGGATTCAAGGACTGCTCACTAATTTATAAACAGTAGTAATTATGGCAAAACACTTTCCTGTAAGAACTGGAACTAGCCTGGGGATCTCAACCACAAGACATGACCTCAACTCTAGGACACCACAATTCATATTACAGTTTCTTGTCTAGTTTCAGCATATTCTCTTCTTTCTATAAAACACTATATTACATATTTCTACTATATATATACACATACATATATGTGTATATATATATGTATGTATATATATGTATAGACATATATCTCTCTATATATGTAGAAATATGTAATATAGTATTTTATATGTATATATGTATATATATACACATATGTATATATACATATTATATGTATATATGAATGTGTGTGTGTGTGTGTGTGTGTGTGTGTATATGTTATGTATTCCATTGCTTAGTTATGTATTCCATTGCTTCTTCCTGATAAGAGAGAGTTTTCCAGGATATCAGTTATGTATTCCATTGCTTCTTCCTGAT
Organism: Pteropus medius; assembly: GCF_902729225.1. Lineage (NCBI taxonomy): Eukaryota > Metazoa > Chordata > Mammalia > Chiroptera > Pteropodidae > Pteropus > Pteropus medius. The sequence continues at coordinate 22,285,806 of NW_024355205.1, read as the reverse complement.
AAGAGAGAGTTTTCCAGGATATCAGTGTAAATCCTTACTCTATCATTTACCATCTAACTGAACTTAGGCAAATTATCTATATATAAACTACTATAACACTGAAGTCAGAAACATAAAAAATAGAAGATAGATAGTAGAAGGAATTAGGGAGTAGCTTACACTATCAAAAGGATTAGTAGCAAAAACTAGTATGTCTCTAACACTGGACTCAAAAATTTTCTGACAATTTACTAAAAGTAAGAAATATATTTACATCATAATACTAGAAAACCATACATGCCCACGTATACATGTCAATAAAAGTATCATAAACAATATTTTTATTCTATATGATATGCTGATGTTTTATTTATTCTATTCTATTTTAGTTTATTGTTTTATTATAAACAAATTATTGGCCATCATCCATTAGATTAATTTTACAACCAACATATAAGTTGTTGCAAAGTCTAAAACGAAAACGATAGTCTATAGTGTCCTTATGTATATTAACTGATTTCCGGGTGCTTTCTCTTTCATTTTCCTCCTCTTCTCCACTATCTCGCTATCTCTCTCTCTTCTCTCTATATGGAAGAGTGTATGCTAGCTAGGAACTCTGGAGTCAGGCTTTTAACTTTATGGGTCACATAACAGTGATACTTCACTATCAGCTTTAAAGAAAAGAACACGATGATTCTGGTGTTAATCAAGTAACCAAGTAGCTATTTCTAATCCAATCCCTGAAGAACACGATGATTCTGGTGTTAATCAAGTAACCAAGTAGCTATTTCTAATCCAATCCCTGAAGACAAGGGTGCCCCCTTCTTTGGTTACTATCACATAAGGAAATCAGACACTGAAAATACATAAACAGTGGAGGCTACAGTTTATGCTTTGAGAGTCCAGACTTCACACACATGGCTTGATGTATACAGACAGTTCTCTTTACTTATGTACATACACCCAAGAATTTCTAACCCAATGCAATTGCCCAAATACTAATCACGTGACTAAATGTATTGATATTATGCCTATATTTTATGTACCGTCATATCTTATTCTAGAATATAAATATGGAGTATACATACATTTAAAATGTCCAGATATTTCTCCTTAAAAACCTTTAATCTTTGAACTAACTGGTTAATTAAATATTCCTCCACATACTAAGTATAATAGTGACTAGAAAAGCAAGTCTACCACAATACACATTCTAATTTAGAAATGGTTACAAGTTGAAGGACTATCTGGTGATCATTGGTTAGGGTTCTACACCACATTCTACTGTACAGGAATATTTCAGTATTGACACATTATTTGGTCATTTCCAAGGCTAATGATCTGCAGTCTGCCCATTTCATTCATTGTTGATATGGCCATAAAAGTCTGTGACACTTAGTGTTGGAGCTTTGGCAAAAAAGCAGAAAGGTTCTCTTTTCTCACAACTCTCTAAATATGTCTTCTTTCAGACAAGTAAGCTCAAATGGAAGCTTCTGTAGTAGCACTGACATTTGTCTTTTTTAGCACCTTACTGAGGAGTGAACATAAGTCATCAATTAACACCAAAAGCTTAACATTTTGGGGGCAGAGTCCTATTTTTCTAAAATGTTCCATATTGTCCCAGAGCTTTATTATGAATTCTAAGCATCAGAAGCCAATATTTTTACCAACTGGTTATAGATAACTTATAAGTTTATGCCTCAGAAGCTTATGGTTGCTAGATAAAATACAGAATGTCAGTTAAAATTTAATTTCTGATAAAGAAAAGATAATTTTTACTTTACATGTATTCCATGAAACACTGAAATATACTGAACAATTACTGTTTATTAGAAATTTAAATTTAACTGGGTGCTGTTTTGTGTTACTTGTTATGCAAGCATAAAATGGAGAAATTCTCACTCCTTATCACACCATTTGGATTCTGACAATTCCATATCCATTTTCAATTTATCATTTTCATTTTCTAGTATCATACACTAACTATTGATCCATTATATACAGTCTATATATCTTCTCACAGAATCCAAGGAGAATCCAAAGACTTCCAACAATTTTAGGGACTGAAATTGGTCATCTAACAGAATTGGTGATCTTAATCTATGAAGCCATCATTTCCCTCTGCTTCACTCTAGCTGTTGGCATCACTCTTTCATTTTTTTCCCACATGACAGAATTGGAGCAAGATGGATACAGTAACATTCACTGCAAGTCCTGCCTACATTTAATTTTGGATCTAATATTTCTGTTTTGTACTTATGCTAGTCAAATGCCCCCTCACATTAATAACTCGGTATGAAGGCTCTAAAATCCTGTTCACCTTTAATAACATCACTGTATTTTATTTTTTCAAACCAATTATTTATTTCTAAATTTTTGTATTCATATATCTGTTTATGGTCTATCTTTATGAACAGAATTTAAGCAACATAACAGTGAGAACTCTATCCTCATGGTGTGAAATCTGTCAACATGTATGAAACATGAACAACACAAACTTTTTCTCTCACAGATTATCTACCACATATATGCTTTTTTATACAAGTCAACTTCTAGCCTGATTTATTTTGGGTTAGAAATTGATCTGTTTGCCTATTCAGAAACTATACTCTTTTCAAACAATACTGCATCATAGTCACAAAGATTTGATGGTCCAGTATTCATTGATAGTCTCATAAGCTCAAAAGAGAACCAACGTCCAACATATTTCTACACTCAAGGACTAGATTTACTGTCTTCATAGTTACAGAAATTATTTATAAGTATTTCTAACAATGTCTAAAATTCTAAAAAGGATTCCTGTGATGCAAGTTCTACCTTCATTATATGTTGCTTCCAATTACTAGCATTCCTCCTTAAGGAGGCAGGGGTGGATAGGAAAGTTGAAAGAAACCAGAATATGTCGCCCTAGTAGCTGACAGCAAGAAGAAGAAGCACCGCCCCCCCCCACCCAAATGGTTACCCATTTCTGCCTAAAGGCAGGATATAATATCTCCTTATACTAGAGAAAATGTCTTACCAGTCCATAGAAGGGACCAGCAACATCTGCAAACCTTATGCCATTAATTTCCTCCCATAAATTTACCTTACCACAGTTTGTTATGCTCAGAAGCATAGAACTGCTTCCCTCTGTATTGTTATTTCTCTACAAATTTATTGTTCTTTTTTGTTACTGTTGAAAAAGCTGCTGAAAACCTAACATAAGTAGAGATATAAAGTTTTTCCTTCTCTTCAGAAGGTATCTTTAGCAAACTATGATAGAATATTTATTTGCATATGACTTTAAGATCCAGATAATGTGCATAGCTAAAATTCTTTTATTTTCAACCTCATAATTTTCATTTGCATACACACTGTCACTTAAACTAAATATATGTAAAACCAAGGCCATTATACTCTTACCAAACTCTGGCCATGTACTATTACATTGACTTCAGCAATCGTAAAGACTGGGTGCTTCATTATTTTCAGGTGACTTTTAATTTTCTCTTTTAGGGCACCACCAAATCCTTCTTTTTGTTCATATATTTTCTTGTGTATAACACTTTCTTTTAATCATCCTACTACAATTTGAATTATTTTAAAATAGCTATAAGTAGTGCCACAGCTTCTTTACAATGTTTCCTGACTAATAGTCTATTTAATGTATATTAAATAAGAAGTAATAGTCAGCTAAGAGAAGTGTCCTTTTGATCTCATTACTCAGCTCCTTATGGCACTATCGTGTTGCCAAATGACCACTTATATCAAATGAAAATTACTGACCATGCCCTTTAAAATATGACAACAATTAACACAGAGAGACCCTGTAATATACAGATATACTTTACTGGGATGAGCTCATACCATTTCATCTAGGCCTATGTTCTACGGAAGTCCCAAATATCGTTTTATGGCTCAATGTGTGAACTGTTAGCCTTAGTAAAATATACAAAGGAAATTGTTTCCTTTTCTTTGAAGTACATACAATATGGGCATTAACATCAGAACCATATTAAAATCCTGGTTTTACCACTTCTTAACTGCTTAGCAACACACAAGGCTTTTAAACATTTTGTTTCTTAGTTACCACATATGTTTTAAAATATTGATATTACCTATCTCAAGTGTAGAAAGCTAGTCATTAATGTAATACATTTTCCCTAAAAACAATATTAGAGGAAAAATTCAGAGAAAAAGCAGTTCATAAGGCATGTGCGGTATCAGAATACAATTTTTTTTTAAATGCAAGGTAACAAAGGACCAAATATGTCAATTTTGAAAATAAATGTAAATGAGATAAAAACTTCTATTGCTAAAAATAGAATTTTCATGTTGAGTTACAAAGAAACAACAAAAACAAAAACAAAACCACCAAGAAAAAAATAGTAAAAAATAAAAAATTCCTCCATGGTATGTATCTTCTAAAGACTGTGAATTACAAACTAACACAAAGTGAACCAAATGTCTTGATGGTAAATGATTCTCAGACTAATTAACAACACCCAGATAACCAGGGATTGATATGTTTACATCAAAATGTAAAAATCAAGAAAAATATTAAATATACAAAGTTATTCAAAAAGACTAGCTAATAGTTATGGACTTTAACAAAAGGAAAAATAACATAAATACGTATTTTTTAAATCATATATCAAAAAATGTACTGGAACAGCTGTTTCAAAAATCTCGTAAACCTTAAGCAGTCAAATAGGCAAAAGTGAATGATATGAAAACAATTAATATGATTAATGCTGTAGAATTATTAAATAATAAAAACTATAAACCATACAGAAAACATGTGTTACTTTCAGTGCCTGTGAGATAGTTCCAATATCATAATCATTGGCTAGGAGTTAACACATTATTTATACATCACACACAATAAATACACAATACACATATCATTACTGGCATTACCAATAATAATACACACACACACACACCTCACATGCAAAATCCTTTTTAAATAGTCAACAAAGGAGATATTTTATAGGCTCCATTATCTAATGATGTTTTGAAATTATAGAAATAAAAAGAAAACTGCTCAACAAAGACTCCACTCTCCTCAGTTATACTATGATAGTACAAAATTAAATCACAGGTTTACAAATTATTTAGAAATTGATTAAAATAAAAAAAAAGTATACACAATAATACATGAAATATGGCCAGGAAAATTGGAACCCAAATCAAATTATATTGATATAAATTAACTCAAAGTTATCAATTAGCAGACGATTACCAAAAAAGTCTCAAGAATAATACAAAGAAAAAAAGATAAAAAGATAATGTAGCATTGATGATTATACTCAAGAAGTTTTTGAAAGAAAAAAATGCAAACATAAAAGGTAACAGTTAAGCTACTCTAAAAAAGAAAAATAAAACAGAAGAGAGAAAGAATAGTTGTATAAAACTGAAAATGTAAAACTAAACAACAGACCAAATAAAGGCATTTAATTTTTATATGATCAATATCGTGTGAAAAGCATTATTACATAAAATTCTGTAGTGAAATACAAGAGTAATATACCATAAAAAGTAGATTAAATCCAGACAGGTAAATTAGATTCAATATTAGAAGATATATTAATATACAATACAAATAATTGTCAAATAAAAAGTCATGTGATCAAAGGACATAGCAAAAGATAATTATGCTGAAAGTAACATCAAATCTTGTTAAAATCTTAATAAAGTAAATATAAGCAAAAGCAGCTTCTTTAAACTTAAGTATTAATTACTGTTTACTTTTTTTTTCTGAAAGAGAAAGGAAGTTAGTAGTATTTACATTCTATATAATAATTCCTGAAAAACACAAGAAATGTTATAGAACTATTTGATTGCCTGATCAGCTACAAAACACACACACAAAATTCAATGGTTTTGTTACATATTTCTGTAATAATTCATTTGTAATTATAATGGGTATATATTTATTTTGTGATGGCTAGATCACAAATGCAAACTAAATAAAAATTTATCATGTCAATACAAACTTTTTAAATTATACATTTAGAAATCTATAAGGTACCTCAAAAGTCAATAAAGAATAAATTTAAAAAAAAATCATGTTCCCGGATAAAGACAGTATTTAAAACACTCAAACTTCTCCTAAATTATAAGATGTGATAAATTGTAATTCTAATTGTTAGATATGATAATCATTTTTATCATAATTTTAGAGTTAACTTAGAATATTTGACTGTAGTTTACTATAACTTTTGAGGAACAAAAATGTTGATTAAGGACTGTCAACCCAACTACTTTTTCTTCCACTGGTAATAAGTAACAGTAATAAAATCATAAAACCATGTGATATTAAAATTATAATATAATTATAGTTTATTGGAAGACAACATAAATCTCCAGAAGTGATCAAGCATATGCAAAAAATTGATATATAACAAATGGATAGTAACTTCTGAAATCACCATAATTTAAAATTGATTATCTAATATTTTTATATATATGAAGTTATTAAATATTGGATTAAATATATTGTAACTTACCTCATAACATAATAAAATTAAATGCAGATAGTTTATGAAGTTAAATACATAAAAATCAAAATCTGTTATAACAAAAGTTGATACATTTCAAATTAATATATATTTTTAATGAGACTAACTGTAGTTGAAGCACTGTTTTACAATGCTGGCAGTAATATTCTTTCCATAGGGCAACCAGATCTTGTAGCAAAATCCTTGAAATTTCTCCCACTTTTTGAGCTGAGATCTCCAGTTCTGGGAATTCATTAAAGATCAGAGATTGACACAAACATGTATTTATCGGTGCTTACTGTTTGTCCTCATTTATGGGACAGGCACATCAAAATTAGGGAATGTTTACAGCCACTGATAATTTCAGTACTGATCAGTGATATGAGAAACCGTTCATGGTGTTCATTAATGTGTTCAATGAATCCCAATTTAACATCAAACTTGTGCCAGACACTTTTCTAGGTTTTAGAGATGTAGAGATAGAAATTCAAACAGATAAAACATCTAGCTCTTTTGGAGTATACTTTTTCCTGATATATTATTCAGAGAAAAAAAAATCACCACGGAAACAGGAAATGGTATGTTCCATATTATTAATATGAAAACGGAGGATTATAAAATGTTTAATTTTTTGGTCTAGGTAATACAACAACTGAATTGTTTCCTGAGACTCAGAACCCTGAACTTTGAATTAGCATTCATTCCAGAGGAATGGTTGGGGAGGAAAGGATTGCTGACTCTGGATAAGTGAGAAGGAAAGTCTCAATTATTGCCAGATAAAGACAAAGGCATGAAATGTTCTTAATGTGTTGTATATTTAAGATATTAAAAATATAAATATTAATCCAAATAGGTTGAGAGCATCTTTGGTCAAATTATACCTATTCTGGTCCTGGTTATTGTTAATATTTCTTAGGTTTGTCTGAAAAAAGTTCCCTGTGTATGAACTGAATTTAAAATCACTGAACTGATTTCTTGCCATGGAAACAAATTCAATCTTTGTAATTTTCCTTAGCTTCTTTCTCTAAGTGTAAACTCTATTCATGAACTGTGTCTATTTCTTAAAACTTTCCAGAACACATCTATAATATTTTTAACAAATTTATCTTTCCTGTCATATTCTACAGGCGGCAAATACTCAACATTCATCATGTGTGTTGTTTCTGGGCTCCATCTTATAGATTTGCATTATAGTGTATTTTAAAAATATCAATTGCAAGCTCATCATCTCAGGTATGAGAGTATCATCTCTTTACATGGATTAAAAAAGGCAAAAGAGTTTACATATTGAGTAGTTGTAAAAAAACAAACATTTGTTTCAACTTTCCCTTCCCATTTACACACGAATTTGATAAGATGGGACTGAAATAAGTTCAATTTAAAGAGATAAAGAAAATGAATAAAACAAAAGTTCATTTAAATGACCTCTGTTTTACCAACATACCACATAATACAATGCTTTCCAGTTCCTCTGTTAACATATTTACTGAAGTCTACAGCTTGTTGAATGTTTTTGGCTCACATAGCTCCTGTCTCCCACACTCTGTTCTCTTTGTTTCAGCAGTGTGTGTACCAAGTATCAGATGTGTTTATCCCTAAATATGTTTCTACCAGTTGTTTTTGTTTTTTCACTTACAAAATTTATTTAAATATCACTTAAACTTATGAAAACAGGAGTGTGAAAATAGATTTATTTCTATAAAACTAAGTTATGTGCCTTGACAAGACTCTATAAAGGTGAGTTGCTTGAAATATGTTTTCAAAGTAAGTGTGGTCTGGACAGCTATAAAAAACCAGGGAAGAAATCACAGCCATCTAAAAGGATTTTACATACAAATTGCTTACAAAAATGCTTGTAATTGCTTGATGTGCTTTAAAGAGATGGAAACAGAAAACCAGAGAGGATGAATTATGAGTATGGTTTACGTAAATTAAAAAAAAGAACAGGAAAAAAGTGCTTAGGACTGTCCATCAGCTGACTTACAAACAAAGCCTTGGCCTTAATTGATAAAATTTTAAAATAAATTCACATATATACTTTCAAAGTTGAAATGAAAGGTATAAATTATTTACCACCTTTACTCTAAGCTTTCTGCCAACTTAAATATTTGGGTAAAAGTACTTTTTCCACATTTTGCATATTAAGAAAAAAAAACAAAAAACTGACCTGCCCACTCTTTGTTTTGATGAAAAATACCTCAGCATAGCCAACAATGCCCCTCAGTGTCTCTCTCTCTCTCTCTCTCTCTATCCCACAGACACAGCTAATTGGAACCATGGTGGGTAGCCTAATCCAAGGAAGTCAATATATACAGGCCAATTACCACTGACATGTTCTAAAAACATGAAATGGAAAAATCAGATTCCTTTTGGGGGTATTTAGATTTCAAATGATAAAAAGGCCATAGCTATTAATAGTGGGTATGGATATTAATCAGTTTCCTTGAGGCATAGTCAAAATAAAGATACCTGGGAATTGTGTATAAACTGAATTTTATGAGAGAGAGAAATCATGCATAAGCATTCAAGTGGAAGGAATCTGTGATATTCAGAGAAAAGCAAAAGTACATGAAATATAATATTTTTAGTGATTTTAAAATGATATATATTTGTGCCTTTAACAGTACTTCTCCCTCTGCTTTTTGAATAAGGGGCTCCGTATTTACATTTTGCAGTGGGCTCTGCAAATTATTTATCAAACCCTGGTAGTAATAATAATGACAATTACGGTTTATTAAAGACTTATCATGTGTTAGTTTCTTTGGCAAGCACTTCCTTGTGAACTGGCTCACTTACTTCTTGAATTAAACCAATTCATTTTTCTATTTTACAGATAAAGAAGTTAAAATTAGAGTGATTAAATAAATTTCCCAAGAACAAACTTGCTTTTAAGTGATAAAACTGGAAATAAATCTAGGTATATCTGATTCAAGTGTCCATAATTTAAATTATTACCCCCTTTAACTCCTGCCTTTTTCTATCACTCATTTGCTCCCTTTATAGAGGTATATTAATGGATCTTTGTTTTCTGAAAGTAAAACTGCCTAACAATGATTAAGTCTGCAATTTTGTAAAGAGATCCCAAATTCAAGAAAGGTATCTTTTGGTATTCTTTGCATTAGTATCAGCAAAGTTATTAGCAAGAAAATTAAGAATTTCACATATATTAGTGTATGTGTATAAAATTGTGCACAACAGAGTATTCATCAGTGCAATTTTTTCTATATTTAATGTAATATGAACGTAAATTTGTTGAAATTAACATTGGTCCCTAACATAAAAAATTGAAGTATTTATCTGCAATCCATTAGCATTAAGCTATTGTACTTAAATTATGTATGCATATGTTTATATAATTTTAATCGATAAATTTATCTATTGATCATGTATATTTCCCTTTCCCTTTATAGATCCAGCAATTATTCATAATAGGGTATAGTCAGGTAAAGAAAACATAAATATTATCAATGATTATTATTTTTTTAATCTTAACATATACCATGATTTTATCTCCAGTGAGATAAATGTTCACATTTATAAGATCTATGAACTAACAACATTTATAATGTTAGCCTGAGTCACTATTTATGTGAGTTTAATTAGTTAAATATTAGTAGTTCATATGATCTAACATTATATATTCTGCATAGTATACATATATTACTAAATAAATTAAATCGCATCACACTTTTTAAACAGAAAAGACATGCTGTCCTACAAAGTTTTAAATACGTCGATATATATTCATCTCCTTTTTTGACAGCAGATCTCAAACAAAAGTTCTATTTTTTGTGTCCTATTTGTTGTTATATCTCAGTCTTGAAATCTGACATAAGAATAGCAACACAATTTTTGCAGTTGATACTGCAACCCTGGTTTTATGTCAATTCATGCCTGTTGTCATTTCCTTAACGACATTTATTAAAAGAAAGTACTCAGAGTTAAATATAGTAAGAAGTAACTATGACTTCAATTTTGAATTTTGATTTTAATATATTACAGAGACATATATGCATGCATGCACATACACATTTCTCTCTTTTCTTTTTTTTTTTTGGTTTCATGTAGTTGACATAAGTCAAGTATTTTAAAACTCTCCAAATAAGAGGTAAACTATGAATAAAAACAGGAACTAATGTTTCACTGAACCATAATTTTAGTGCAAAGTGATTTTTAACTATTTTCATATCAGGTGCTTAATTCAGAAATTCCTATTCCTTGCTACAGATTTCTTTCAAGTTTTTGATTGCTATTTTCAGATGTCTATTTAACTATGATAAGTAAAATATGATTCTTATGATCTCATTTACTATCATGAATGTATTTCTTCTATAGCTCATAAAAATTGATCAAATAAGTTTCTCAATTTGGACAATAACATGTGAGAAATAAATGACTCCAAATACCAAGAAATAAAGAAGGAATTCAAGTAGAAAACAATATATAAATATTGATAGCAAAATGGATGACATATCAAAACCCTTTATAAGAACAGGTTTTGCCTCAATACTAAAAGCAGGTTATAATTATTTTCTTAGGGCATTTTCAAATATTGATGTTCAACCGGTATGACTTCCTGAATATCTCATTTAGCCAGATACTTGCTCTTTAGGTTGAGGTAGATGGAGAGATAATACTATGCTTATTGAATCCAATTTTGGTTTTTGTGTTCTTTTAAAGAAAGGAAATTTACAAAATTCTATTTTGAAGGACAAATTTCCTTTAGGGTTTGTCAACAGTGAAAATGTTGCTTCATACAAGATTAATTCCAGGAGCAACAGTAGAAGATCAAGTCTGATAAAATGGCTTAAAAAATACATTTAAAGATGGAATCATTTTAATAGAAAAGAACTAAAAATATATACTCAGACAAATACAATTTAAATATACCCTCTAATAATGTGCAAACAGGTTTCCACTAATTTTGAACACTAGAATTTAAATAGATGTTGAGTTGATATCCATTGTGTATCATCATCTGTCAATCTTAATATGAAACAGCCACCACTGACCTTTTATGTCTACATTAAAAAATTATTTCACGTAGTTTGATTTTTAGTTTTCTGTGGTATAATAATATCAATGCATTTGAAAAATTAGTCATTACTATTATGGAGATAAATGAGTTAAATTTCGTGAATCTCACTGATCTCTAATGTCTTCCTTATGTTTTTAAACTAATGTTTCATTTTTCATTACTGCTAAGAGCAAATAAAATATTTTTTTTAAAATAGGCTACTGTTTTTCATCTAGGTGTTTTCTGCAGAGTATGGTATTAGAGTTTAGACTTCTCTGCCTCTGTCTTTTTCCTCTTATATAAAATAATAACGATATAACAATTATGATAATAAAAATATATATCCCTTTTATAGAGTTGTCTTAAACATTAAAAACAATAAGTAAATAAGTGAACATATTACATATAATAAGAACTCAGTGAATAGTGGCTTATATGAATGTATATTTATACATGCTGAACAATATAGGAAAACACAGTAAGCAGCTACATGTAGTACCTTATTACTTGAACAGGTTACAGAATAAGATGAATGGATTCAGGACTCTCACAATTAACTATGTGATTTTGAAAAAGCTTTTAAAATCTCCATGCCTCTTTCTTCTTTTGAGAAATTGATGCTAAAACATACCCAATATGATCTATGGAGCTGTGAAAAACCAAAGCGTTTATGCAGATGAAATCAAATGCAAGAAGTCATTATCAAACCTTGATACAAAGTGCAACAGGATTGTGGGTGGAACTATAAATGACATGCTTCAAGGAGACTGGGACACTACATGACAGTCACATGGAACCAGCATTGGGGTACCACGGCAAAAGGAAGACAGTTGAAATTTCCCCTGAGTCTCCTGTTGTTTCTTATTTGCTGAGCACAATAGTGGGAGAATGAACCCATGTGATCCAGTCCAAAGGTTCAGGGACACAGAGCACAGAAAAAAACAGAGCAAGGAGGTACACTGGTAAGTACAGAAACAAACGAAGAATAAACTGAACACTCTGAGCCATTTCAGTTACATTAAGGTTTAGGTGTTTGTTTCTATTGTCTATTAATTGATAGCCTTTGGTTAGATCTAATATTTGAATATGAACTCATAACAGCAAAACACTTTAGATCGAGTTAGATGATTTAATGATATCTCCTCTACTATTTTCCATATTCAAGATATTACATAGGAATGACAATTTTTCTATTGATTCATTATTGGCCTATAAACATTCATACCACATATATTTTAGTTTCTTCATAATAAGGACATTTATATAACATTATATAGCCCTAAATTTATAATACAGTAGATGATGTCAACAAATGGCAGCCTAGAAGATCTCAACACTCACTTCCTCCACAAAAACAACAAAAACAATGAAGAAATAAATAGCACTCTGGAAAAGCTCTGGGCTACAACGAAGCAGCAGTAGAAACCCACGGAGCACAAAAACCAATGAGCACTCCACAGAAAAGCACAAGGAGTGTCTTACCTGTACTGTGCCAGCCTAGCCTCCAGTCTGCAGTTGCCCAGTGCTGCAGGGATCTCTCAGACGGCTTTCACTCCACTCTGAAAAGAAAAACAGGAGGACTTCAGTACTCCTCATCTCCACTGTGGACATCTGCAATCTTTGTACTGAGGACCCCACAGTCTTCACTGAAGATGAACCCAGCTGGCGGAGCTTCCTGGAGTCCCTGTGGCTATATCTCCTCCCTGGGGCTTGAATTGTACCTATGATGAGATTTATCCTTAGAGTCCCAAGCTGCCATTGTGCCTTCCTCTCTAAGATGGGGAGTCAGCACAGTGCTTAGCCACCTAGCAGCTCGGAGCTGCCACTGCACTGTGCTCCACCCACTGAGACCTAGTTTGCAGCTTTCAGTCTCCATCACTTGGACAAGCTGCCAAGACAGCTGCACACAGCCCTGTTAGGTCCTAAGTCTGGGCTTTGATCTGCCCTCACCCATCACCCAGGATCCTGAGTCATAGTTTTGATCCACCATTAGGAGGACTGTGCAGCAACTGCTCTGAGCCTGTCCTTATGTTCTGAGTCAAAAAGATAAGAAATAACAAGTGTTGGTGATGATGTGGACAAGAGAACTCTTGTGCACTGTTGGTAGGAATGTAAATTGGTACAGTCACTATGAAAAACAGTATGGATGTTCCTCAAATAATTAAAAATAGAACTACTCTATGTCCCAGTAATTCAACTTCTGGGTATATATCTGAAATTAAATCAATATTTAAAGAGATATCTAGATTCCTATGTTCATTGCAGCATTATTGACAATAACCAAGATACAGAAACCACCTGAGTGTCTACTGATGGATGAATGGATAAAGAAAATGTTAGTATATATACATATCTACATCTCTATCTATCTAATCCATCCATCCATCCATCCATCCCATCCATCCATCCATCCATCCACCCCATCCATCCATCCATCCATCTATCCATCCATTCATACATCTATTTAAAGTTGTTCCGGTAATTTTATTTTCTTTGAGTCCATTTTACCAAAAAAAAAAAAAAAAAAAAAAACACACAACACATTGTGCATATCTACAAAAAAAAAAAAAAAAAAAGAAAGTCAAGCACATTACATTGCAGGATATTTAGATAATAATGTTTAAAATTACATTTTATTTCCTTACACATAGCACATCACAAAAAAGTAAAAATATTTTCTCATGTATAATTTCTATAAATGATCATAATCCTATTTATTAAGAAAAAGGCCTGATTATGGCAAACATTCACACATTCCTGAAATTTTCTGTTAACTACAAAAGTAAAACCAAGGAATCTGTCAGCACTTTAACAGCTGAAACCATGTTAAATATTGAAAGCTTTTAATTAATATCAAGTATATATGTATATAACAGAATATATATATGTACATAAAATATAGTAGTATACAAGAATATAATAGGATATGTTTAGTAGAACTTATATATAATATAATATATAAAATTAATATATACATAGAATAGAATATATTTCATGCATAAAACAGAAGGAAATCCTGCCATTTGGACAATATGAGTGAATCCAGAGGGCATTATCTTACTTGAAAGAAACCAGAGAAAGACAAATATTACTTATTTGTGAAACCTTTTTTTTTTCCTAAAAAATAAGCCCATAGAAACAGAGTAGAACTGTCACTGCCAGGGACTAGGGGATGGAAGAAATGGTGTGATACAGGTCGAAGTGTATGGACATTCAGTTATGTATAAAATAAGTTTTCAGAACCTAATGTACAACATGGTGACTATAATTAATAATATGGTACCACATTGAAATTTTGAGAGATTATAAATGTTTTCACCACATACTCAGAAAGAATGAAGTATAGGAAGTAATAGATGGGTTAATTAACTCAGTTGTAGTAATCATTTTACATTGTATATTAAATCCGCACATTGCATACTTTAAATATATTTAATTTTATTGTTAATTATTCCTCAAAAATGCTGGAAAAGAAATAAAAATATTTATAATACAATATAAGTTATATGGTAATTAAATAATAAAGGCTAAGTTATTTTTCTTATACTACATTTAGAAATTACTTATGGTATTGTTTAAAATATTTCTAAATCAGACTAAGAATATTCTATTATTGTTTTAATAAATGTGGTTTTGTTTTGTTTTATTTTTTTTACCTTAAGCAGTATTGGTGTTAACAGATATAAAAAGGAAAGATGGATGGGCACTAGATTGTGGAAGTAAAATGTTAATTAGGAAAATCACATTTTACAAATTGAATTGAGGCTGTCAACTAAATATTTTTCATATTTAGGAGCACTTATATTTCATGGTCATCTTTAAAGAAAGTTTATATTGTAATATAACTAATTCAGTTATATAAAACATGTAATATAACATCTTTGTACTGTATTAACGCTATTTTCTATGGATTATTGAAAATATATTATATATATATGTTTCTTAACTATATCTATTATTTATTGACTCTCTATGATGTGTTTTGTACACATAACAATAATAGTACTCCAAAATAACAGTTTCTGTTTTAGTGAAAATAATACCAGCTGTTGTAACGTTATGAGATCAATCACAATATCAATGATTTAAAACAACAAAGAGAATTTACTTCTTGTCCACTTTACCATCCAGCTGATAGCAAGTGAGTGGCTATGTTTAACTGGTTGTTTCAGAGGCCAAAGTACTTTCAACATATGAACTAGCAAATGTGAATTTTCTCCATGCTGTAGGCAGATAGGAAAAGAAACATTGTTGTCCAACACATTTACCATTTTGATTAAAATATAAATTAATTAAAAATGGTGAGTTTTTAGTTGAGAATTAAAGATTGAATACGTAAGATAAACTAGACAAATCAGTAACCATGACCTGCTAAATGTGACATAAACAAAAATATGTAGAGTCCAGTGAACAGATAAAGGAATCGACCTTAGGAAAAATGAGAGTATAGATGTGAATGTTTATATTTTGTAATATTAAAATATTTGTAGCCCAATCTTATGATTTCTATTTTCTTTGACAAGTAGATGGCAAAGACATCTGTTAGACTGAAGGAGATATGCAGATATAAAAATCTGAAGAGAGGAGAGAAGATTAAAACATTTTGTGGAGTGAGATACATGGGCAGTTGTGAGGGCTGGTTTGTGAGTGATGATAATAGACTTTAGGAGGCTAATATGACTGTATGAAATTACTCAGCATTGCTCAGCTGCTGGGGTAAGAGCATACTGCATTATGATAGTTTAGGTCATTCAAGGTTGCTGTTTTGCTCCATAGGCTCAATAAGAACAAGAGAAGAACAAGAGAATTTAGGATATTTGCAAGAATGTCCCTGAACTCATGAACCAAGGAGCCCAAGCTGGATAATATTATGTAAAAACAAAACAAAAAAATATTCAAGAGAGAAAGATGGGGGAAAATTTACAGAGACCACAGTTCCTGACCAAGAGTTTCTGACAAAGCAGCTGAACAATAAATGAGGTTGTAGTCACAGATGAGAATCAGTGAATTAGTGATATCTAAACATGGAATACTTGCAGTATAGGTAATGACAAAGTGGAAATTGAAATTGTGGAATTGGATTACTGAATGAGAATCTAAAAGGTCACTGAACATAAAAAATTTTAAAACCAAGAATTTAATGCTTTTTTTCTGTTTTTTTCTATATGAGCATTTATATCCACAGAGTAAAGCCAACAGCATATAGGGGTGAAGAAAATGATTGTGCACCGGGTGCTAAAGTGTTCAAGGAAAAATGAAAGTGATAAAAACATAAAAATGGAGACTAAATGATTCTGAAGAAGAGAATAATAGCCTCCATCTCTGAATCCTGAGAGCAGAGGGAAGTAGAAAATAAATGATTGTTCAACAGTTTTGGGTTAGGAGGAATATTAGTTCCTCAGAGAGAGAGAAAACCTGAGTTCAATTAATGCAATTATTAGTGAAAGGTAATCAAATTAAGAACACGGAGAATTCTGCAATTATGGTGCTCTATGTTGGAGGACTTAGAGGAGAGAGAAAGCTGAAGACTGAAACAGTGATAATAAAGTAGAACCTGCTGGTGACAAAGAGTGTGTCAAAGAACTCAGAGCAATGAAGCTGTGTCTTGTATATTGATAGATGGAAACAAAGATGACAAGCATGGAACCAGTGGATTTTGTCTTAGACTTAGATATGTTAGGTAGTTCATGACTTAGATATGTTAGGTAGTTAGGCAAGTATGAGCAACAGGAGCTGCAGAAGCGAAGGCCCAACTCTGCAACCATAGAAACCTCCCTTGAAGACCTTCCTTAAGGACCTCCCAGAAATACCTACCTTTTAGGGTTATAAATTACCCTAAACCCTAGAGCTCAAAGGCCATAAAAACCGCTGCCTTAACCAGCCACAAATGCGTGTGCAGAAAGTACAACCCCAACCTGCCCATAACTTCAGCCTCATTATACCATTATTATATGCCTATGCCCGGAAGTTCATGAATCTAATTATAACAGATTGAATTCTGGGTAAACATATGCGCAGTAGGCAAAGAGTTATGTGACAGCCATCTGCCAGTCAAGGTAACCTCACACATGGATCATCTAGGACCTCTCGTCCTGGCCCAAATATAAACAGATCTCATTTGGCACTGTTACAGCTCTCTTCCCTGAGTACCCACTCCTCTCTTGGAGCATACTCTGTCTTTTATCTTTTATCTTTTTGCCTCCCAAATTCCACAGGGCTGTTGCCTTCCTTAGCATGGCCCATCTCCTTCTAAAATGTAATTTCAATAAATCTTACTTCTTCTAAATCTCACTGACCTGTAATTCTTTGCTGCGTCAGCAGGGAAGAACCGAGGAACCTCGCACCCCCATGTCACTGGGGTGATGCCAGATTTCACACTGGCTCAATGGTTAACAGGTAGATATTTCCCTCTGGCTAAAACAGTCTTCTGGCACAGAAGATGAACGTCCGCAACCTGCTTGGTCTGTTTACTATTACTTCTACCAGCATATGCTCTCCTCCATGCTGTTCAGTCTATATATAATTATATTTACATACGTATATACATATATATGCCTAATATGACACATTTAAATGATGTTAAAATGGGATAAATTTTGTTTTGTTTTCACCTGAGGCCCCAGAGGCCGAGAACAATATAACGTTGTGATAAGTATCCTGATATTGTAAACACATGAAGATTTTAAGATTTTAGAACACCCTAATAGATTCTGAACCTAGATCATTCAGCAATAATCCACTGCTAATTTTTTAGCGTCTTTGTTCCAGCAGAGGCCTTAAAAGGCAAGAATAACACAACTTTATAAAGTATCTCTACATACTAAAGAGATGAGAGACTACAGATATATGACACAACAAAACATTTTAAAACTGGATCAGAAGAAATAATCAATCCCACTTTGCAGTGTCCAGGCACTGCTAAGTCCTCATAGGCTAAAAATAATATTCTATTGGGTCAAGTACTCCATATACTGTACTAAAGAGGTGCTAGACCATATTTGCAGAACATACTAGGAGATTTTAAAACTGGATTGGCCACTGCTTCAAAGAGATGAAGTAAAGATTTAGTTGAAAAAAGTTGGTTATGTGCTGTGTGTTTCTACTACTTAGGATTTCCTGAGGGCAGGTGAGATGCTCTTCAAAGGATATTACACTTGTGGTTTGGGCTTAAAGTGGCAGACCAGGGAGAATGAGAGTTACCCTGAAGCAAACTTCAATTACATTTAGGCAAAAGAAAAGATGCTAAATATATTTACAAAAGAGAGCCTGCCAACATTGTATTTCAAAACATCTATTTCCACAGAGAATTGACTGAAGGAGTGAAAACACTCCATCCAAAAGAATAGCTGTGAATGGAGAGCAAATATCAAGGGCATAAGTGGACTCAAGAGGTCTGTATCAGAGACTACTGTGGACAATGTCCACAGTAAGATAACAGTGAACACAGGAACACACATGCACACAGAGTACATTTTTTTTTTTGAAATATACTAGTTTAACTGAGGTCTATTAGCTTGGGTGGGAAAATGGTGTCTGCACTGGGCTCCGTGTTTAAGCTGGGAAAAGGGAGTATAGGAAACATTGCATTTCACTCCCTTTCTCTGAGTATTATTAAAATTTAAGTTTAAAATTTCCATGCTTAATGATTCCCCAAAATGACAAAAGATCAACCTCCTTTCAAGATGGAAAAATATGGTGGGTGCTCTTAACATATAAGGTTGTTCAAAACTTACACTTCTTGAGATATGCCCTAGTTTTATATAGATTACACATTTGATTTGTCATCTTTCCCAATGTGGAATCTTCAGGGTGTTTCCATTTTTTTCTTGAATATATATTATATTTTTAAAATTATATTTAAATCTTAGGTTAGATTTCTAGACATGGAATGAGTGGAATGGCCATAAACCAACTCCTGTCTATGAACTCAAAAATGTTATATCAATTTATATTTCTAGCACCTATCAATGTCAATTTCACTTACTAGAATTGTACATTACCACAGTTTAGAAATTTATCAGCTTGAAAGGTATAAAGATATCCTTCCTCCGTCCTTCCTTACTCTATCTTTTATTTTTTTATGATTTGTATATATTTTCAGACATTTGTATACATTATTCTGTACTTTTACAATTAATTTTTTCTCTGTGAGTGCTCAATTTTGGTTTTATGTATTTTTTATTTTAATGTTTTATTATTCACATACAAGCTTTCTAAAATATACAAGCTCATTATATATACCTATTTTTACAACTCATTTTATCTTTTAACATTTCATGTATTATTAAGCAAAACATTTAATTTCATATAAATATACTATTTCATTTAATACTGGAAACACATTACACATTCTGTGATCACTGTAATATTCTATCATTCTAAAGAAAAATAAATATTATAATGAGACAGACATTCGATAAAAAATAAAATACCTACTTAGAAAACTGTAAGAAGCAGTGCGTCTACAAATTTATATCTCCTGGTTCCAAAAGAAGAAAGAAGGTAAATGTAAAATGAGTAAAAGATTTTATAGTGAAGTTAGAAAGGAACTGAAAGGACATCAGATGTGAAGTAAGACACTTAGGCACCGTCTTGTGCCCAAGCAAGAGAGTCTCAATTCTTGGACCAGGACTTTAGAAATGACAGCCATGATCAATCTGTCCAAGCAGCCATCTAACTGAGGGGACACACACACACAGCCAGGCCTCCTCTTCCAAACCATAATCGGAGATCCTGGAATCCCCTGCCCAACGGGCTACACCTACTCCTTGGTCCTCTGCCTTCTCTTCTGAGAGCCTCACTGGTGTGCACATTCCCAGGCCTAAGGAACAACCAAAGAAGGTGCAGTAGGAAAATACAGGCTTTCAGAGGCTGTGGCTAGAGCCTGATAACGTGGATTGTCTTGTCTAAATATATGCCCAGGAAATCGGTCTGAGAGTAGGATGGAGCCTGGTGTGATAAGAATGGGCACATTGGGAAGTGGAAACCTGCCTTTGTACTTTCACCAGGACCTAAAAGTAAGAGCAGTGGGACCTGCATTAAAATTCTAGATTATCTATGTGATTAGCTGGATTCTGAATAGAAAAAATTTTTATACTTCTGGATCTTAGTTTCCTCACTTAAAGAAGGAAGGGGTTTAATTTGTGCTAATATTCTTTAGCTGGCTTTGTCCCACTTGGTGAATTAAGAGTTTTTGGAAAACAACAGAGAAAATAAAAATTTAACAGACTGTACAAATAATTGACTTTCTACCTTAAAGGGATTAATATACTTTAATAAAGTGTTGATAAACTTTTATAGTAATTAATTTCCCCCTTTGTGCAGAAAATTGATTTTTATAAATGAACAGGACGAAACGTTATATTTGTGTGTGTGAGTGTCAACAAGGTTAGCCACCGAATTTCAGCTTTGTAGTTTTGTATGTTGTCTCTGAATATGGCACTTCTCACAATAGGAATCATCTCTTGCATCAATCCATCTGATACTCTATCGTTTGTTTTCCAGCATTTTCCCCTTTCATGTACAAGATACTTCCCGTAATCTGCTTATTAAATCCCCATCCTTGTTTTCCATGAATGTGGAGAGTGCGTTTAATTTTCATCTAAGATAATTAGGCTAATGTTGCAAAACGGTTATATAGCAAATCTTCACTTAATTTTGTCAATAGGTTTTTGGAAACTGCGACTTTAAAGAAAACAATATGTAACAAACCAATTTTACCATAGGCTAATTGATATAAACAAGAGTTAAGTTACTGTGGCACATTTCTGGTCACAAAAACTCGTTTCATCTCTCACTATAAACAAGAGTCCTTTTTGTGGTCTATTTAGTGTCATGTTTTTGCATTTCTGTTTTTTACTGATGATTTCACTGTTTAAAATGGCCCCCAAATGTAGTAATGAAATGGTGTCTACTGTTGCTATGTGCAAGAAGGCTGTGATGTACTTTACAGGCCAAATAGGTGCATTAGGTATGCGTCCTTTGAGTGCGAGTTATATGAAACTTGTCTATCGGTTCAATGTTAACAATCAACAATACATATTAAAGGTGCCTTTAAGTGGAAACACACATAAACACACATAAACATATTGATAGGTTTGATGAAAATGTTGTGACCAGGCACTCCCAGGAAGCTAACCCTGTTTTTTCCCTAGGAGCATGGTTCTTCATCAGCTAATTCTGGGTTTGTAGTGACTTTATAGAACATAACTACCCTAATAAGGAGAATCTACCGTACACATTAATAAAACACTATCTGCCCTGTTACAATACCACATGTTCCAAATTCTCTCAAAGCTACCTGGGTTATGTTCTTAAATTCTATTAATACAATTTAAGTGAACTATTGTGTTACAATTCCAAGAAGCATTTCTCAAAGGGAGAGGGCAATATTTCCCATGTATCTCATGCATCTAACCTGGAATACATGTAGCTGTCCAGTGGCCATGTTGGGTGATGTGGTGATCTGGAATGGAAGTAGCATGCTGAGGATCCTAGTACGGGAGGACATTAAGGCCTAACGGCACCCACCCAGTGCTTTCTCTTCCATATATGAATGCCTACTACTTTGAAATTTATATATATGTATTAGAAAAATAAGCTGCTATTTTAATACACTTTCAAAAATCAGCTTGTATGCACTGATTTTTAATTATAGTTGCTGACACAGCAAAGAAACAAGTCCATCAATTAAAATAATATCACTTTCTCTATTTGATTTTATTCTTACCCTGCTCCTGGTTCTTATTTGTGGGCAAATAAGAACTTGCTCCAGTGACTCTTAAAGTCACCACTCAATATACCCCAGTGACTCTTAAAGTCACCACTCAATATATACTCAATATACATTGTTCTATATTTTTCTTTTTAAAAAATTATGAATTCCATGTGTATAGCATGTTTTTGTATATTCGACTATTCTTTAAAATTGCCTGAATGAGTATATAATGCCACTTTTCTTTCACTATTTTGTATACATTAGTGAGGCCTAGACAATTATATTGTAAAAATTGTAGGCGGGAATACATCTTAAACTTTCTTTGTATTCCATGATGATGGTAACAAATTTGTATGTGATAAATACCAGTTATTGTTTAAGTTACTAGAGACAATAATTATATATACATATATATGTATATATATTCAAATACATTATATATATGGCATGTGATGTGACAATTTAAATACAAAGTGATTAACAGAGCTGCAAAATTTGATGGTATAATAGTCCATATTTTCCTAATTGAAATTAATATTATTCCATTTATTTTAAATGTATATTTTATATATTTATATATACATAGTATTACCTATTGTTACTTTTTTTCTAATTTTAAGTATATATGTCTCAAAATTTTGAGAAGAATGCTTTCAAAGTCTTCATTAATATTAGAGTATACAAAATTTATAACCTTTAACTACTCACTTCAAAATCAACCAAGTATGATAATGTAAAATATGTATTGTTCAGATCTATTTAGTGACTAAAATAATTACCAAATCAACCTGTTTCTTCGCCTTTTTTCTTTTCTGTTTCTGTTCTCTTTTTATCATAGTGCTTCCTATCTTTGTATTCCAGTGGGAGACTCCTGCTAAGAAAAGGTGTCATGACCTATGCACAGGCTTGATAGAAAGTTATGATTTTGTAGTGTATAAAAGCATAAAAGTATTTTTCATCAGTTTAGAGTTTACTCCTCTTATCTGATTTCTTTTCAGAACAAATAGGTAGTAAAGTGGAGAAAGCAGTGACTCCAATAAACCCAATTCACAATTATTCTGTACATTTTTGTTCTTAGTGGAACCTAGGCTTTAACTGTATTTATCAAATGCACCAAGCATTTTGTCTTTCATAGTCACTCTGTATCCTTGATGTACAATTTCAACTAGATGACTCTTTTTATAATAAAATCATCTATTCATTGGCATGCTTGTTTAGGAGCTTAAGACATCTTTTTTTCCCCTGTCATCATTGTCTAGCAAGTTCCATTATCTGCTCCTCACAAATGCTTGCTACATATAAGAAACATATGGCAGAATTTTATAACTATGTCAAGAATGGGCAATGCAGGTTTTCTTAGAACAATTCTGTCCTGGGCTAGCTGAGGCATTACATACAGACTCTTATGTAATTCTTTCTTCTTAGGAAGTAATAACACTACTTAAGTGCCAGCAGCATTTGTTATACTAAGCTAATAAATTATTCATTTTTATCTCCTTCTTAAATAAGCACATGATAGATACCTATGAGTATTTTGGTTTAATAAATGATAATTATATAGCTGTAAAGAGTTTTCTTTTAAATTTTAAATCCATTAGGCTGAAAAATGTATATTTTCTATATTAAATAGAGCAATTATTTTCACAATATAACTGTTTAAGACCACGATAATATTCTTCATCAAGAGAACTATGTCCTAGACCATAAATAAATGTCTACATTTTTAATATAAGCTGTTTTTTTAAATTAAATAAACAGATGTATATAAGGAGATCTCATTTCCCTCCTAAAAAATTTAGTTATTATATCACATTACAGAAATAGACATTGTAGAGATAGGTGGGAAAGAATGAAATCATGATCATAAGACAATACTACACGTTTCATTTTTTTAAAAAATGTGTGCATTTTTGATGTCATAATAATAGAATAAATAATTGAAAAGATCATTGAAGTACATGGTTGCTCATATGAAATTACTCTTCAAAGTCAGTTTTTTTTTAATCAAGTGATTTTTCTCATGTTGAATGATTCAGGAATTGTAAAAAAGTGGATGGGATGGGGTGTGATTTGCCCTATACTCTCCCCTCTCTAATAGATCCAAGAAGAGTTGTTAATTTTTTTAATCTATTAAGCCTATTTTTCAGTTTGTTCAGTTCATTTACTTACTGGTAGGACAGAGTGATAAACTTTAAGCTCCTTACATAAATATTCTTAATTAGAAATCTTGATCCTTCTACTTTTAATCAAATGTTTGCATTTTCTTGCCTTATGTGTAACATGATTTTCTCATGAGGTCACAGTTCTACTGTAGCTTATTCAATTGAAAATTGTAAAATAACTCATATGTGGCATAGGAGAAATAGATTAATCCAGTATCATGGTTGGAAACTTCAACACCCCTTTCTCAGAAATAAATAGATCCAGTAGGCCAAAAAATCAGTGAACACCAAGATAAACTCAACAATACCATCAATTAACAGGACATAACTCATATTAATAGACTACTTGATCTACATACAGTACTGTACACATTTTTACCAAGATTGACCACTTTCTGGGCCATAAAATTCACCTTAACAGATTTAAAAGAATATAAATCATACAATGTCTGTTCTAAGACTACAATGGAATTAAACTAGAAATCGATAACAGAAAGATAACTGTGAAATCTCAAATATATGCATATAGTTTAAACAATATACTACTAACTAACACATGGGTCAAAGAAGAAATCAAAAGACAAGAACATTATGAACTAAATAAAAATGAAAACAACTTATGAACATTTGTGGGATATAGCAAAAAGTATTTACAAGGAAATTTATTGCATTGAGCTTAAACAGTAGAAAAAATGATCTAAAATCAATAATCTCTGTTTTGACATTTTCACTAGAAAATGGAAGAGCAAATTAAACCCAAAGTAAGAAGAAAAAAAGAAATAATAAGAATTCAGCAGAAATCAATGAAATTGAAACAAAAAATCAATACAGAAAATCAATGAAATCAAAAGCTGGTTGAAAAGATAAATTGATATTCTTTTTTGAGATAACTAAGAATAAGAGAGAAAGTACGAATTAATAATATCATAAATGAAGAGGAGATATCACTAGAAATAGTATGGACACTGAAAGGAAAGTAAAATAACCTATGAAAAACTCTATATATACAAATTTGATAACCTAGGTGAATTGGACCAGTTTCTTGAAAAGCAATAAGCCAAAACACACACAAGAAGAAACAGATATCTGACCTATATCTATTAACTTCAATCAATGATTAATAAATCTTCAAAAATGAAGCACCAGGCCCAGATGGGTTCACTGGTGAATTCTATCAAACATTTAAGAAAGAAATTAAAACAATCTCTGTAATCTTTTTTAGAGGCTAGAAACAGAGAGAATATCTCCTAATTGATTCTATGAGGCCAGCATTACTCTAATATCAAAACCAGATAATGACATATAGAAGAATAAATTTGACACTATCCAACTTCGAGACTTAAAGCTAGAGTAATCAGGACAGTATGGTATTTTTGAAAGAGCATACAAGTAGATAAATAAAACAGAACACAGAACTCAGAAATAGTCCCCTGAAATATAGTCTCCTGGATCACAGGTAATACAATAGAGCAAAGATAGTCCCTTTAATAAATGATGCTGAGATAACCAGAATCCACATGTGAAAACATGTACCAAGCCACAAACACTCTTCACAGAAATTAAGTCCAAATGGATTATAGATCTAAATGTAAAATCAAATACTATAAAACTCTTAGAAGATAACATAAGATAAAATCTAGATGACCTTGAGAATGGCAATACCTTTTTAGATGATACAACACCAAATACATGATCCATGGCGGGGGGGGGGAAACAATTAAAAGCTGGACTTCATTAAAATGAAGAACTTATGCTTTGCAAAAACAAGTAAACAAATAAAGAACATCAAGAGAATATGAGGCCAAGCCACTGATCTGTAGAAAATATTTACAAAAATCACATCTGTTAAAGAACTATTAACCACAATATACAAATAACTCGAGGAACTCAATAAAAAAGCAAATAACCCAATTAAAAAATGGGACAAATTTTAACAGACACCTCACCAAAGATGTATATATGGTAAAGAAGCATATGAAAAAATGTTCCACATCATATGTCATCAGGAAAATGCAAATTAAAACAACAATAAGATACAATGTCTACCTATTATAATGGCCAAAATCCAGACCACTGACACCACCAAAGGTGAGGATTTTTATCAACAGAAACTCTCATTCATGGCTGGTGAAAATTAAAAATGGTACAGTCACTTTGGAAGACAGTTTGGTGGTTTCTTATGTAACTAAATATACTCTTATTATATGATCCAGCAATCATGTTCCTTGGTTTCTACCCAAAGGAGTTAAAAACTATTTTTCACACAAAAACCTGCACAAAGATGTTTATAGCAACTTTATTAATAACTGCCAAAACTTGGAGGAAATCAAGATGTCTTCCAGTAGTTGTATGGATAAAAAAACTGGTACATCTAACCAATGGAATAGTATTCATTTCTAAAGAAGAACTGAACTATCAAGCCATGAAAAGACATGGAGGAACTTAAATGCACATAACTAAGTGAAAGAAACCAATCTGAAAAAGCTACATACTGTGTGATTTGAACTATATATTTATAAAGGCTAAAACTATGGAAAAAATAAAAAGATCAGTGGTTGCCAGGGGTAAGAGAAAGATGAACTGGCTGAGCACAGAGGATTTTTAGGGTAGTGAAAATACTTTATAATGATAGACATATGTCATTATGCATTTGTCCAAACATAAAAAATACAACAAACACCAAGAGTGAACCCCAAGGTAAAATATGGACTTTGGGTGATTAAGCTGTGTCAATGCAGCTTCATCCTTGGTAAAATTTCCCATTCTGGTCAGTGATGTCAATAATGAGGAGGCTATGCAAGTGTTGGGGCAGGTGATGTATGGGAAATCTATAGTTTCTTCAGTTTTATTGTAAACCTAAAACTACTTAAAAATCAAATATTTTTAAAAAGTAAAAGACTGTAGGTCACAGCTTTAAGAGGAAAGAGAAGACTGGTTCACAGAATGAAAAACATAAAGTAGTCATGAAGATGAGATCATAGGAACAGAATAAGTAAACAGGCTTATTTCTTGAATGAAGACCTGGTTTAACAGAAATACGTAGCATAGCAGATTAATCTGTTAACAGGGATTCTGATAGAATTAATCTCAACTATCTCCATCTGTAATGAGCATGAGGACTGTTACCCGCAACCTACGGTAATCTGTGTGGTTATGTTTTATGTGCTTGTGAGTGTATGTTTAAGGAGCCCTGGACAAGTGTGCTTGTGAGAAATCAACCTATTCCATTAACCACACTACTTAAACACAGTCACCATTTAATTAATAAGGACTTAGAAATTGGAATAAGAATCCCAAAATTAAAGAATAACTATATTTTCGTGATAAGATTGTTTGCTTACTTTCAATATTCCCTTCCTTTATTTTCATTACATGTCTGGCATTTTTTTGTTTGAAATTCTTTTTCAATTACAATTGTCATTTTTTTGTAACATGTCCAGCATTTTTTTGTTTGAAATTCTTTTTCAATTACATTTGTCATTCGATATTATTTTATATTAGTTTTGCCTGACTTTTGATGGAATCCAAATATAGTGGTTCCATATAGTAGCAATTACTTGACTTTCTGATAATCAATTAAGTCAGCAATTATCTGGCTTCCTGATATGTATTTGTAACTCCTGAGCATCGTGGGAGCATATTATTTTTATAACTTTGAAAATTAACATGGTAACATGTTAATTTTAATAAAAGTTCTAGTAAAAGTTCTAATAAAAGTTCTTAGAAAATATTTATTATTATTATTAGAATTAACAAGTAAACCTAGAAATGTAATACTAGAACCTATCGATGATGTATTTTAGCCAGGTGTCAGATAACATTTTTAAGGGAATACTGTTGGAAGGCATAATTTGCCAGTTCTGTCCAAGATCTTAAAGGCTAGAAATGCTGCCTGCATAACAGAAAATACTAGAACAGAATTAATCCCAAGAGAATCTGCTACATAATATCTCCCACAAGCAGAAGTATATTTCAATTAGGCACTCGAGTATGAACAAATGTGGCACAAACTTAATCAATAGGGCATAAGAACTTTTAAAAATTAGGAGATAATTGTACATGAATGCAATGAGAAACTATATACAAAGGTGTTACTACACGAAGAAGGAACTGTGTTAAGACAATAAATGCTGGAAGGTCAATTTACTACCTATCTCTTCTCATCCCAGAGCTCAAGGGAAAACAAAAAGAAAGGTGTTCGAATGCAGAACACTTTCCAGAAACAGAGAGAAACACTTATGGCCCTGCTCTTTGACATTTATGGTTAAAAACACAGCTGAGTGTTCTTTCCAGGCACTGATTTCCCCTCACCTCTCCAAACACTTCAGTTATATTTACCTTTCCATGAGATTAGAGTTTGGTCAGTACACTCTGGAGAATAAGCTGAGAAATGCTTAACAACATGTTGACTCCAACAAATGGTGTTACATAAAGCCTGCAATGCATGTAGTTCATTGACTGTAAAAATACAAGCCTCCCCTTAATATCACTATCACAGTCAGAGAACCCAAGTCTATCTTAAAAAAAAAAAAAAAAATTATAAAGAAAGCTTCTGTAGATCTTGACATATAATTAAAAAGTAACAACAGTAACTCTGAAGGCTTTTGCTTTCTTAAAATACTTAATTCCTTTTATTATATATAAAAAAGCTAAGAACTGAGTGATAGTGTTTTTGTTTGGTTTGGTTTTGGGGGAGGGAGCAAATCAACTGAGAGGAACCTAGTCAAGATCAGTAATTCCCTTGGAAAATTGGAGAAATATGTAAACCAAAAAAATTGGGGATAAATACTATTTAAACTTTTTTGTTCAGGTGTTCACTAATGTTTTTCACTGATATTCAACCAAATTAGTTAAACAATAATTTTACTTCAGCATTGCACAGAATACTCACTGACCCAGAACTGATGGTCATTATCAAAGAAATTTTACACCTTCTGTGCAATTTTGCAACACAATGTTAGTTATGGGTATGTACTGGATATACAACTGTATGTTTGTTCACTTTAATCTGGTTTAGACACTAGATTTCTGTGCATTTCAATAAGAAATATATTAATGGAATAATGCAAATGGCCCGCCTATTATGGGTCTTTATCAGAGGGCTACAATCTGTGCCACTCTAACAAAGTAGCCTCCTGTAACTGTGGTTTAAGCAGTTTAGTGCTTGGTGTCAATCCTGTGGTTCATAATTCAGAGCTGAGAGAACAGCTTCCATCTCAAGGTCCAAGGAATGTGCAACAGTTTTAAACATCTCTCTGAGACAGGATGGGAGAAAAGGTTAACAGAATATGCATGTATTTTTTTTAAGAGCACAAACCAAGATGGCACATATCAGTACTATCCAATATACCTTTGGCCAGTATTTACATAGGAAATATAATTAACCATTTGCACAGGATAATAAAACATTAAAAAAAAAATGTTTGGGTGTATATATGTATGTAGATATATGAATATGTATACATGTATTCATTTTTGTATTTTCAGCTTATTATATAGGTGAGCCCCTTCAAGGTTACCACTAAGTATCAAGTTCAAGGTCAATTTTACAACTTTATGCTGAAAGCAGTGGGAAATAGGTTACACTGAGGAAAGTGAAAGTTCACAAAACAGGGTCAGCAAGAGAATTCACTAGGCCTTCATTCTCCCACTGTCCCCCAGAAATTTGCTCTGTGGCTAAGGTGCTCTACTGGGTATACAACATGGGGTTTGTGTTACTGTGGGGGTAATCTTTCCCTTCAATTTTCCTTATTTTATGGAAAATAATGAGAAAGCAGCAATTCAGTGGAAGAATACCCATGCAGTTTGGTTCCAGGAAATCCTAGTTTGGGTATCTTTCCTGAATTCCTAATCACAAACAAGTTCCTGTTAATTAGCTTTGTCAACTTTTCTTCCTCCGATTCTTCCCTCCAGAGAAAAACTACCATCCAATACATATTGTATCCCATATAAAAAGAAGTGCTGACAAACATGCACATGTGGTTGAAGGTAGAGCCCATGAACTAATCTTACTTAAAAGATAGTACGTATACTCATTCTCAAGCACACATATCTGGAGGATAAATAGATCAGACTCATTTAGATACCATAAGAACATGAGATCTTACATAAAGAACATTAATAAAATGATGAGCTACACCCGAAAGCTATAAAGAGATTTTCGTGTAAAGAAACTTCGTAAATTGCATCAAGATAACCCTAGTTGTTATTTACATGTTTAAATGGAATTGTTTGGGAGGATTTCTTGCTCTTATTCTGTACCCTGCTGTATCTCTCTATTACAGTGATTTTATAGTGAACATGCCTGCTTTGTAAAGTAATTTTAGCAAATATTTAAAAGTATCTTCCAGGATGAAGGTATTAAGTTTTATGTAATCTGTGTTTTCGATGTTCTGCTTTATTGCAACTATGTCCATGGACCCTAGAGTGTTTATATAAGCTGCAGGCTACTGCCATCATCTTTAGAACATCTAGCCAACTGTTTTTATGTCTTTAAGATATTCTAACAGCTAAAACAATATTGGCAATAAGCACATCAGGAAATAAAGATACATTTCAGGAATGGACTTCCCTAAAATTCTGTGTATCTGATTGCTGAAAAGGCCCATAAGTGCTTTGTAGCTTTTGCAGATAATCAAGAATGAAATTTCTGTTCAGATTTTTATTCTCAGGAGGTTATTTTCACTTAGGAAAACGAATATGCTTTGATAAAACCATATGTGTGATAGTTTCACTGTACATTTTTTTATGGCATTATTTGGACATCTTTGATTCTTTTTGGAAATGGGGAACTGCCTGGTTAATTTAAATAGCTTCTAATTTAGCTAATAATGAATTGGTTTTATGGATATTCCTCCTATAATTCACATAAAATCAAAGTAATATGCATGTTTTATATATTCCTTCCCTTTTTTTCTCTAAATCATTAAAATTAATACTATTAATGCAATGACAAATTCAAAATAATGAATGTTCTGATTCACAAAGTGAAAAGTTTTGGGAATTTAAAAAAGAGCTGAACACAATAAATTATGGCAATATCCTGGCATCGGATTAAAATTTAGAAGGCAGGAAAAAGAGGATACAGTACCACTTTTTCATTTTCTAATCCTCTGTGTTTACTGTGTATTTTACTTATATTTATGTTTATTTAATTTGTAATTGAGATACAATTAGATAGTAAGAATTAGAGTTTTACATCTTTCCATTTTCATTTAGATTTCATCTAAACAACAAAAATTTTGTATTTGAGAAATGCCCCAGATACAAAGAACACTTTGTATTTGAGAAATGCCCCAGAAGCAAACTACAACTTACTCTTTTAATATAATGGGCACTAAAAAAAAGAGATAAATGAATAATTAGCCTTAGAAAAGAAGAGTATCTTACTGTTCACAATTATATTGCAGTATTTAGTTAATGTACTTGCATTTGTAAATTTTAAAATGGGATATTTTAGAGTTTTACCATCCTGTTATGTCATAAATATAATTTCTATTACTCTGGGGAGGAAGCAAGAATAAGAACATATATATTAATTAAATTAAGACATAATTAAAACATAAATCTTGATTTATGGCTAATAACAGAAATCAATATTTCCAACATAAATGTTATATACAGAGAAAACAATTTGTATTGATTAATTTCAATATAAATGTTTAATATTAAAGGTATATGTTATTAAGTCAGAATACTTATCTTAAAATTACTTCTATCATAAATTAAGAGAAAGTTAAAACATCTTCCACAATATATAGTTCTGTTTAGCTTGGTATACATCATGATCACAAAGGACATTTGGTGAGGACACAAAAAAATAAAGACTTTTTCACACTCATATCATATATTAAAAGATTTTTTTTTTAAATTTTCAAATAAGATATACAAAAGAATAGCACAGGGGATAATTTAATGAAAGACAATGATGAAATGATCACAAATAGAGGGGAAACATTTAGTTTTTCACTTAGACTTGGTAAGAGAAGCTATATTTGAATACAGCATTATTTTCTTTACACTTTAATAATAAATATTAACTGAACAGTCAGGATTGTATTGCTTCAAATTTAATTGAAATTTTCTTAGTGTCAGTTTCTCATAGTCTTTTAAAAGTGAAAAAACAATGGAGTCAAATGATATAAAAATGGTTAATACCTTAAATATATATGTATTGAAAACTCAATATTTGCCATAGATTGTACTAGGCATTTAGGATATAGTTATGATTGAAGTTCAAGATTTCAAAAAGTTCAAAGTCTAGAATAAATAATAATAATAGTAACAACAATATAAGTTAAGTTTTTTGAATGCTAAGAAATATATATGCACATTCTATCAATTATATTAGCTCTCAAAGTAACCCTGTGAGAAGACTCTTTCAATATATCCATTTTATAGGCAAGAACCCTTCATTGTTGAAAGCAATCTATGGAGTTGAAATGTATGACTAGGTAGCCTTAGTCTCTGTCAAAATATCTCCCTAAGAAATCAAGATAATTCGCAGAACAGTCTGGTTTTCTGAGCTAAGATTTTTATATATATTCTCAGCCCACATTCTCCTTAGTTTCTCAATGACTGTTTAGTTTCCCTATTTGAAAATGTGGAGTCAAGTTGTCCAAATCTCAAAATTGCCTTTTTAATCAATGCAATTGAAATTAGGAATTCAGTACTATATGAAAAAAAAGATATTAAAATTGGGAATATGTAAAGTTAAAAGTGTGCAAAAAAGTGGGAGAGATATTGAAGGATGAAGGCTTACTGGAGGGACCCTTAAAATAAGGGAGTAATGTATGGAGTGATTACATGAACGATATTATTTATTGCAGAGCTTGGACTACACATGGCTAGTCTGATTTCACCATGGCCAATCTTTTATTAGAGTGTGGCTTCATGTGCATAATGCTCAAAATGTTTAGGCAGGAGTAAGGGAATTAGCTATACAGCTTCACAGATGCAGCTTCATCTAAGCAGCCTTCAGCTTTTTTTTTTTTTTTTTTTTTTTAAATTGAGCTACCTTGAACCTTCTGAGCCAGCTGCTATTTTAATAGTCTAAAGACAGAAAATGAGCATTCAGGTGTTCCAGATTTGTCTTCCCTCAGCTCCCTCAGCTACCAGAACTTTCTCAATTCAGACAGTCTATAAAAGAGCAGATATGTACATTGAGGTCAGTTCTACTCTTCTAAGGTCTTATTTATCTAGATTTCATTTAATGTTATGATCATTTCTCCAGTTGCAATAAAATTTCTGAATCACATCATTTTTTTCCTTATTTTCTCTATAGAACTGGCTGTTTTCTAAATATGTCAGTCTACTCTTCTCTATTATTATTATTTCTTAGTTCATATTTTTATCATTTTCCTCAATTGCAATAATCCCCTAAATGATTTTCTGCCCTATCCCACTCTTTGCTTACAACTATTTTAAACCACAACTAATATTTCTAAGATAAAAATATAAAAAATTCAATTGCTTAACTAAAATTCTTTACCTCATGACCCATTATAGCAGGTTTTAAATAAAGCCTTGCAAATATTTTGAATTGAACATATTCTAGCATGTTTGAGGATGGCAAAGC
Organism: Pteropus medius; assembly: GCF_902729225.1. Taxonomy (NCBI): domain Eukaryota; kingdom Metazoa; phylum Chordata; class Mammalia; order Chiroptera; family Pteropodidae; genus Pteropus; species Pteropus medius. The sequence goes on along the minus strand of NW_024355205.1, from coordinate 22,251,872 downwards.
AGCTAGTGTGGCTTGAAAGGAGTGAGCAGATGAGAGAGCTACCTGTAAGAGCACCTGTCAAAGAGGTAACGTGGGCCAGTTTTTGTCAGACCCTTGGTTATGGTAAGAACTTGAGTTTTATTGTGGATCTTTAGAACCAAGGAGTGGCATAATAAAGTTTATGTTCATGGGGCTCATTCTGGATGCTGTGTTTCGCAAAGAGACAACGGTAGAAAAGTTCAGGAGCAGAAAAACAATTATGAGACAATCACAATAATCCAGTTGAGAGATGATGGTGACTTGGACAAAATGACATTAGAGCGGGTGGAGACACGAGATGATTCTCTTGTGATTCTAAATCAATATCTAAAAAATTCATATACTTCTTGAAATCATACAAAATATAGAAAGCTATATGTTTGTGACATATGTGCATAAAAGGACTGGCCAGACTCTTTCTCCTGAACAATAATGGTGACAATGCAGAGTCAGAATGGTCAGCATCATTTTTACAAATTGTGCATCTCTTAGAATTTCTATAGACAAATAAGACACTACTTTACTAAGAGAGCTCACTTGAAATATAATGAAAGGAAGGGAATGAAATATAATGTCAATCCCTTCATCAGTTATTATTAATGGTCTGTTTGTTTCCTCCCCCTCAATTTTCTTTCTCAGGAATTATTATCAATAACTGTATTGACTGATAATAATTAGGGAGAGAAAAGGCAAAGTTGGTAAGAGAAATTGGTATTTCTGCCACAAATTTATTCTATAATACATTTTAATTTAGACATGTGAAATACGTCAGAATATCCTATTTTTAGTACCATTTTCCCACCTTAATAGAATGTGTGTTTGTGGGGAAAGGGGTAATACAGAAAGTCCTACTATATATTTTTGATACCTTAAATAAGAGAGTATTCACAAATATTTTCCATTGCCCCTCTGCTTGGGTATGATGGTTAATTTTATGTGTCAACTTGATGGCCACGGGGTACCCAAATATTTTTTTCTAGGTGTTTCTGTGAGTGTTTTCAGAAATAATTAATACTTGGTCTACTTAGTAAAGTAGATTGCTCTCATCCATGTTGTTGGGTATCATCCAACTCATTAAGAGTAGAACCAAAGGTGAAAGAAAGAGAAATTTGCCCTGCTTCCTCCTGCATCACTGTTTGAGTTGGGACATCTCATCTCATCTTCTACTGCCCTGGGACTGGGATTTACACCATGGCTACTCTGGTTCTCAGACCTTCGGACACAGCATGAATTACACCACTGGCTTTCCTGAGTCTCCAGTTTACAAATGGCAGATTGTGGATTGTGGGACTTTTCAGTCTCCATAATCACATGAACCAGTTTCTCATATGTCTCCTCACAATTTTTCCTTTAACATTAAAGTACACCTTTACACACACATAAAACTCTGGCTACTATACTTGGCACCCTTGAAGATTTTCATCCCCAAGTGAAGTAACAATGAAGTATCACGATGGATAAAATATAGTTATGAATTTCTTTTGTAAATGGAGAATGATGATTATGAAAGGAGAGATCAGAAGAAAGAATGGCATCATGCTTTGAGTCAGGTACAATCTCAGGCATAATAACTCAGGAAAAATAAATATGAACTTTAAGAAAATTATTTTTTTCTCCTAATATTCTCTATTCCTGTCTATTCTATAAAAATCTTTAGGGACTCAAAATAATACCTGTATCATTGAATAGTGCTGCTCTGGGAAGTGTGAGAAACCCCTCTTTTGCTCAGCAATATGCACGCTCTGAAAGAGGCAACAGAGAGAAGCATATTTAAAAATTCAACAGAATGAACTGTTAGGTGATTACAGTTTATTCATCTGAGAAAGAAAACCTAGATGTATTTCCAGATGAGCAGATTGAAAATAGGGAAACATTTAATGCTCTTCTATTATAAACTTTAATATCCATCAATTTCTGGAACCAATCTATAGGTAAAACACAGACAAACCTCAAAAAAGCATCACAATGTTGAAAAATACTTCCACAACTTAACTTAGTAAACTATTCATTCTCTAAACCCGTATTGCCTCTATTGAGACACAGAGTTAGAAAAAAATAGGTATCAGGTAGTAATAAATAAATTTTTAGAAAAAATTTTTTTCACCTAAACGATGTTACCTTTTTATAGAATCTGGCTTAAAAAAGATATGCAATTCACTATAATAAAATAAATTGTAGTTTATTTGTATTGATATATAGTTTTCTAGGGGCTTTCATTTGAAAGCCATTCAACAGTCTTTGTGAATTGAAATCAAATACATCAATAATAGAATCTATAATATATTTGGCAGTAATTTGTTGCCTGCTTCTTTTACTGAAGTTTATCTATAGCAGTTGCTTTTAAAATGAATATCAGGAGTACATTTACACCAATTTACTTAATCTATAGATGTTTGCATCATCATGACTTTATTTACCAAGGTAAAACATATTTCTAGAACAAAGCAGATTATTTTAATTTTCAAGGTTTTATTTAGTTTTTGTTGTCTTTTTTTCCATTGCCACTGCAAAATGACAACTTTAAAGATATTTTATGCACATTATATGCTGAATCTTTTACAGTAATAAATCATATAACAGTAATGTCTATCAAGTCCAGCTCATTATTGTACAGTTGAAAGGAATATTAAATCATTTTGCATTCTTCTAGATGTCAGTATCATACATTACCTCTACTTAATAATTATAACTAGTGTCAATTCTGTTAGTTTGGACACAGTAGAATTAAAGGAATGAGAACTCCAGGAATCAGCATAGGAATCATGATAGAAGGCCACATTAATACAATGTAAGGCTAAATGAAAAAATCAATTGACTTGGATAAAGTGTCCAACTTTCCAGACTTGGTAAAAAACTAACCTGTGCACTTTGTGGTAGAGGGCTAAATGATTTGAGTTAAAGAGAATGTCATAATGAAAATCCAATGACATAGTTCTAAGCATGTAAAAAGGACTAATTTTCCAGAAAAGGGGCTCACAAAATAAGAGACAAAGCGGAAAAGGAAATCTGAGTCTTATCAAGAAACATATAGTAAACATGTCTTTCTGGATTAGGCACCAAACACAACAGGTTTGTTGCACATATGCTAACAACCATACTCAGAGTCTATTCTCAAGAAAAGAGAGCAAGATATACATATAATTACAAAATTCACTATGTAAACCGAAGAAGAGGAATTCCATTTCATTTAGAGTAAAGGCAATGGCTTTCAAGGACCTACAGGCTTTACTTCTCCCAGCTTACCTTCTACAAGGTTCTCCCCTCTATATACCAAGTACATTGGCTTCCTTGTTATTCTTCAGTGTGCCAAGAACAGTTTCAATATGAACCTTTGAACTTTCTGTCCCTTTCCCCAGAATGCTTTCCTATAAGAGATGCATAGCTTACACCCTTACTGCCCTAAGCCTCTGCTTGAATGTCACCCTCAAAGTGATACCCTTAATGATACCATTGGTTCAAATTGTAACCCAAAATAAAAGAAAGCTATTAATTCACATTAGATATAGAAATATATATATTGAATTGCAGGCAGAGTAAATGATATAATATCAAAGCACATTCTAGTCAAAACGATGACATCTAAAAATAAAGAGAGGACCTTGAAAGAAAATACAGGAAACTGTCATATTATATACAGAGGAATAATGATATAATCACAGCTGACCATCACCAGAAGCAACAGATGCCATTCTCCACTAAAAGATACCAATACATTTTAGATAAATGAATGATTCTAGGACTGGTGCATGTAAAATACTAGATGGCATTCTTACATCTTCTTTGGGTCAGGAATATGAGACATTCTCAAGGAATCATGGGGAGCTCACAAAATGATCCAAAAGTCAGCTGGAAGAGTTCTTACTAACCATACTAAGGACAATTTATTGTCCTGTGGAATAGAATACAAATGTATGCATTGATATTAATATACATATATACACTCATATATAATGAAAATCCCCACTTTACAGAATTTCAACTAAAATATATGTCTACAAATATAGTATGAAAATAGTTGTGAGTTCAGAAACAAAGGAATTAGATTATAAAAAATAGTAATTAGAACACTGAGTGAAATTCTGACAATGAATAAGACATTTACATAGTTGAGTTACTAAATATATTCCTTCCACAAATTATTTAATAATTATAAAGAGAAAAGCAGTAACTTTACAGTGGATATATATGGCAGATACCACCTCACTCAGGTCACCAATCTTAACCTAATTTAATATCACTAATAGTTATAGTGGAAAAAACAGCATAACATATCTCTGTAGGTTTGATAAATCAGAATCAAAATTTACAATGTTCAATTGGGAAATCCGATATATATAATATATATGTGTGTGTGTGTGTGTGTGTATATATATATATATATATATATATATATATATATATATATATATAATTCCCCCCAAAATAATCATGAAACATGGATTACTTAATATGTATTTTTAAATCTTACATTTTTTTCATTTAGCTATAATATTCTCATAAATACCAATAAGAATATTACAGTATTCAAAAGAGAGATTAATTTACTAAGTAAAAATGCTTCTTCCAGGGAAACTAGCTGGTTACCTGGAGAGAATAATTTACCACCAATGTCCTCGAGTAAATGTGCAAACTTCATGAGGAGCACAGGGAAGGAAAAATTATTAATCTTTTTTTTTAAATTAAGCATGATTCCAGGCATAAATGAGAAGGCCATTATATAGTTGTTGAAAATAATGAATACATATTATACATATATAACCAAAAATATTACATTTATTTATTTTGAAGAAGTTGGTAATTTTTTTCTTTGAGATATTTCATTAGGTAGAAATATATTCTTACTATATCCTTTCATTTTTTTCCCGTTGCGTGGGCATATAAACTTACTTTTGTAACCTTTCATGATGTTCACATCAAGATAATGGAAAGACCAATAGGATTTTTATAAAATGTCAAAATAATAAAGCTCTATGGGAATACCAGTTTTATATAATATAATCATTCCTAAAGGCTTAAAACAAAAAAGCAGACTTTAGGCCACTGCTGTGGAAAATTATTGATTCACAGTTCCAAAAAGCAACCAATTTAAACTTCTTAAGCTTCCCACCCCCTTCCCCAGTTTTTTTTTCCTCCAATTTACTTTTATATTTAGAAATAATGTACTTAAAATTTTAAATTTTTTATATTATCTACTTCCTAAAATACACCTTGATATTTCTTTTATCTCTTAAACTCCCTACCTTCACATGCACTTCTCTTTATCAATATTTTAGTTTGGTTCTGTTATTGCTTTGGTTAAAGAAAAAAAATTAATGTTCCGAGTTTACAGCATTATGAACATACTTTTAAGAAAATGAAAGTTTTGGGTTTTTTTTACATCTATGTTATGATTATATTTCTTTTTCCATACTTTGTTATTCTGGAATAAACATATGACTCACTTAATTTTTTAGTTTTCTATGTACTTTTTTATGAATCCATTTTCAGTTTCTAGAGGACAATTCTCCAGTTTATAGACCACAGCGAGTAAGTCATTTTAATTTTTTTTTCTTCCTCCTGGAAATAGTTTTGCTAGAATTTTGAACACTTTGTTTTATGATCTCAACTTTTCAGTCTTCCTGTTGAGAAGTTCCATGCTGTTCTATTTACTAATCCTTTGTATGTAATCCCCCACTGCCTTTGTATTCTCTCTGTAATGTCTGAGGTCTCTACCCATTCTAGTATGAAATTTCGCAACAAAATGCTTTGGTATGTCCTTGAGAAATTTTCCCAAATCATTTGTTTGATAACATTACCCCTTCATTTTCACCATAGGGGTTCAAGGTCTAAACTATTATCAGGGTATTGGACTTTGTGATTTGAACCTTTGAATTCTTAGTTGTTTTATACTGTCTATCAAATTTTCCATCATTTATAGAAAATTCCTTTACTAAAAAGTTCCTTGATCTTCCCATCCTATTGATCTTTTTCTTTACTGTATTTTTACTTTAATTTCCATGAATTCTTTTTATCCTCTAACTATTCCTTTTACATTTGTTTCACGGATAAATTCTCTCTCCCCTTAAACTTAAAAAAAAAAAAAACCTTCTTTGAAGATTTTTTATTCCTAAAGTTCCTTAAATTTGTTTGTTTTTCACTATTTTTCACTGCCTTTCAAGTTTGGACTTTCTTAAAATGTATAATAAATCCTGAGTGACTACATACTTTTGAATGAGCCAGCACTATCCTGTAAGCTTCATGGGCACGCAAGAAGTTGGCCAAGTAATTACTCTCAGAGGTAAATTAGGCTGGGCATTTTCAACTATTAGAAGAGGACTACAACTATTAGTAGATATAAGTTTTATGCCTTTAGCTGGATGGTTTCACCAGAGACAAGTCTTTCAATTTCTTTCCTTAGGAGAATGTTTGCTTGCAGTAATTGTGGAATTTTATCTTCAGAAATCCTGATGGACATGCTTTATACAATAACTCAACAAGGATTCACTTTAATCTCTAAAATTCTATTTTCTGTTTTCTCAAGTAATTGTATTAGATTACTATAATATTTGCTATGATTATCATCTAACTTCTGATCTACATACTCATGCAATATTATGAAGAAATAATTTGATACATTAAATATCCTAAAAGTACTAAATTGGGTAAAATAAAGGGAGGATAAAATATTACACCCATATTGGCTACTTTTACTAGAAATAGGATATTGAGTTTAAAGTGTTCTTTAGGAAACTGAAATTTAAAAGTTCAAAATTATAAACTGAAATATTCAGTTATGAAATACTGAAATGTGATTATATATTCCACTTAATTTCCTAAATATTCTTAAAAAAATAAACCATGTTATAATTTTTAAAACTACTGTAGGTTGAAAATAAATGAAAAACAAATAAAGTATGACTTGAACAGGTATTTTCAGAAGCTCTAAAAAAATATTCTATCCCAGTCCATTAAAAAATGTTCTAAATATCAGAAATGCAAAGACCACTGTTATTGATTCATGTTGAAAAATTTGATGAATGGGCCATTCATAAAATTGGCTATTGAGCAATTTTTTTTACAAAGTGACCTAAAGCCATTACACACAATTGAAAATAATGCCTGCGTGTGATTGTAATAGTAATTCTGTATTTACTTATCCGTATAAACAATATCTATGAAGAATTTATATGTTTGCCATAGAGAAAATGTTGAAATACAAACAAGATTAAGGCACATCATTTATTCTTGAGAGTTATAGTCCAGCAAGAGAAAGAGCCATGTGAATATGATTCACGACAGATGTAATATATACTGTAAAGGGTGGAAACAAAAGTCCAAAGAGATACAAAACTAGGGGTGAGTGACAGTTCTACCAAAAGTCACGGTGGAAGACTCACAGCGATGTCTTCTTATTGGGATTTTGTAGTTGAAATTTTGGTGGGAGGAGAATCATGGAAAAGCTAATCTGAAGTTATAAGACAGTCTGACATGTTAGAAGCACATTATAAGTGTGCTTTTTCTAAAATATATGTGATCTTGTGCTTTAAATACCTGAGAGAAAGATTTCTTTGGCAGAGAAATCTCTTTGGACAAGGAATAAGGGGCCAACTTGAGGAAGAATAAGAGACATAACAAGGAAGGATTCAAGAGATGTTTTTCAAGGGAGCAGCCAGATATGTACTCACAAAAGCCATGGGAGTGATGGAGTAGGCATGGTTGATTAGAAGAAAAAGAGGAGCGTTAATCCAGGTGTTTGGTTGGTCTGATATCATTAATCGAAGATGGCATTCAAAGGAAAAGAACACAGAGAGATTGAGTTTGAGAAAGAATAAGTTTGATGTTTCAGGGGGATTCATGTTGGAGATGTCTATAACCATCTGAGAATTTCTGCAAGAAATTTAATAAGGAGGTTAGTCCTGGAAGTGTAAATTCAATAGCTGTATTAACTTTCTGCTGCCGTATAACGTTTACCACCAACTTAGTAACTTAGAGCAACACCCATTTTTTATCACACAGATTCTGTAGATCAGAAGTCTGTGCATGACATAGCTGAATTCTCTGCTCAGGGTCTCACAGGATGAAACCAAGCTGTCAACCAAGTTTCATGATTATCTAGAGGCTTAACTAGGAAAGTATGCATTTCTAAGCTTTTTCTGGTTGTTTACAGAATTTCCTTGTAGCTGTAGATTCTTGGAAGCTTGCTTCTTTATAGTGGAAAAAAATTCATCTGCTCTGACTTTCTAACTGTAGAGAGCCTGGACTTATGTTAAAATGGCTCATCTGTAAAGGTCAGATCTACACTAGATGATCTCTTTGATCTCTCTTCTGATTAACTCAAAGATAACTTGGGACCTTAACTGCATCTGAAACACTCCTTCAACTTTGTCATATTCTTTTGGTAAAAACTGAGTCACAAGTTTTGCCTATATTCAGTGGGAGAAGACTTTTACTCATCGAGGTCACTTTTGCATGGGTCTTTTACAACTGTTGTCTCTGGTAATTTATCCAGGCGAAATATGAAAAGCAAGAATAGTTAGAATGACATAAAAAAGTATTCTTCATAAGTAAGCACCATTAAAATAAGATATTCATATGTGATTTTACAGCATTATGTATTAATGATATATTAACAGGATTAAATGTTTTTTAACTAAGTGACCATATAGATCACTTTATCTTCACTTTAAAAGTGAGATTAGACTGAAATTACTTTGGAGTCTGGTAATACTACTTTATCCATTTAATCTGCTACCTAAAGTAAATGTCAGGGAGTGAACAAATCGCCATTGTCTATACAATTATTTAGAAATACAAATATAGGATACAAAATTCATTTTCCTGACTACATTCCAGAATTATTTCTAATAAATCTTTCAACAAATAGACATTTAAGGAGAATGTCCAATTTTAAATTTTATAGAAACCTATTCATCTAGAAAAAGGCCTAGGATGAGAAAAGGAAAGATGGTTATTTGTCCTTTGATACTGAGTATTGCTTCAACTCATTATAAAAACTCTAGAAATGTGGGAGTATATCATTCTTATTCTGATAGCAAAGATTCAGAAGACACCTAAGGCAATTTATTCTACTTTCATGATAGAAATCAAAATGTCCAAGCTTACATTTGAGGTGTGTATGGAATACTGATACTATATAAAAGATTATCTAAAACAGATTAGTAAGATTTTATTTGAGGAGTGGAAGATGTCTACATGTAAACTTGATTATCATTTTTCACAGATATAAAAGTCACCGCAGTCACTGCAGCTATAGTCTAAAGAAAAATTAACTTTGTGGATTTCTGCTACAGCCATTCTAAACTTACATGGCTGTGAGGCAGAGCCCACTCTTAGCTCTATAGGTTGCTCCCATGTATTTGCCCTGAGACCCTTTCACAGACCCTCTGACAGGGCAGTTTAATTTCTTTAAAGCCAGAAAGATGCTCTCTCTGCTCTTTATTGTCTCTCACTCCAGGGAAGTCTTGAACTCTTCCTTGCATTCAGTTGTTTCCAAGAAACCATGGTTCCACCTGCACTCAAACAGAGGGGATTATATAAAGGCAGGTACACCACTGAATGGTGATTTCAGGAGCCATCTTAGAATCTACATACCACTCCACTCCAACCCATTCTCAAAAGCATGTCCAAAGTAATCTCTCTGAAATAAAATTAAACAATAAAGGCTACTATATAAAATCTTTCAATGATTTTTCTATTCAAAATTCTGTAATAGTCTCTTGATTTCCTTCGTATATACATCTAAGCCTGTTTCTGTCCATTCTCCACTTCTGCTCTCATCCCTGTACCTATTGAAATCCCTGAAATGAAGCATATGAACATTCTTTGTTTAGAGCAGTATCTTTTTGCACACTTTATGCATAAAATGCTCATCAACTTATACATCCTTTAGATACACTTTTCTGATTACTAAGTTTAAAAACCTTATCATAGGCAGTTATAATACACTTTGGATGCAGTAATTTTGTAAATTATATGTATATCATATCCTGATCGAGATTTATATCTTATCTATAGTCATATCTATATCTAATATATATATGTATGTATAAATACTCTTTTTACTTGTGGCTAGATGTACAATTTAAGACAGTAAAGATCATCTCTTACTTTATTATCTGAGAACTTATTTTTTATCTTTCACATTATGCTATGATACATCTGGAACTGATTTTGTATATTCTTTAAGGTAGAAATCAACAAATTTTTTCCATATAGATATTCAATTATTCTAGCATTATTTATGGAAAACATTTGTCTCATTTTATGAAAGTAATAACTGTAGTAAATTACATGGTCAAATACATAAGGATATTTTTGCAGAATCTTTATTTTCCTTTGTTGTTTTGGTTTTCTATCACACCAATACCGCATTTTTGTTTTTTACTTACTGTAGCTTATAAAAAAAATCTTTATATTTGGTATATACATCCTTCAATTTTATTCTTTTGATTCTGCACAATTTTCCCTATTATTACCTGTGCATATCTCCATATATGTTTTAGAGTCCAATTGTTAATTCTATTTAAAAATGTTGAAATTTCTACTGCAATTTCACTGAATGCATAGATGAGTTGGTGTGAAATGTCAAGTATTTTGTTTATGTAGTTTAGTTCAATTATTCTCAGTAATATCTTGTACTTTCTTGTGAAGAGGCCTTGTACATCTATTCCTCTATTACACTGTATTATGCTATCTTAAAATGTATCATAAAATAAATAAATAAGTAAAAGTTGGCCCATGGTTTGAACAGCTACTTCATGAATTTGAGTATCAAACTGACCAACACATATATGAAAGGGTTCTTAGCATTACCTTTATCAGGTACATTGTTATTAAAGCTCTGGTTAAGAAAAAATTACACAATCACAGGAATGAATGAAATGAAGAAAAAAATGGCAATATCTTAGTAATGCAGTTTTTAGGATTTTTTATGTGTGCTATCATGAGCCAGTTTTGAAGCCCTTGCTAGAAGCTGGTCAGTTCTACTTCTTGAGCAACTGATTAAATCCACACTCCAACTGCTTCCCCTATGGGGACTCTCACATGCTGGGCCACTATACATTCACACTAATCAGTCCAGGTCCACATATCCTCAGTGGTAGCTCCTATGCCCTACAGCTTGATAAAACTGTTCAAATTAGCCAATCCTAAACCTGTTTACTCTGCCTTCCTCTCCATTTCCCACAGAAACCATACTAAAGACACACTTCTCTCTCTTTTTCTCTGCCTTGTGACTAACCCCGACGCTTCCCCCTGAGTCCTCCTGTGTGGCCTGCTGTGTTCTCTCTGCAAGGAACTGATAGTATAACTAAATTGTAAAACTCCATGGTTTCATTTTATGTAATGAATAAATATTAAATATTTTAACATTAGGCCTATGTATCATTTATTTTTCTCATAGCGATTTTTAGTTAATGTAAACCTATATAAATTTAAGTTACAGACTGGACCTTACTTTTAAAAAGCTAACCAAAAGGATTTAACTGATAATAATATTATATCTAATAATTATCAGTCAAAATATGTGGGCTATTCAATAAACTGTGAAATACATATATTTTTATAAAATAAAAAATATATATATATATTTCCTCCTAAAATGTAGACCTTTAAAATATTGTTATTATAATCAATGTTCTTAGCTTTGCATTCACTCTTAATTTCAAAAGCAAAGTAACATTGCTGGCGTACCAAAAGTTGGTGCATCTGGAAAAGAGGCAGAGAAGTAGCTGCTCTAAATATCTTCCATAAACAAAAGAACAGAAAGCCGTCCTTCTTCTCCATACATATAAAAAGAGTCTCATGCAAATACCTAGATTATGAAACAGTGCAGCCAAGTTAATTTAACTATATAGGATCATAAAATTTCAGTGGGTATTTTCTCACTAATGTTTGTTCTGAAATGGGTTATTCTCCCATGCCCCAAAGAAGGTATGAGTAAGTATAAAAGGGCAACACATGAATTAACTTTTTACGTTACCTTTATAAATGTGAACTTATGAATATAGTGATAAAACTATTTCAAGTACATTTCTTTAGTCTTCTGTGCAGTAATGCTGTAGAGAAAGCAGCAATAATTATAGTTTCAACTCTGAAAGCCATAGCGATACAATTCCTTGTCCCTTTTTAACTTGAGATGAAGCTAATACTATTTGGCCAGTGCTATTGTTGGTGTCAGCTTCAGATGCTTCGTTTTCCTTCATAATGAGCATATCCACCAATTTAGAGTTAGGAAGCTGAGCTACATAATTATAATTTGCTTGCTACTAAAATAGTATCGTTGCTCTAATATGTCTATTTATTTGAAAATTTAGTCATTTGGACTTTATTCTCTATTGTTTCCCCAATTCTAATTTTATTTACTCTCTTTTCACTATCTATTTACTATCTCATTCTCAGTTTACTATGACTCATGTCTGTGGCACTTGTTGGGTTGGGGTTACTTTCATACCACCAAGTTCACTTTTATTAGGTATTATCTAAACATTCTCATTAGAAATTCTACTTCTCTTCACTGAAAATGTCAAATGGACAGATTATCAGAATTGACCAAACATGTCCACTTTCTTTTTCTCATCTTCAGAATTAAGGAGAAATTCAAAGGTCATCTTGGTGGTCTCACAACAAAAAGCAACCCCTATCAGTCTTGCAAACCAGATACCATTTACTAAGAATGTTCAGATGAACAGATCATCAAATAAGCACTTCTAGTTTAAGTCGGGTCACTTTATCGGTATTAAATAATTAAGGACTGGACAGTCTAACACTGGTTTTTAGAATTTTATAATAGGAGCGTTCCAATGTGGCTTCTTGTAAAACCTTTTTAGACAGTGCAAAAATATTTTTTCATCATTAATGCGGTGAATAATTAAAACATATAACTTGCTGCAATTTATTATCAACTATTCTTGATTTACTCAGTGATTAAACAAAAAATTACTATAAAAATAGTAAAATATATAAATTAAAAAATCTTTGCTTAAATTTTATATCTTATAGGCAAGTATAGTGAAGAATACAGAATTTTCAACCTAATTTATCTTTTTTATTTACTCCCTACAAATGTTATGTGTGAGCCTTATATTATTCTTTTATATCCATGTACAAATTTTTTTACAAAGATATATTTGGATCTATAAATTAGACATTTAAATTATTCATATTAGCTGTCAATCTTCTTTAAATAATTTCATGTAATTTAATTAACTATAAGAAAAGAAAAAGCCAAACAAAATCTCCCTTTTATATCATTTAAATATAGAGGCTACTTCAAGCCATAATTTTATTTTAATCTTTTAAATATAGAAATATAATTTTTAACTTTTTTTTGTAATTCTAATTGAACAACAGGTATACCATGCTCTTTATACATATTTAGTAGAACTAACAATTCTCCCCTAAGAAAACATGTATGATACGGCATGTCAATATTTGCATTTGTATCTTTACTAAGATATCATTAAAATATTGTACAGCTTGTGGAAATAAAACAATTATTGTTGCATAATACAACTTTTAATCTCATAATATTAGGAAAGATAATACTCTTCTTACAATAAAGAAGCATTTAACTGATGCGTGAAATTAGGCAGTATGGGATAGATTTCAATGCTGTTTCTAATGTTCATGAAGGCATATAACATTTTATTTATATATCAAGGGTGTGGCTGCAATCTCAATAGAGATACTGTGGACCACAATCAGACAGATATATAACTGACCTCTGACTTCAAAGTTGTTCCCTCCAGGTTTTTATATACTGTATAGGGAAGGTCAGGAAAGTATAAATTATCCTTGAGCAAGGTGCTAAACTACATCACTAATGAAACAGTCTTTGAGGTTCTCTCTCTGAGATTCTTTCAAGAATGAAATTTATTTTAAATAGAACCAATTAAATGCACTGTATTAATAAAGGTTCTCCAGAGAAATGGCATGAATATATACCTTATCAGTATTTATTGTCATATTTATGTCTGTATGCACATATATGTATTGCATATACAGATCTCATGTACTGCCTACCATTCAATGCAGGCATCTTTTAAAAACATTACTATGTACAGTTCATCCAATGTCTGAGTATATTTTAAAATATGAGCTATGTATTCTTTATCTGAAAAGTTTACCATCTGACTTCTTTCATTCAGTAGTGCCAGTTCTTCTAACTGGGATTTCATAAATAGCAAAGCTGAAACTTTTAATTCAATGTATCTTTGATGATATAAACCTCAACGACATCAAAGTGGCACTAAAAATTTACCTTTAGTAATCAAATAGTGCTCTTTTATCACTGCCACCATCTCCATGCTCTGAATAAAATTATTTGATACTTGATTCTCATTGTTCTTCAGCAAGACGTATAACTTGTTACTATGGTCTATTAGTACTGAATACTCTATCTTTAATCTCCCTATTCAGCACACTGAAAATATATGTGAGGTTCTCATATGTGCTAACATCAGGCCCTCATATGTACCACACTTTCTGCCCTCATGGGGTCTTTGCCCCTAAAATGCTTTCTTTGGGGGGTGGGGGGGTATTTCTACTTTTGAGCCATCCTTCCAATTTCATCTCAGTAACATTTTCACAGGGAATTTTTCCTCCATCTCCTTCTCTTCTAGGATCATGTGTCTTTTTTTCCCAGCATCTCTTCCATATCAAGTTATATACATCAAATTTTTTAAATATCTGATAACAAAAATATATTGTTACTTTTAGGGATGTATTATATTTCTAACAATATATTACTAGGTTAAGAATTCTGTTCAATTTGATCAACATTACACCTACAAATTTTATCTTGGTGATATTTGGAATAATTGAATGAGTACATCTAAAATTCTTAAGCTGGGGACTCTGAGGAAGATGGTGGACTAGTAAAGGCAGGGGTCACCTCCTCCCAGATCTGCATTGAAATTAGAACCAAATTATAAAATAATCAATGTGGAGAATCACCTGAAGTCCAGCTGATTATAGCAGGTATGTCTGATAATGTAAAGAAGGAGACACATGGAAACCAGTAAGAGGGGCAAAATTATGAATCCAGTTGGACCCGTACCCACAGGTAGTGGAGGAACACCTAGAGGGAGAGCGAGGCTGCACAGGCTCCCCTGAAGGAGAGTGGGTTCCTGGCCTCATTCAGGGGGCTCCCAGCCCAGGGTCCTAGCCCAGGGAGGAGAAGTTTCCAATAACTCTGACTGTAAAAACCAGAGGGGATTCTGGCTATCTGAGGGAGACAGAAGAATAAACCCTAGACACCACTTTGAAGGGCCCACGCACAGGCTCTCTGACCTGCGGACACTCACCTGGGACACTGGTAGTGGGTCAGAGGTTCATCCAAGATTCATAGTGGGAAAGTTTGCCAGAATGAGAGCTGGAAGGGCAGCTATCATTATGCCCCATTCTCGCTCCCCTACCAAGGAATCTACAGACTATACTAGTCTGACTGTGCAGACCCCTCCCACGGGGCTATTAGGAAGAACTGGCCTGAGATCAGCCTGCCCCACTGAACCTGCAGATTCCCCAGTGGCTGTTGTTGCTAGATGAGTGCCATATCCTACACTAATTCAGGCCTAAACATTCACAGCTGGCAGCCAGTACTGTGAGTGAACATTTTGGGGATAGTTTCAGGAAGATCACTGCTGTCAACATGAACTTAGGTGGATCTCGGGGATCTGTGGGCCAGTCTCAGAGAGCAGCTGGTCTTGCTGTGATCTGTGACTTTTCTGGGAATACATGAATGGTTACCTAAATTGCAGCAAGACTGAGGCTATATTGATCTGACTGCCATTGTCTCCCTGAGACCCCACCCCATCCAACCCACAAACTGCTCCAGGTGGCCCATTGATAATCAACTGCCACTGCCCTGCCCCTCCCCGTGGTCTCCCAATCCACACAGGCAACAAACTTTGGCTAGCACAGGCTGGGCACTGAAAGGAAATCAGTTGCAGGCAGATGTCTGCAGCCTGGAAGAGTTGCAATATCACACCAGGAGTCTCAGAGATCTGTGGGACTGCCTGGGATGGCAGCTGGTCTCACTGTGATCTGTGACTACAGCGGGAATGCCCAGGGAACAGAAGTTGCAGCAAAACTGAGGATGTATTGACCTGATGGCCCTTGCCTCCCTGAGATCCTGCTTCACCCAAGCTACAAAGTGCCTGCAGCCCATTGACAGGCAGCCTCCCCTGCCCTGCTTTTCTCTGCGGTTGCACATTCTGTGCAGGCAACAGACTTTGGCTAGAGCAGGGAGCGCATTTTGGGGAAAACAGTTGTGGGCAGACCACTGCTGCCTGTACAAGTTGCAATGTCTCTTGAGGGGATCACAGGAGTCTATGGGACCATGCCAGCATGAGATACAGTATTGCTTGGGCAAATCTCAGGGGTTTTGTGGGCCCATTGCAGATGATAGTAGGTCATGTAGTGATATTTGATTTTGGTGGGAGCCTGAAGTCCTGGAGCTGGCAGCAAATCTGCTGCAGTGTAGGCCTAATGGCCCCATGCCTCACTGATACAATGCTCCACCTAATCCACAAATTACCTGTGGCAAGCCTGCTCCCAGGCAACCTAGTCCCATTCAGTGCTTTCCTTGGATCACGAATTCAACAACACACAACAGCACTCAGTTCATGTGGCCCACGCAAAGCCCGTTCATCCTGGAGAAGCATTCGGTAGTGGACTACAAACTCATGCACATGAGCTTCAGTAAGTCTTAAACAGAGCTGGGTGTTTGCAGGTCTGAGGTGGGCAGCAGCTGACCTTGCTATGATTGGAAACTTGTACAGGGAGCCACAGAGACAGTGCTGGTATGTAAAATGACACTGCAGTGGCAGGGGGAAATCAACTCCACAGATCTAGGAGACTCCTGGGGTCCCTGCACCACCCAACACGCATATCACCCAGGGACTCTTCCCGTTTAAGAGACTTACAGGCAACTGACAGGCACTATCAGGCCTGGAGGAGCACTGGTCCCTCTGCTAAACTGCCCTAGGTCAGGGACAGGGGTTAAGCAGACCTCTGCCTACAGTATTATCTCTTCCACTTACCTATAGATCCATCATAGGCAACAACCATCCGTGATCACTCTGTAGCTCCTACCAGGTAGCCCTGAGCAATCAAAGGCAGCAGCTGACCTAGGCCTATGGGGAAGTCCCTCCCAAGGGGCCACAAAACCAATGCACCCAGAGGCTGTCACTAGACCACAACGGAACAACTCCTGACTAGTCCCATAAGTGGAACAAACAAAGGATGGTTGCAACAAGTACACACGTCTGCTAGGGCAAATCCCACTCAGTGGGGTCAGTCCCCACACAGCAACTCTTACCTTGTGGGTGCAGCCAATTCCCACAATTAACCTGAGCATTAATCCCACCCACTCATCTACTAACACCAGTAAAGGCTTGGTGACAACAGATCACACACAACCCACATAAAGATCATGTCCAGAGCCCCTAGCACAGGGGCTCAGGGAGAGTGTGCCACTGGGACATCTTCCATATAAGGACATCTGGGCAAGGCTGAGAGATGAAACAAATATTCCTAACACATAAAAATGAACACAGAGAGGCTAATAAAGTGAGAAAACAAAACAAAACAAAAAACTTGCCACAAATGGAACAACGGGAGAAAACTCTAGAAAATAAGCTAAATGAAATGGAGGCAAGCAACCTATCAGTGACAGAGTTCAAAATAATGGTTATAAGGATACTCAATGAATGTAGGAGAAGAATGAATGAGCACAATGAGAACCTCAACAGAGAGATAGTAAGCATAAAAAAAAGACATGGAAACCATAAAAAATAACCAAACTAAAATGAAGAATATAATAACTGAAATGTAGATACACTAGAAGGATTCAACAGTAGATTGGACGAAGCAGAAGATCGAATCAGCGAACTGAAACACAAGGTAGAAGAATACACCCAATCAGAATAACAAAAAGAAAAAAAGAATTAAAAAAAACCAAAAAACAAAAAAACAATGACAGTTTAAGAGACCTCTGGGACGATATGAAGCATAACAATATCCGGATCACAGGAGTATGAGAGAAAGCAAGGAATTGAGATTCCATTTGAAGAAATAATGACAGGAAACCTCCCTAACCTGGCAAAGGAATTCGATATACAAGTTTAGGACACACAAAGAGTCCCAAACAAAAGAAATTCAAACAGACCAACACCAGGACACATAATTACAATGCAAAGGTCAAAGGCAAAAAGAGAATCTTAAAAGCAGCAAGAGAAAGGCAGCTACTTATTTACAAGGGTACCCCCATAAGAATGTCTGCTGATATTTCAATGGAAACTTTGCAGGCCAGAAAGAACTGGCAAGAAATATTCAAAATTATGAAAAACGAGAATCTACAACCACTAATACTCTATCCAGTAAGGATTTTGATTAAAATGGAGGGTGAGATAAAGAGCTTCCCAGACAGAGAAAAGCTTAAGGAATTCATCACCAACAAGCCAGTATTACATGAAATGTTAAAGGGACTTCAGTAAAAAGAAGGGGTAAAAAAGAAAAAACAAGTACGAATAATAGAATGGCAGTAACTATATACCTACCAATAATCAATTTAAATGTAAATAGATTAAATGTGTCAATCAAAAGACATAGGGTAGCCAAATGGATAAGAAAACAAGACCCATGAATATCCTGTCTAGAAGAGAACCATTTCAAATCAAAGGACACTCACCGACTGAAAGTAAAGAGATGGAAAAAGATATTTCACGCTAAGTGAAAATGAAAAAAAAGTCAGGGTAGTGATACTTATATCAGATAAAATAGACTTTAAAACAAAGGCTATAATAAAAGACAAAGAAGAGCATTACATGATGATAAAAAGACTGATAAATCAAGAGGACATAACCCTAGTAAACATATTCACACCCAACATAGGAGCACTCATATACAAAAAGCAATTATTGACTGATATATAAGGAGAAATCAATGGTAATACACTCATAGTAGGAGATTTTAACACTTCATTGGCACCAAGGGACATATTTTCCAAACAAAAAATAAACACAGAAAGAATGGGCCTAAAAGACACATTAGACCAGATGGATTTAATAGACATTTTCAGAGCATTTTACCTCAAAGCAGCAAAATATACATTTTTCTCAAGTGCACATGGTATATTTTCCAGGAGAGACCACATGTTAGGACACAACACAAGTCTCAATAAATTTAAGAAAACTGAAACCGTCTTCTCTGATCACAATAGTATGAAACTGGAAATCAACTACAAGAAAAAAAAAACTGGAAAATCACAAACACATGGAGGCTAAATAACATGCTACTGAACAATGAATGGGTTATCAATGAGATCAGGGAAGAAATCAAAAGACACCTAGAGACAAATGAAAATGCAAACATAATGACTCAAAATGGGACACAGTGAAAGCAGTCCTAAGAGGAAAATTCATAGCAATACAGGCCTACCTCAGAAAAGCTCAAATAAACAATCTAACCTTACAATTGAAAGAACTAGAAAAAGAACAGCAAACAAAGCCCAAGGTGACTAGAAGGAAGGAAACAATAAGGATCAGAGTGGAAATAAATGACATAGAGTCTAGAAAAACAATACAATAGATTAATGAAACCAAGAGCTGGTTCTTTGAAAGGATAAACAAAATTGACAGATACTTAACCAGATTCATCAAGGAAAAAAGAGAGAGGACTCAAATAAATAAAATCAGAAATTAAAAAGAAGAAATAACTGCAGACTCCACAGAAATACAAAGGATCATAAGAAAATACTACAAGCAATTATACACCATGAAATTGGACAATATGAAAGAAATGGATACTTGCAGCAAAGTGGGAATAGAGGGAACATACCTCAACATAATAAAGGCCATATATGACAAACCTACAGCTAACATCGTACTCAATGGGGAAAGGCTAAAAGCGTTTTCCTTAAGATCAAGAACAAGACAAGGATACTCACTTTCACCACTCCTCTTCAACATTGTATTAGAAGTCTTAGTCACAGCAATGAGACAAGAAAGAGCAATAAAAAGTATCTGAATTGGAAAGGAAGAAAACTCTACTTGCTGATGACATGATACTATACATAGAGAACATTAAAGATTCCACCAAAAAACTGTTAGACCTGATTAATGAATTCAGTGAAGTAGCACGATACAAAATTAATATTCAGAAATCAGTGGCATTTTTATACAGCAATGATAAACTTTCAGAAAGAGAAATTAAGAAAACAAGCCCATTTACAATTGCATCGAAAACAGTACAATAACTGGAAATCAAATTAACCAAGGAGGTAAAAGATCTGTTCTCAGAAAATTGTGTCATTGAAAAAAGAAATGGAAGAATATACAAATAAATGTAAGCACATACTGTGGTAATGGGTAGGAAGAATCAACATTATTAAAATGGCCGTACTACCCAAAGCAATCTATATATTCAATGCAATTCCTATCAAAAATACCAATGGCATTTTTCAAGAGCTAGAGAAAATAATCTTCAAGTTTATATGGAACCATAAAAAACCCTGAATAGCCACAGTAATCTTGAGAAAGAAGAACAAAGTTGGAGGTATCACACTACCTGATATCTAACTATACTATAAGGCTAGAGTAATCAAAACAGCATGGTACGGGCATAAAAACAGATGCATTGATCAATGGAACAGAATAGAGAGCCCAGAAATAAATCCACACCTATATGCTCACTTATTATGTGACAAAGGAAGCAAGAATATACAATGGAGTAAAGACAGTCTCTTCAATAAATGGTGCTGAAAAATTTGGACAGATTCATGCAAAAAAAAGAAAAAAGAAAAAAGAAAAAAGAAATTGGACCACCTTCTCACACTGTATATAAGAACAGACTCAAAATGGATTAAAGACTTAAATGTAAGACCTGAAACTAAAAAACCTCTAGAAGAAAATATAGGCAGTAAACTCTGATATTGCTAACAGTAATTTCTTTTTGGATATATCTCCTCAGATGAGGGAAACAAATGAAAAAAATAAACAAAAGGGACTACATCAAACTAAAAAGCTTTTGTACAGCAAAGGAAACCAACAACAAAACAAAAAGACAACCAACTGGGAGAAGATATTCACTTAGGAACATCGGATAAGAGGTTAATATTCAAAATTTATAAAGAACTCATACAACTCAACAACAAAAAACAAACAAACAATCCAAATAAAAAATGGGCAGATCTGAAGGGATATTTCTCCAAAGTGGAAATACAGATGGCCAATAGACATATGAACAGATGCTCGTGATCAAAGAGAAACGCAAATTAAAACCACAATGAGATATTACCTTACACCTGTCAGAATGGTTATCACAATAAATCAAAGAACAACAAGTGTTGGCGAGGATGCGGAAAAAAGGGAAGCCTCATAAGCTGTTGGTGCAATTGCAAACTGCTATAGCCACTGTGGAAAACAGTCTGGAGGTTACTTAAAATTTAAAAATGGATATACCTTTTGACCTAGAAATTGCACTTCTGGATATTTATCTGAAGAAATCCAAAACAATAATCCGTAAAGATCTATGCACTCCTATGTTCATGGCAGCACAATTTACTATAGCCAAGACACAGAAGCAACATAAATGCCCATCAACAGATGACTGGATAAAGAAGTAATGGTTCATATATACAAAGGAATATTACTCAGCTATTAAAAAAAATGAAATCCTACCATCTGCAATGACATGATGGACCTAGAGGTTATTATGCTGAGTGAAATAAGTCAGACAGATAAAGATAAATACCATGTGATTTCACTTATATGTGGAATCTAAGGAACAAAAAGAACAAACTAATCAGAAACAGACTCACAAATATAGAAGACAATCTGGTGAAGGCCAGAAGGGAGGGGGTTTGGGGGCTGAGAGAAAGGGGTGAAGGGTTAAAGAAGTACAAATTAGTAGCTGATAGATAGTCATGGGGATGGAGAGCATGGCATAGAGAATGCAGTTAGCATTAATATGATGGCTGGGTGGAGAACCAGAGGAGAGAAAGAGCAATTAAGGTGATCACTTTATAAACTATATGTATGTATAACCAATGGACTGTATACTTGAAACTAATAAAATAAATTAAAATAAATAAATAATAAAATGATTAATCTGGGGATAATAGTATAGCATTCTTTATCAATTTTAATTTTCTTTTAAAATACTTCATTTTTCATTTGCTATTGACTGTTTCCCTCAAATGACATCAGGTGATTCAAAGAATAAGAAAAATGTCTTTCTGATGAACAAAACTTATATAACAGTATGTAAGGCTGCAGAGTCAGGGGTTATACTACTTAAATTAAATTCTGGGTACGAATTTAAAACTGGCAAGACTTTGGGCAAATTCTATAAACTCTCTAAATTTCAGTTTTTTAATCTTTAAAATGATAGTTATAATAAACCGTCACACAGGTTTTATAGGATTTATGCGAGATAACTGACACGAAGTGCTTAACATGTGCTTGAATCTATAGTTGTCACTGAATAAATATTAGCCTGAGCAATAATTTTTAAAACATTAAAACACATGCATATTGCACATTTACTTCTACTAAAAATGTGATGTTCTGAAATTGAAATTTAATGGTCTCCATTATCAAGAGTAGTGAGTTGCTTTATTCATTTATGTATCCCTCTTTGTAACACACACTTTTATAAAAAAATGTGCCCCAAATATCTCCCAAATGAGTAAATTAATTAATGTTATGATTAAATGTCAAATGAGAGACTTAACATTGAGCACTTGTGTAAAAAAATTGTCAGGCACAAAATGGATTAACAAAATATACACATTTTTTTCTTCTCATATTTCAGAGAGTAGCTCTGAAGTAGATGTCCTCAAATGTATGAAATAAATAATTAGTAAATTACTTTTAAATTAATAAAGATATAAATTCCTCAAGCAATAACAGAATTTATTAAACATACTTGTATATGTTTTTCTCTAAAAATCTATACTTGACCCATGGGAAATACAGTTAAATATTTTGAATAGTTATCCAATTAAGATAAAATATGTTGTACTGCATGAAAAATGTATTACATACTTAACATAGGAATATGTTATTAAGAGCTCTGAGTATTCCACAATACCCTGAAAGTGTTTTATTGTTTGCTAACAAAAACCCAAGTAATCAACCACTTGTATTTGAAGGTTTCTGTAAACTCTGTGGACTCTTATGTTATTAATCTTCCCATGCTCCAAGTGTTTCAGTTTATTATTTGTTTTTGAGATCCATAAATCTAATTCTTTGACAGTGCCAAATTTAAGACATCATCTTTACTATTATTCACGAAGTTTCTTAAAAGGAAGATTTTAAACTACCAGAGTTTACAAGTTATCTATTACAAGTATTGTGTGTCATAGTGAGATCATTGAACCATAATTCAATTTGATGTCAAAGCTTTAAATTATATACTCAATACAAAGTAATTTAACTGTTGAATTAGTGGTTTTAAAGTCATCCTAAGAATATGTGTTTCAAATTCAAGGATATTTGATATGTTTCTTATTTCAAGTACTTGTAGACAATTAGGTCATTTGATCCATTAATATGTAATACTATGATGTAAGATATTAATTTGTCTACTACTCGGTACTTCATATTATTTTATAATTATATTAAATTGCTTTATGGCTACTCTGGAGGTTTTAAACTTTTATCTCCGTTTTGAATTTGTAATTTATCCGAAATGTGTGAAGAAAATTAAGTTAAAATACATCACAAGAATTCCTCACTGATCTAATACTATTAGTTGGTATATATTTGAAGAACAATGACAAGCACTCTATTAACTTTTATTTTTATTGCTAATTATTTTTTATACTGTCTTCCTTGATGTCTGTAAATCTTTACCAACATCATTCTTTTGAATTTAAATGACACTTATTTTCATTCTTTTCAATGAAGCTGAACATATCTCTTCCTTTCATCTTTTTTTAATTTATGTTTGTTCACTTACATTTACAATATTCTTATCTAGTTTGCACACACTAAAGGCTTACATACAAAGCCTGCCAGTTATTTCTCTGTTGTATATCAGAAATAGAACACGTGTACACACACACACACACACACACACACACACACACACACACCTTACACACACCTCTGATTTCTTAGATAATGTTAAATTAATTCATACTTTAAATTCATATAGGGACCTCCGTGCTAGAGATTAGTGACTTTAAAAAATAAAAGTTCAAGAAGGTGACATAAGTACTTTCAGTTTTCTTCTTTCTCAGGGTATGACTTTTGGAGGGAATAAAACTTGATATTATGTTTTATTGTTTTCAGATACAATGATTATTATTGATCATGATTGTGATCATCATCCTTGTTCATAAAAAAAGACAGCCAAAAATAATTCTGAGCAGCAAGAAAATTTACACATTATTTAATGTGGAGCTGGACTAATACAAGGTATATCAGTTGTTTTAGAGCTAAATAATCAATTTTGATTTCCTATAGAAAACACTATATGGCCAAGAAAATAAAATTTCTTGTAACTTAAATGTTTGAAAAGCTTTATGAAAGTTATAAGCAGTGTGACATGCTATTATTTTTATTCCTGGGAGACAAAAAAATTATGGATTATAAAGAGAAGTTCTAATCATATCAAGAACAGAATAGTCTTCGTCTCTCTCTCTTGCTGTCATTTAAACGGTGTTTCCATGGCTATTAACATATTAAGGTCATCTAACTCTCTCTTCCTTAATTGCTGAGAGTGATCATTTTCCATATGGCTTTTGAATGCCTATGTGAGACACATTTTCTTCTAGACATGTTTTACCAAATAGTATTGTAACTTACACAAAACATTTTGAGTGTCATTATTACTATAATCATATTGTAGATAGTACCTCAAGAAGAAGCATTCCCTGAAAAATTCAGCTTTCATTGAAAAATTGGCAACAAAATTTATTCCTAAATGTTTCCAGATTACTGCATTGAATAAATCACACATGATTTAGGCTAGTAAAGAATGTAGTCAAGATGGAAACTTTATGTAACTAGTATCTCACTTTGTTATCAATACCTAAAATTTTCACCAAACAAATAAACAAACAAACAAAAATATATAGGACAATCAAACTGCTAAAGAAGAAAATGGTTTCTGCTTCCTCTTTCCATTCCAGATCTTGAAGGAAGGCATACTGATTATGAAAATCAGATTCATAACTCTAAAGACAAGGGATGCTTGGATATGTAGTTAAGTAGCTTCCAGCTTAAATACATCAGGGGAAGTAGAACAAGGGCTTAGGGTAGAACCTTTCAAAGCCTTGACTAATGGTGTAGCCTCGTTACCATGGATCTGAGATCCAATGTAGTAGAAGGGACTAGATGTTTACTCCATACAACTGTGTTTTTATGGGGTATCTGAACCTCAGAGGTGCAAGTATTCTTAAAATCTAGAATTCTCTTGTTCACTCTTTCAAGAGATTAAATAGCCACAATATTATTAGAGTTTGGAGAAAAGAATATATCTTTTTTTTTATACTTGTTTTAATTCAATATTCTTACACAAGGAAAAAAAATAGCAAGAAAATATCTCCTAAACACAGACTTCAGAGAGAAAAGCAGAATCTATTTCGGAAGAGATCTTTAAATAAGTCAATTTTAAGAATAACCATGACACTACAACACTTATTAGAGATCATCACTGTATTCTAATGCTGCCAGGTGATAAATACATTCTATGAAAAAGGCTTAGTGACCTAGAAAAATACTGCTACGCAGCTTTAACAATTCATTTTACATAATAAATAACTAAATATATTAAGGGATATAAGTATTTAGTTGTTAAGGTACTTGCATGGGAAGAAATATTACAACCCAGAAACCAAGAGCTATCAAGTGGCCTGCGATAAAACAAATTTTTTATAATTTGGTTTCTTAAATGTCCTATTTTATTACTTGGTTTTCCAAGATTCTTAGCAAGGAGAGAAAATGGGGAAATCTCAAATTAATTATTATTTAATAAGACTAGCTTGTACTCTATTACTTATTCAATAGCTTTCACTCATGAAACTTGTTATACATTACAAATATTGCCTCATCAATCAACGCTCTACGAAGGCAGAAAACATGACAAGTTTTAAATAATTTTCAAGAGCTTCCAATATTAATATCATATTCTATTTACAAAAAAAAAAAAAGTTTAATCCTTGCCGAGTGATCATGCTGGCTCTCATAGAGGATAAAAGCATCAATCTATGCCCTGAAGGAAAACCGATAAAATACTGTGCCCATTGCTGGTTACAATTCAGTTATAAACCATATATTCTGTTAGTATTGTTCAGTAACCAATGCGTATTTGGAAAAGCAGGTGATATAGTAGACATATAGTGAAAAAAAAAAAAAAACTTTTTTTTTATCTAAAGAATTTCCAAATGGAATTCTTAATCAATGACTAATAATGCTATTAGATGCTATTCCCGAATACTTTAAATGTAATATTTAACTTCTTACTTTCGAAGAATGTTCACAACATTGATTTCATATTTAAAAATTAATATTTATAAATTAATAATTATAAAAAGTTTTTGGACTCAGAAAGGCAGATGTTATTAATTATATTTTTCAGGTGAGTAAACTGATGTCTGGGTAATTCAAGTGGCTTTTTCTTTAAGGTCATAAAACCAGTACATTTCTAATGCTCCACATATTGTAGTTTATTATATAGAAAAAATAGAAATTGAAGGCAAAGTCTAAGTACTTAGTCAACTGTTCTTTGCAATAAAACTATCTGATGTCCAAATGGACTCTTTCATCTTCCAGGCTACCATTTTGTGCACTAACCTAGAATGAAATGGAAAGACCTCAAAGATGTGTATTTACCAACTCAATTATTTTTTGTGTAAGTCTTACATAGTTGCATTAGATAAAAATAAAATTTGGGGGAAATTTATAATTTTAATTAGCATAATTGAACTCAACTAAAAAAATAACACTTTATGATGATGAATGAATATAGGTGATTATTCCATCTTTCTAGAATCCATAAGGATATTTTAATTCACTCAACAAATATTTGTTGATCAACCATTATAAGCCAGGCCTGTGACAAATGTATGGAGCTATTTATTAATTTAGCTGAACACATAATTATTGTGCATCTACTATGTGCACTAGTGTCCTATAAGGTAAAAATAATATAGTTGTGAAATAGACAAACAAGAAACCTAAACTCAAGGAGGTTAAAACTGATTTGTAGTCTCTGAAGTGATGGAGGAAAACATCTAATGCCATCTATTCACACACACACCCACGCAAAAAAAAAAAGAAAATTTTTAGTTATTCTTACAGTTTAAGAAAAAAATAGTTTCAGAGCAAAAGATAAAATTCCAATCATTTATTTTGAAACAAAGGATAATGGTTGCATGTTGACTAGTTATTTTGCCATTATTTTGAAACAGTGGTTGCCATATTGGGTCAGAAAAACCTGGATCAAAGCATGTATTGACAGTTCATAATTTAAAAAATAGCATATAATTTTTCAAGAATTAAACCTTATAACAATAGTGGATGTCATATAATTGAAATCATTTTGACATTAGGAGTAGTAGTTTTGAAAATGAAGTCTGTGTATATATTCATAGAAGTTTGAGGCTCTTCCTTTCTGAAAACATTGTCTTGTATAATTATTTCAGAGTTCTACAAAAGTTGTATAAGGATATATTTTCCTATATAAAGAGAAGTTAATTCCTGAAAAGTTCAATTCCTCCATTTTTTAGCTTTATATTATATTCTTTTTGACACTGAACAAAGATTAGTTGGTCTGAATTTTAGTATAGTAGAAAGACAAGATGGAATGAGAGTCTCATTGCTAGGAGATATTTAATCAATAGTGATTTAATTTTACCTTTCTTTTCTGAATTAATTTAGAAAAAGAGTTAAGGAAAAGAAATATCATTGATGTGAGACTCTGCATTCAAAATAGCTCTGTATCTTATATCTTAAAAGCAAATTATGAGCTAATAGTAAATTTCCATAGTAGTTCACATGTTTACTAAAGGACAAACAACAAAATAACATGGGAAAGTCATGAAGTTATTTCTATACATTTAATTTTTTTTGAATAGCACTGTCCTACAAAACTTTTGTCACACTGGGAATGTTCTATGGCTGTGCTGTATGATATGGTAGCCAATATTGGTTTAGAACTACTACTATTAGCTACCATATTGAACAGTAAACTTATAAAACTTAATTTCATTAATTTCATAGCATGTTAGTTAAATTTTTAAGAAAATGGTTCAGAAATTTTTTGATGATGTCCAAGATTTTAACAAATTAGGATATTACTACAGTACATTTTTATAACACACTATGCTGTTATTATTTTTAATTTTTTTGAAACAGAAAATGCATAATTTTAAACTATAAAACCATTCTCTTCACATTTATAGCAATGAGTATTTTCTCCATTATTCCTGTGGTTATACTCAGTCACAATGCTTTGTTCAGTAGAGAAAATAGTTGGGAATTCAAATATGGTTTTTTATGACCATTTAAAAAACAAACCAGTTGTTATCAAAATATATATCATTAAGTCTTAAATCTTTTTATAAACATAAATATAAAATATAATAAATTAGCTTTGCATTTGTAATGTGGGAATAGAGTTATTTATTATTCTGAAATTGTACTTTTCAGTAATGCGAGATTTTATATTAACTGTTACTCTTTCTGTATTTCATGCTTACACAAGCCTAATGACAATATCAATGTCAGAAAAATAGAATTAAACATCTGACCTGTTGTTAGTAATCACTCATCCGGAAACTGAAGGCATTTCTTCCATAGTACACGAGCTTGAAAAAAATATTTTCTGATAAAGGATTGTGGAGGGGAGTTCATTCCCACATTCATGAACTAGAGCCTTGCATATGCTACCAACTTCTTATCATAAACGTTTATTTTGAGCAGACTAAATTACTGAAACCAGCTGCTTAGAGTGATTAATTTCACCCATCCCTCCACTTCTCTTTGCTTCTATTGGCACAACTTTAAAATTTCATAATTTCCTTTTCACAGTAGAATAACAACATTGTTCTTTCTTTTAATGCCTTTCTGTGCAAGACAGATATATATCAGATAACACTGAGATTGGTTCATCTGCTCTTATCTTTTTTATATCCATTGCCTGCTCACCCTTGATAACATAAATATAATTATCATACACCTAAGTCAGTAATAGAAACAGATTAGCTTTTATACCAACAATCTTTTCAGTTTTACAATGGCTTTTGCAAAGCCATAATTGACTATATCTTTTTATGATCGTATTTAATGTGTTTTGGTTCAAGTTTTCAGTATTATCCTTCTCATAACTCTGCTACATGATATATTCTGAGTCAGAACTAAAATATACTTAATTTTGAACACATGCTACAACAACCCAGCACATCAACATTCTAGGAATACATAAGAAGAAAACCCACAGCAGATTAAGGACAGTTTTTCCTCTGAGGTAATGGCAGAAATGTATGTACTGAAATGGCAGGCAGTATCATTATGGAGAGACTAGTTCACAATAGGGATTTAATTAGTCTGAAATATGGTAAATCGAGGAATTGAATATTAGTTTATCTCTAACTACCCAATCATTTTCAGAAGCCTGGTTTCCAGATTGAGGAACTTATTCTTTACAGAGAGCTGCGATAACATTTAGGTAATATTCTGGATCACCTTTATTTAAAATCATGAAACTAGCCAATAAATAGTTTTGATTGCAGATTTTGCTTAATGATGCTGTATTCAACTTAAGCTGTTCTATTCATTACTAATGTTTTTACATATGGCTAATCAAGAGGGATAAGATATTTTATTTAAAATAACCAGAAATTTGGAAAAGATTAACAATAGTATCAAAATCGAAATAATATTTTGGTAAAAAGAAACAAAAATAGAGTTAAGACAAAATCAAACAATTAATTAAATTAATAAATGTAAGTTTTGATCATTTAGAAAGAAAAATTCAAGTATAATGAAATAAAAATATAAAGGAAAAATAATACAAAAGCATATATGGATTTTCTTAAATTGTGAAGTTGTTTTACACTATCTTTTTTTTACATCTCTAATCCAATACATCAGCAAATCCTGTTGGGTCTATCCTCAAAATGTACTCTATATTTAACCTCTTCTCATTAACTCATAACTACTATCCTATCCAAGCCAATAAATAGCTTGTGCCTCTTATGATAGCTCCCAGACTGATTTTCCCAATTCTCCATTTAATCCCTAATTTCCATTCCACAAAAGGGTCAAAATTAACCTTCTAAAATACAAGTTATACATATCTGATTTTTTCATAATTCTCTAATGCATTCTTATTTTTTTTCAAAATGGAAAGATCTCATGGCTTATCCATTTCTAAATAATCTTGTTTTGGCTACTGTTCTGACTTTAACTGTTACCATTCACTCTATTCCTTAGTTATTGTACTTTCTTATAACCAGTTTTCCATAGGAATCCGTATCGCTTATTATAGTTCTTCACGAGAGTTTCAGTGTCTTCTTATTAGAAAAGACATTCTGGATAATCTTTTAAAACACATCCTTTCTAATAACTTTTTTCTTACATTAATTAATTCTTTATTACTACTGATAGCACTTTTCACCATTTCACTTACAAGTTAATTTTTTCCTCTCCCATAAGACTATTCCTTCATAAAATCAGTGGCCTATTTTTAAAATCAATCTTTGCTCAGAGCCTAAAAGAATGACAATAACAAAATACCCACAGACTCACTATGTGTTGAATAAATAACACGAGGATCATGTTCATTTCAATAGATATTTAAAAAAGAATTTAAATCAGACCAGAAAGATGACAATAAGTTCAGAAAAACTTCTACAACTGATTGCCTCTAATGCCAGGCCATAAAGGAATAGACTAAAAAGAATAGTCTGATATTTATATGTCTAACATGAAGTTATGCCCTTCTACAATAGTTTCCCTCTACTTAGGTACATGGAGGAAATCCATCTCCAAGTGTACCACAGGGCCAGATAAAGTGATAGACTGGTAGAGCTGCAATTTTTTTTTAAGGAATATGAAGGGATGTCAAGAAAATAGTGATAACCTTAAAAAGTAATTTCTGTCCAATTATTCATTTATTCACTGATGTTTTCAGTGAGTCATTAATTGAAAAAGTGTTTATCAAGTACCAGTGATGTGTGAGGCACTGAGCTGGGGATGAAGAAGTTATCATACAGAAATAGGTGACACAATCTCTTGCCTTTATTGTGTTTATGGTAAAGTCATGAAGACAGTTACAGATCAGATAATCAACTGAAGAAAATTAACACTTAAATAGAAACAAGTGTTACAAAGGAGCCCATAATAGAGATATCCTATACAGTCAGAAAAAGTCAGAAAATGTTCCTTTGAAAAAAGTAAAATTTAAATTGAGATGTAAAAATGAGTATACATTATTTGGCAAAATGGGAGAGAAGGGAGTGTCAAAAGCCCTGGGTGGGTAGAGATATTATGTGAGTAAGAGATTGAGGAGGTCCTTTTAGCAAGAATGTGAGGGTAATGTTGTTTATGAGGATACCAGATTAGGGAGGATAGCAGATAATGTACTTTTCTGG
The DNA here is from genome assembly GCF_902729225.1 of Pteropus medius. Taxonomy (NCBI): domain Eukaryota; kingdom Metazoa; phylum Chordata; class Mammalia; order Chiroptera; family Pteropodidae; genus Pteropus; species Pteropus medius. The sequence goes on along the minus strand of NW_024355205.1, from coordinate 22,220,248 downwards.
CCAAATTTAGAGTTCCCTATTTATCCTAAGCTCAATAAAAATACATTAACAGGATTTATGCAGATCAGTCTGAATAGTTCATACTTTAGGATGGTAATCCTAATCACAATATGAAGTACATGTTAGACAAGAACTATTTCAGATGCCATTTGGCTAATGATCTTATGACAGGATGCAGGCAAGAGATGTAATGATAACTGAGACTAAAGTTGGCAGGTGGAGAAGTTTGAAAGTGAGAGATATTTCGCAAGTGAAATTGACATGAGTTGGTGATCAGAATGAAGGAGAGAAGTGAATACATGATGGCAAGAATGATGTTATAGTTCTGGCATGTGAAATTACATGGAAACGCATTCTATTCAGTTGGACAGACAGCAGACTGCTTTATGTGAGCAAGATCATCAGCTTCCAGTTGAACATGTTGAGTTTGACTGAGACAGATCTAAGACATTCAAGAAAATATCCCAGTCGGGTAGCTAAATATGAGGTTTTGGTGAACAGAGAAGTGATTCAAAACTACATTTCTGATTCACTTGCAGAATTGAGAAATGTGTGTGGGTATGTAAGATTTCCTAGAGAAAGGTTATAATTTCAAGAGCAGATAGCTTGTAATAAGCTTTAAGGATTTCCAAAATTTTAAATTTAAAAATAAGTAAGGAGATACAGTTGCAGGAGAGATACTGAAGGTACTTGAGATGTATGAAAATGGGGTACAGATATATATATTAGCTAGCAAGAAGGACAACTTTTATATTTAAGAAAGATAATCAAGAAGTAGTTTTCCATGATTTTCAGTGGTAAATTGATATGCCATACAAGAATACATACCTATCTATATTGCTTATATATCTATCTATATATCTATATATCAATCTGTATATAGGTATATATATTTATTGTTTTATATTTAATTCACAGGGACTATGATAAATCAAACAATCATTACTTTACTTATAGCTTTGGAGTAACATGTGCCCTTGGGGTAAGGGCATATTTAGTTATAATCTGTAGGAGAAGAACATTCACAGAGATTGTGGATGGGGCATTTTATTAAGTGTAGAAAGGTAATTTCAGAAGTCACAGTAAAATAGATTGAGATGTTGGGAGAGGAAGAAATACTCAGGCAAGAAGAAAAAAAACATACAAAGATTTAGGGCTTGTGGTACCAAAGAGTACTGGCTTAACTTTGGGAAATAATTATGAACAGTCTCAAGAGTTATTTTAAAGAGAGTGAATTCAAGCTGTATTTGCCTGTGTAATGATGCTGGGGAAATGACTGATCCAAAAACTCTGGATTCCACACATAACGTTAAAGCAAATTCTGACCTAATGTAAACAATATATTGGCAAAGAAGAATCACATAAGAAATCTGACTCTTGAAAATTCATCAGAGTCATAGTTGGCTGAACAGAAAAAATTGACTTATTTCAGAGGAGTTACTGCAAGTTAATGCTTTAAGAATCAGAACTCAGACCTCAGCCAGTATTCATCTGTTTGATAATGGCTCTGGGGCCATTCATTCTCTGGTTATAGACCTGAGCTGGGCAGATTGTTACCAACTGAAGAGAGTAACTACAGAAGAAAACAGCTCTACAGAATACCATCAGTGAATCCCAGTGGCAAACCCTAGGGCTAAGGAGTAAACTTACACCCTCTTCTATAGATAATTGTTATTGTTTTGAAAAACAGCACCTAGAATGACTCTGGGATCTGGTAGAAAATAAAAATCTGATCATTGGACATTAAGTGCTTTTGGAACTTGAGTTGTTCATTATGAACTGACTATCATCTTGCCCACAAGCTTGTTATTGAATTGATATTGGCAGGAATAGCTTCAAAAAGAAGTTTCAAAAAAAGTATTTTTCAAGAACGATAGAAGAGAGCACAGTAGAGTTATTTATAGTGTATGCTGAATAACAGGGCTGATGAAATAAGATAAAATGTGAGAAAGTGTTTATTGTGTGACATGTGCATAATAAAGTATTTATCAACAGGAATTTAATGGATTTCATTTTGCTACAATTCTAGTCTGTAAATACTTTGTTTAAATATATATTTGTCAAAATATATATAGACTATGCCTTATCATTGGATATTTCACTATGTGTTTATAATGGGTAGCTTATAATGTAATATTATAAAATAGAATAAAATTAAGATAAGCATTCATGAAAACTGTTCATCATTTTCTATTATAACATATTTCTCATTTCACATTAAGTTTTCATTGCAAAACACAATTACAGTGGTATTGCTTGCATGGCAAAAATAAAATGTGTTGGTATTTTTACTTTGCAATCTGAAATTTTAAAAAAATGTCCACTGCTATATGGTTCAGGAGAACAAGAATTGTGTGGCTTTATGTTTTAAACTACGTGTATCTTTTTTTCCCCTCAAAAGATAAGATTCTACTCAGTCATTTAGGCATAGATTATACATTTGTGAGGTAAGAGTAACTGTAGAAATAATGCAATTAAGTTTCTCTGTTATATTAATGAGGAAGCTAAAACAACTGTACTAAAGAGCTCACCAGATTCATTCAGTTAAATTATACAGAACCAACTCCAATTCATATTTCTGAACCTATTTCAATGAGCCTTTATCAACCCATTATACTTCCATTGCTAGGTAGCTAGTCAGACATGAGCGACAAGGGGAACAAAGGAACAGGGGCCCAGCCTAGAAACCACCCAGTGAACACCCTACTGGTAGTTAGAGAATCTCCTCCCTTTTTGTCCTTCGGGGCTCTCCTCTCTTTTTGGTGGCTTTTTATGGCCTTTTTATCTTTGGTAGCCATTTTGGCTCCTTTGTGTTGGTTACAGTGCTGGGTCCATGTACCTCCATGGGGCACAGTTTGTCTTTCTCCATGTACCTCCTTGAGGCATTCTTTGTCTTTCTAAAATATATTTTTAATAAAACTATTAAATCTCAATGACTTGTGATTCTTCACTATCATTTGAGGCAGAACCGAGGAAAAATGCTAACTACAGTTCTGCGCAGTCGTTATTTCTCTCTCTCTCCACTATCATTGGGGCGACACCGAACTCCAATAGGCCACATTGGTTAAACCATAAAAAAAATAATTTCGATCTTTTTTTTTTCTTTGAATTTGATTTTTGTAAAAACTTCAAAAGTCATTAAAAACATTGAGCAGTTTTGAGAGTGATGATTTTTATTTTTTCTTCTATAGGACTAATAAGTGTTTATAGCTAATTACAGGTATGAAATGATTTTTGTTTTAATGCATAGTCTACAATTTTAACAATTAAATAGGTGTTTATAGAGTGTTTATTATTTGACTATTTTATGCTTAGGGCTGAATGGAACCATGGTCTTTTCTTTGTAGGTATGTGAAATCTCCTTGTTTTGAACCCATGGAAGGTACACATAAAAGAGTCAAAAAACAATATGAGTAATTGTGGTAATTCATTATGGTTTTGAAAAATACAGAAGCTCAAAAGATACCCCTGCTTTTGAAGGAGGTATAGAGTTTAAAATTTAGACAGCTAGCAGGGTAAAAGATTTCTAGAGTTTATAGCACTGCTTAGCATATGAACATGAGGTTTCTCACAAAATATTTAATTCTCATTAGAACTTATTCTTCCCAAAAGAATAATTATTTTAGACATGAATATAAGTAGAGGCAATTCACTCAATACATAGCTAAATTCAAAGTGGATATATTGCTCTCAGTAATTTATTTAATAATAGTATCCTAAAATACATTTTGTGCCATCTGCTTTATCCCAATTTTCCCTTTCTCCCTCTGCCACAAAAAACATGATGGAGATTTTCAATAACATTTATATTTACTAATCTTGAGAAGACGACCATGATTACATGTTAAGACAGACATTATCATTAAATAGCTGTATTATTAGACAAGTCTTTTGTGTTCTTGGCTAATTTCCTCATTTGTAAACTAAGTGGTATAAAGTAAAATAACTGCTAAAGCACTGTGGTGAATATAATATTATTTCCAAATATTCTTATTTCCTTTCTCTCATGGCTCACTCTGGGGACTAATTGTTTATGTCCATCATGTTGAACTTGGGATACCCATATGACTTCCATTAGTCATGTGTGAAGCAAGGTGTGATTCTCCCTCTTCTAAGATAACCAGTGAGAGACTGCTTTGTCATTTGTATCTTGGAATGCAGATGGCATAGAACAGATCTATAGCCAATTTATAATTGACATGATCTTGAGCAAAAAATAAAACTTCATCCTGTGACTGAAGATTTTAAGGACATTTTTTATTGTAAGAAAATATATCTCAACTGATACAGCTATCATCTGTTAATAAATGCACAATAATGCCAATTATTTAAAGTTTACATCTTTACATGTAAATGTGCTGAAGTTGCTATATATATTTATATGTAAAACATAAGCATAGTCATAATAATAGATACTATTCTCTAATTATTATGACTCTGAAAATGTTAGGAAAACCATCAATTATAAAATAAATAAACAACAAAGCAGAGAAGACCCCTAAGACACTTTCAGATTCTCAGAAATTAGCAAGTCAATCTTCTCCATTACATACCAAATTTCTTTAAGAGAAAAAAAGGTGCTTCACTCTAAGCAATAGATAGACTGATTTTCTTCAATTTATCACATCATTGTTTTAGTGGTACGCAGTGAGAAGAAAATGTGTAACAGATCTGAAAAAAGCAGCCTCCTAGCACAGGGGAAAAGATGGCATACTTGTCCATTGGTTGCTAAAGACTGATTTTGCCTACCTTATACTTTTGCTTGGATTCTCCTGAATAACATACATTTTTTTTTCTTTGTTTCTGTGTATGAAAAACAAAAGCTAATATTGTTCTTGTTATAAGGAGAGAAGTATTTTGAATATTGTGTGATTCACATTCACGTTAAACTTTAAGATCTGTTACAAAAGGAAGCCAGATAATCAGTTCCATATTATTCAGTTAAAGATCCTACTCATGTTATATTTGAAACTATCAAAAATAACAAAAATATTTTGAGTTTCTTTTTCAAACTATATAAAGAATGCTATGATTCAAAATATTTTCAGCACGCTGAAACTGTAAACTTTTTTCTTATTTTTAACAATTACCTTAGAAATTTCTCAAATGATTACAGTTCATACTATATCGCTTCCTTTGCCTGGAGATCAACATTAAACAAATATAGAGATATTATCGAGTTTGGAAAACTATTCTTCTTTATCTTGTTTTGCATCTTGACTGTGAAAGGATTTAATACATTTTCTCTAAGTGTTCTCTAAATTTTATGACAGTATCTTTTCATATATTAGATAACCAAACTTTCTAAGTATTTTCATGGAAAATAATTAAGTGTTAAGGCCACAATGATTCTTTTTACTTTTAGAGTCCCTTGGTCACAGAGACTATGCTCTGTGCTCCATCTTAACAAATCAGAACTCAAACTTCATCATTATGAATGACATGAAAAATACTGAAATGATTGGAAATTTGATAAATGTGAAGTAATATTATATGGGTCTTGGCAGCTTTTCATTTTTATGAAATTTACTCCAAGAAGATTGTTTTTAGGTTTTTCTTGTAACGTCAATTATATTTGTGATTATTAGTCTATGCTCATGTATCTATTTTGTTGTTTTTATGAAAATTTACTCCACTAGTCAATATATCTCAAATTTATAATATGTAAAATATCAAAATATGTAATTATTTAGATATTTAAAGAGATGATAGCTTTCAGCCAACACTAATGTTCCTATCTTAAATCCAAAGGCAAAGATAACAACTAGACTTCAATGCACTCTTTCCAGGTGTCAAAGAGACTGGTAAATGCTCTATGTCATCTACTTAAGTATCACATTAACCTTATGAGATAGAAAATTTCATTATTCATGCATTAAGGATGGTAAAATATATCTCAGAGATTAATTATATTTCTCAAATCTGCAGCAGAAGCACATGGGAGAACCAGATCTCAAATAGGTCTGACCAAAAGAAAAAAAAAAAAAAAACTATGCCATTTATGCCATTGAAAGTTATGTTTATTATACCTCTCAGTTTACTGATGAGAATGTTTCCTAAGATAACTAGATCACAGTTTTTATTGTTGTTGTTTAGTTTATGCTTACATATTATTTTACTTTTAATTAGTCAAAGAATTAATAAAGTACACAAATCTTATGTTTACTTCATCAACTATATATATTTCCATAAGTTACTATAACTACCCTCCAGACAAGATCTAGAATACTCCCACCAATCAATAAGATTCATCGTGCCCAATCCCAATCAAGATCATGTTTTGACTTGTTTTCACATGTCACACATGTCAATCTCAAAATAGTTTATTTTCTAAAAGATTTCAATTTACAATCTATTTGTTAAACACATTTAAAAAAAAAAAGCTTTGACCATATCACTAATAACTTAGGAAATTTGCAGCTGAGGTATACAAGGACAAGTAGTTTGCTATGCAAACCACTGGCAAAATAGAACAGTGGATCAATAATATAAGTGGGAGTAATTCTTTTTCCAGGGCATGCTGGGGCCATCATGATTTCCTACAATAGAATCACATGTTAGTGTCAGAATTTCTTTGTTTCTTAATTCCTTTGAAAAGATTTTTTGAGTAAGAATTGAACACTAGTAATAGTGTATAAAAGATATGGTTCAAATACGTGAAAGGCATAGTCCTGGTTTTAATGACTTATTGTTTAATACATGAGGTAAGTCCAATGGATGCACAACTTTTAATATAAATGTCCTCTGAATGACAACAGTAATGTTATTGGGAATTCAGAAGACAGGAAATGTGTGTGTGTGTATTATTGTGTGTGTGTGTGTGTGTGTGTGTGTGTGTCTGTGTCTGTGTAATGAATAAAAGTATTCAGATTTTTTAAATGCACTGCCCCCCTTACTTGGTTTTATTTTTACTCCCACTCACAAGGTGTTTATCACTTTCTAAGGTACTGTATATTTTTCTCAGTAAATATGTTACTTAGCTTCTGTTTGCTCATTAGTCTCTTTTCTCTTGCTAGAATAAAAGAGATCCTTACATATTTTATTCTTGATATAGAAAAGTGCCCGACATCTGGTGGATGATCAATAAATATTTATAGAATTAATGGATGAACAAATGAATAAATTGTAGCTCCCTAAATATGTTTTCAACCTGTCTACTTTCTTTTGCATCTCTGTTAACTCAATCTTGGTCCAAGGCACCATGATTTTTTCATCTCGACTACTTGCAATAGTCTTCTACTCTTTCATCCTTCTTTCTTTCTCCATTCACTCTTGCAGCTAAAATAAACCTTTGAAAGCACACTTCAGAATATGTTAGTTTTTCGGCTTAATGTCTTTTAACAATGTTCCCATTCCAAATTGAAAAAATACTCATCTCCTAAATATCAGGATGAACATAATTGGCCCCTGCATAACTCATCCATCTCTTCTTATACCATTCTTCCCCATTCTACTTTTCATTATGATTCAGCTACACCAGCGTACTTGCTATTTTATTATCAGACATTTTCCTCTCTTAAGTCTTTTGTGCTTCCTGTTCTTGCTTTGTGTAGTACTCTCTCCCAAGTGCTCCCCCTGACTGACTTTATATTTTTGATTTCTGAAGTTATACTATTGGCTTCATCTCTGCTAAACTTGGCAGCACTGATCCAGTATCTCATCCAACGATTAGATTTGCACATACAAAGATTCTTTAATCATGGAGTAGATTACATGGACATTTTAAAATTAGTAACAGGAATGTGATATGGGTAGGCCTTAGAGAAAATTTAATGTCATGAATTTTATTTTTCATTTCTCCTCCCTTGGTAATTACCAGTTATGATTTTCTCACAAGTAACTTTTTATTCAATTCTATTCCTGTTATCCTGGGAATGTTGATAAAATAATTTATGACTTTTTTCCATTTCAAAAATCATGTTTCTTTTTTTTTATTTTCTAGTATAAATATTCATATCCTGATGACATTTTTACAAATACTTTGATATGATTGTATAAAAATGCTCCTAATGCCCAATAAGGATTCAAAATTCCCTGCTTAATATGTAGCACCAGACTTCCAATGAATAATTTTTGTTTGAAAATTTTCTTCATTGCTGGTTTGAAATTACCTTTATGATAAACTTATTGTTTCTAGATTTAAATATATTTTATAAAAATACTAGCATTTTCTCATATTATTTTGAGTTTTTGCTTTATCTTTCTAACTTATTAGTTTTTTAAACGATATCTGAAAAAGTACAGAAAAATACCAAAAATAATGAGACACCCATGTGGCTATTATTCAGTGTTTCGTCACTTATTCATTTAACTGTTTTGTCTGTGTGTGTGTGAAGGAAAACATATCTTCTACAGCTAAAGGCCCATATAGCATTCCTTCCAATAGCATATTATATGAGTAACTTAAAAATTTATGTCTCTTTTCCATGAATGCTTTATAATTTTGTCAAATAGACATTTATTAATAAAGTATGTACAGTATTTTTAGTTTTCTCCTATTCTTTTCTATTTGAAGTGGAAGAAGTGAAAAAATTCATGAGTAGAATAAATTAAGATAATATATGCTGCATCTTCCCAGATAAATGTGTACAGTTTCATTCTTTCCATGCAACTTATTTTGAAAGCTTTTTCTCCATTCAGCAAAGAGCTCAGTATTGCCAAAAATAATAAGTTAGACCTTAAAATAAAGGCATGAATTGAATATGTATGAATTCATTTAACAATTATTGAGTAAGCACTAAATAATACTAGAAATATAATTTAGAGTACATTGGCATGTACCGAAATGTGTATATATGCATATGTATATTGCTATACTTTTGTTAATTTATCACTGAAATATATTACTACATTTTATAATTTCATGAACAAAATATGATTATACAGTAATACTGAATTTTTATATTTAGCTCAATTGGCAAAAAAAATACACTTTAGACAGTTAAACAATATTTTGACAGGTTTATGGCTCAACAATGAGAATAATTTGAGGCTAATAGAAATGCACATTAGTCTGTAAGGACTTATAATTCATATTGCATTTTGATATTTTCAGACTCTGAGTAGTTTATTTTACATCTCAAGAAAACCAAGAGTTCATCTATCACCTGCTTAATTGTCTGTGGCAAACATTCAGGCCTAAAGAGTATTGAAAGCATACCATTAGCATAGGAAGAGTAAATAGGCTGTTCCATGCAATGTTTTTTCACACATCCTCTCCTCTTTGTGAATATAAAGATAAAACTAAAAAGGAAAAGAAGTGAAAATAACAAATGCGGTAGATGATGATGATGTTGATGGTGGTGGTGATGTCGATGATGATGATGATGATAAATGCTGAAGTAAGTACTCAGACTCTTGGGTTTTGAAGCACAGATTAGAATCTCATCCCTGTCACTTGTTCATTGTGTGACTTTAGACAAGCGATTTAACTTCTTGGTGCTTCAGTTCACTTATGTTGAAATATGGATATTAATCAGATCAAACTATGGTTTTCTTAAAGGGAGTTAAGACATACAATGCATTTAGTACATTGTCTGGATTCACTTTTCCTGTTACTCTGTTAAAATGTGACCTTTTCCTTCTATAATTTAAAGAATAATAATGAGTGTGTTCATGAATATCAAATATATAAAATTTTCTGTTTTTGAAAAATAAAATAGCCCAAGGGGCTTAATTACTTGATATACTCTCTCCTCCATGATTATAGAGTATGGATGTGTCTGATTCTTCTATTCTTACTTCTGCTTTATGCTTGCTAAATTGAGGGGTTTCTTTCCATCTGAACATGTATAGTTGCTGTTCTAGATTATCCCCTCTATTCAAGATAAACCAGTTTAATTTAGCATTTAAAAATAAAAATTGAAAACTTTTTCTCATACACTAGATTTAATTTTGTTTAAGTCATAACTATTCATTCCAAATTCATACTCTTGATTTTTTTGAGCAATAGCTGGAAAGAATCCAAATATCAATGGTACCCTTTCTTTCTCAAAGACATATATCATCTCTCACTCTTAAGCTCAGAGGAGGGGAAGATTTCAATCTTCATTTTGAAGAATCACAAAAATAAAAAAATAATTTTGAGTACTTTATTTTCCCACCCCATTCAAGAACCTTTGAATTCCCTTTGTTTATAGTGGGGAAGATATGCTTCACTCGGTAGTCATCTGCTAAGGTTTAACACCATCATGAAAATTACTGAATACTAATGGGCTTTACCAGGATTTCCATCATAAATTTCTTCGAAAAAATGCACGTCTCCCTTGGGAAGCAAACTACTGAGATAGTTTGTGATGTCTCCAGCACCTTGGTCCATAATATGTAACAGTGATATGATGGATGCTCTTCCCAGTTTCTGAGCCAACCGAAGGCTCTTTATCTGCTAGTTTGCTTCTCAAATCCCTAAATCCTCCAGATTACTATTTTTCTGGGATGCACATCTGCTATTTATTTCTCAAAACTTTTGAAATACTCTGAAACTAATTCCTCATTTTCTAATTCTTAAACAAATAAAAGGAGGGAAAAAAGAAAGGAAAAGCTGTAATAAAAAGTTTATGACTGTCCATTTGATAGGCAGAACCAGAATATTCAATTCTGGTGCCACTTTTGTAATATAAAAAGAATTAAAGAATCCTTGCCTTGTGCAAAATTTATGGGCACAAATTGTAATATTAACTCTAGTTTCTATCTAACTTAGTAACTTCTTTTTGGGAATGCAGAGAACTACTTGAAAACACAGTACATTCCCCAGCTGCTTCTACATATGCTCTGACCAAATTTATTGTTCAGTATCCGTACAGTTTACAAAATGAAAGCAAAAGTAATGTGCTAAGTTGAGATCATTTAAAATGCTGAAGTTACTATTTTTGATATGGCTTTTTGTAAAACATTAAACCACTGAATCTGCCAAATTAATAAAAGTATTTAGTGAATATCCTCTATATGGATATGTACAGCAAGAGATAGAAATTTGATATAACCATAATAGTTTTACCTTATATATACTAACTGAATATGCAATATTAAATGTCTTTCACTTTAAATAAATAGAAATGAAATTGAAGAATTTAGAAGTAGAAAAATTACTCTATTGTAATATATTCACTATGCTTTTTTCTTTGCTATATGTTATGAGTCTCATTTAGGGACACAAATTATATTTACTTTTCTCCACCCTATTTTTATCATTTTCTTTATAAAAAGATCAACTTTTGTTTTTTTCTTCTGTATTGACTACAATTTAGTTTTCATTCACATCTCTTTTATTCCATATCATTTAAAAATTTTATGTAATATTTTCTTTCACAATTGATATCTTTAAATCAGAAAATGCCAGAAAATTAGTTCAGAAAACTTATTCTAAATTTTAAAAATCTCATTCATGATCCCTTATTTTATGGAATTAAATCTTCATTTCATAATTCTGTGCTACAAAATACTCGAGGCCACATTCTTCTTTTATTTTGAGGAGTTTTGGTCCTGTCTTTTACAGGTTTATTAATTTTCTTTATTTATTCCTTATCTTTTTTCCTTTTTTTGAAGTGAAAAATCTGCCTAGAGCTTTGATTCTCTCTTACTCCCTTGCCATTTTATCAGATCCAGGCTGTCTTTCTTTTTAAGGTGAAATTTGAGGGCTATTCTCTATCCATTTTTATGTAGCTTAACTTGAAGAAAGAATAGAATTTGGTTTTTGCTATGTGAAATCTGGCTGGGAACCTAGGTTTAGTTTCTTTTAAGAAATCTCACTAAATATTCAGTACCTCAGCCCAGAATGAATTTGTATCCAACTCTGAGAAGGTTTGTCTTCTCTCATTCAGCACAGAACTCTAAAATATGGTAACCCAATGATCTCAATTTTGGTCTTTGATGAAATCTTACTAGGTATATATGGGCATTTCCTTAGGTCATTATCTTAGATTTTCATTAAAACTACTTGCAAACCCAATCCTTGTGTGTGTGTGTGGGGGGGGGGGGGGAAGTGTGGAGGGGTGAAATATATGATTTTGTCTACTCATTTTATATTGTGTTGGGGCAGCATAGTGTTTTGTGTTCTACCATCCTCATTCATATCTTGTTTCTTATTTTTTGCCTTCTCTGAAGTTTATGGCTTAAGGTTAAATGCACTTTCTTATTTAATCACTAAGTGATATTTTGACAGTTCCCTGTCCCTACCGCATCTTTTAGTCACATTCCTTGGCAATGATGGAAACAGTAAGTAAACAGCTTTCAATGTGCCATCTTTCCCTAGAAGTCCTTCATCCACATGTGCGGAAATCAACAATTTAGACCAATTTTGAGATGAGTTAGTAAAAAGGTATTGTATATACTCATCCTGAAGTAAGTTATAGATTCTAAAATGTAGGATGAGTACTGAGTAATAGAACTTGAGAGAAAATAAAATTCAAAAAAATTAAGATTTAAAAACTTTTTAAAGGATTAATTATGGATTAGCATTTGAACTTATAAACTCAACACTTAAAGTAGGTTAATTTTACTTTTATTCAAATAGTTTGATTAAAGAAAAATAAATCCTATGTGTTCCAATTGAAAATATGCTTCACAAAAATTGTGGATAACTGCTTATTAGCAAAGAAATATGGGTTGTTTCATATATGCATAGACTTTGTGGTCCAAAAAGCTACCTTCTAGACTCACTCAACTCCAGGAAATCTTAGAGGATACCTGCCTCCAAGCATTCATTTCAAAAATGACATACCCAGTGCTTAGATCGGCTTTCTATAAAGAAGATTTATTTAATCAGATCTGTTTTCTGCCCCTTTGTTTGAGGCCTGCACTTGTCCACTGCTGCTGATGGAATAAATGTATGAGTTCTAGTAATAAGGAAAGAAGTAAGAGAGAGCCATTCGGGCTAAAGATATAAACATGAGTACTACAATTAATTAGAGTAATTCTCACATTTGATCGTCCTCTGCATGATTTCTATGTTTATCTCAATCTATGAATAAAAAGCGATGTTTTTGACTGAATTACCTTCAAACCTCAATGATCAATACATATAAGCTGATATATCTAAAATACATTATTTTTAAAAATTAAGCAACAGTGTCAAGTGAAAGAGATGTTTAAATCAGTTATTTAATTAAGAGCTGTCATATTACCCTAATTTTAACCAATTTTTCTCTCGGCACTAAAATATTTATCTCACAAAATAAATTGAATATGCTTGATTATTATTCCTAAATAAAACTAGAGAAACTTATAAAATGTTCAGACTTGAATTATTGCAATCTTTCATTATGACGTCAACCTGCTATAGTATTAAAAATAAAATAACACCTTTTGTAAACAGGGATTTTAATTTAGGCTAAATATTTTGTTGCTTTAATTTATTTTTCCAAGTAACATTTATTTCTCAATAACATCTTCATGCCATATGATGGTTTAAGTTAGATGAGAATTTAAGTGCATTTGAATAGATAAAATACTAAGTGTTTGAGTAAGGAAAGGTTATTTATTTTCAGCATCCTATTTTCAGGTGGTTCCTATTACATTACTATAGACTGTAGATTTAAATAAACATCAAAGACTGCAGATTTTTAAATAAATCACATTCAATTTAAATAACAAATTTATACATAAAACTTATGTCAAATTTTTAAATTTAATTTTTTCATTAGCTAATGCCATTTTTCTTGACTTCCGTTAAGTATATCATGAAATAAAATCACGACATTTTAAGAAATAAATTAATTTGATTTCCATCATGAAACTTCCACATTTGTCTTTCATATGAGCGTCATTAAGAAATATTTTATATACTTCCTAAATAAGGAATTTAATTATTTTAAATTGTTTTAATTAAAATACTGTAAAAGCTATTTTAAATATTTTTAATTCATGATGAGTAGAGCATCAACTGAAACTGCAGCAATCAATGCTTCTTCTCCTGTAAATTACAATTTTTTCTTTACACAAAACAATGGCATACTCTTCACAAGATGTAGAAAGTGATTATAGACCTAAATATAAAACTTAAAACTATAAAAAGTCTAGAATAAAATATAATAAAAAATATTTAGAAATAAACTTAAACAACTGAAATTAAGCAACTCCACTCTTTGAAAAACACTGTTAGGAGAATTAAAATACACTGAGAGAAACCCATTATAAAAAATCTTAATCTGGTAGTAACATTTCAGGTAAATTGACAAAGAGCAAACTAAAATACTTGAAGATAATTCTAATAACACCTAGCTGTTTCAAATTTCTAGATGCAAAAAAGTATGTTTGCCCTCAGATTTCCCAATAAAAGGTGAACAATTTTTATTAAAAAGTATTCTATGTGTAAGGTACCATAGGGAAGTAACCAAGAAGGAATATAATGAATATGTTGTAAACATTTGTAAAATAAATGGGTAAATATATTTCTACCTAGCAAATATTTTAATTATTTTCAAAAATTATTTTAAGACTGAAGTCTTGACTTTCAATAAGTAAAATTTTTCCCCTGAAACTAGATTAAAAAACAACCTATTCTAATATACATGGAGGGGAGGGAATGCTGTACTGAACTTATTTGGAAATTCTTTCTCCTCTCAGAATCAATTACTCGACCATAAAGAAATAGACTACTACCATTTATGTTTTCAGCTTATAAAATATTTTCGTTTTTTTTCCTAGAAAGTATGATGCATTTCATCTTTGAAATCTATTGTGCTATTTTAAAAGTTTATTGATTCACATTTTTTATGGGACAAGAACAATTCTCTCTTTATATCTCTCCTTGATAATGGACCTTGAATAAAAATTGGTGCAGTAATCACTTTCATTGTTAATTATAGGATTATATTTAGAATAAATATTACAAATTACAGTAAGTCCTCACTTAACACTGTTGATAAGTTCTTGGAAACTGTGACTTTAAGCAAAACAACTAATAATGAAATCGATTTTACCATAGGCTAATTGATATAAACATGAGTTAAATTCCTATGGCATATTTTCTGTCCCCAAAATATGATCAAACTTCCAAATAAAGACCCAAAACACTTCTAACATTAAACATTGAAATAAATGTCAGCTATACATCCATTTAAGAAAGATGAAATAGAACAGGTAAGATCATTATTTTCCAATTCAGAGTCTTGGGTGACAGGAGCCTCTCCTGGCAGTTCAGAGCACAAAGTGGGAATCCACCCTGGAAAGGACACCCTTCTACTGTAAGGCACACTCACACACACCCACACCCACTCTTCACTAGGACAATTTACACATACCAATTGACCTAAGTTGAATATTTTTGGGATGTGGGAGGAAACCAGAGTACCTGGAGAAAACCCACACAGACATGAGGAAAATGTACAAACTCCATGCAGACTGTGGCCATACACGGACAATGATTTTTTCTCATTACTGTTATAATGAAATGACACTGAACAAAACAATATTATTCGAGGATCTATTGTACATTTCAATCTTGAAGAAAGATGCCAGGAAGTACAGTAATTGTAGGACAATTGCTCTAATTTCCCATGCAAGTGATGCTCAAGGTGATGTAACAAAGGCTTCCACCTTATATAGAGCAAGAAATGCTAGATGCTTAAGTTGAATTTGAAACAGGAAGAGGCATTTGAGACCTAATTGCCAGCATTTATTGCATATTGAGTGCTCCAGTGAATTTCAGAAGAAGATAGTCTATGTTTTACAGACTATAGTAAGGCCTTTGCGTAGATCATGAAAAGCTCTGGGTTGCTCTGAAAGAAATAGATGTACCTCGGCACTTGATCATCCTGATGCTTAACCTGTATTGTGGACCAGAAGCCATTGTCAGGAAAAGATATGGTGACAGAATGGTTTCCTACAGACAGAGGTTTCAGACAAGGGTACATTCTTTCTCCCTATTTATTTAATCTCTATGCAGAACATATACAAAAAACTAGGCTAGACTCAGAGGAAGCAAGAGTGAAAACTGGGGAAAGAAATATCAATAACTTAAGATATGAAAATAACACCATCTTACTAGCAGAAAGTACCGATGATTTGAAACAACTTCTGATGAGTGAAAGAAAAGTGCCAAAGCAGGAATGCATTTGAATATCAAGATGACAAAAATCATGACTACAGAAGAAATACACAACTTTAACACAGACAACAAAGATGTTGAAGTTGTTAAAGGTTTTGCTTACCTTGGTTCAGTCATCAATTTAAATGGAGATGGCAGCCAAGAAATCAGGAGAAGACCAAGACTTGGAAGGACAGCAAGAGAAGAATTAGGAAATGTCACCAAGAGCAAAGATGTGCCATTAGAGATCAACCTAAGATCACACCCTCATGTTCCTATACACAGATATGAAAGCTGAACAGTGAGGAAGGTTGATAAGAAAAAATTATTGATTCATTTAAAATATGGTGTTGGAGGAGAATTCTGTGTATCCTTGACCACTAAAAAAACAAACAAGTAGGTCCTAGGGCAAATTAAGCTTGAAACACCATTGGAGGCAAAAATAACAAAACTGCAATTGTCTTAATTCAGACCCATCATGAGAAGGCAGAGTTCTCTGGAAAAGATAATAATGCTGGAAAAAACAGAAGGCAGTAGGAAAAGAGGAAGACCAAATATGAGATGGACTGACTCCATAAAAGAAGCCATAGGCATGAGTCTATAGGAACTGAACAGGGCTTTTGAGGACAGGACACTGTGGACATAACTCATTCATTGATTTGCCAGTAGTCAGAACCAACTCAACAGCACATAACATACAAACACAATCCAGGAAGACTGTCTCTCCAACTTTAATATGTCTATTTCAGTTACATACCATCATCCACCTAAAAAAGGAGGTTAATGAAAACTCCCTCTACTTTCCAAGGACATACAAGCTCAAGAATGGAAACTTTAGTTTAGTAAATATAATGCATTTTAAATCTGAAACTCATGTAACTTTATTCAGTTCAAATTTAATTATACTGAAAATAATTGTTCCCTGAATTTCCACACCCAAATCCATCTAATGTATAGTTAGCTTTATAGTTAAGGTACACATTGGAATAACTGCTACATAAATAACACTTAATGATTTGAGATATTATCAATTAATATGCTAAAATTATTAAAGTAAAACTTTGGGCTTTTAAGCATTACTACAAATAGAACTGCTGTGTGTCAGTGTGTAAGCAAAATGTAAATGAGCTAAATAAAAGTAATTATAAAAGAAAAATTCTAAATAAGCACAGTTAGTTTGAATACATTCCTTTCAGTTCAGAATTACTTTGCATTGAAAGGGCACAAATAAATTTTATTCTTCTGGGCATATTGATATGAAATCCTGTCAACTTAATTCTCAAAGGAAGCATGTCTTTGTTAGTAATTTGCATTCCTTTTTGATTTACCTCAATAAAATCTAATGGATTACTATCAACAGAAGAAATTCATCTAAAGCAGGCATATAAAATAGTTCTGAGTAATCCTTGAACTTAAAATACTTAAAATTGCGAATGTGTGTAAATAAATGGCTATAAGGTGAGTGATATCCCCAAACAAGTTCTGAAATATTTAACTGTCGCTGATAATAATTTATAAAGTAGGTATGTAGACATTCATCTGATAGATCTGAGGGGCATGTTAATGGAGTACAATGAAGACAGATAGCTCCATTCTGGTATCACTGAGCAGACAGCCGCCTCATGAAACACTCCTCAGCCAACGCGCATCAATCTCTCCATGATGGCTGCTCAGATTAGACAGAAAGGCACACTCCTGTGAATCTTAAAAGGCCATTTCTGTCTCTTGAGAAGTTGTTTAACTTTGTTTTCATTTTATGGAGACTGACTGAGCTGTAACACGCACAGGATTTGACAGATAGACTTTTACAAAATATCTAGGAAAGAGGGATTTTCGTCGAAACATAAATTGCAAATTTCACAGAATAAACTAAACTTGGCATTAACTTGAGACACTATACGATGGAATTTATTATTTGTTACTTTTTCCATATAATATTTATAGGTAGATGCATATTTTTGTGACATCATCTGATTTGTTACAATTTAGAATATCTGACAAGTAAGAAGACAAACTTTGCACAGCACATGTTTAATTATTTTGAAACCTAATTTACATGGTTTATGAGCCACTTGAAATTATTATGACACTCCAAGGAAAACATGAAATAACTGTTCTTGGACAGTCAATAAGATGATGATTCGATATGCTGAGAGCAACCTCTGAAATGCATTGCTGTCATTCTTTATTCAGTATCCTGCCCAACAGTGACATAACACACAATGTGACTTCCTGTATTTTCCAGAAACGATTTGTTTCTAGGACTTGTAAACCTACAGCAATGTAAAGTCAAAGTAAACAATATGGATTTTCAAACTATGTCAATAAATTTATATCTAAAAACAGTGCAATCTATTATTAAATATACCATCAGCAGGGGAACAGAAAGTGCTGCTCGGAAATCATGTCATGTTTTTTGTTTGTTGGTTTTTACTACTAAACACAATTGGTCAAACTAAATCAGTATATGCACATTCTTTTAAAAACACTGCTACGAAATTTAGATATTGCTGGGAGATTGAAGGCCTTTGTCATAAATTTTGTGAATCTCTCAAATGAGGGATAATTTCCAGGTGAACAATGATTGCTAGAGAATGCAGATGACCTTCAGAAGATGATTTTTTGTATTCTACAACATCTTATCACCTATGAGTACCTAGTGTAATTTTTTTTATGGCCCTGATCTTCACCACACCCACTCTGTGCACCAGTTTCTTCATCTGTCAAATTTGGACCTGTCTCAGCCTTCAACCACATTTGAAGCTGAAAGCTATAAATGTTTAAACTACCCATGTTTCCCCTGCGCAGGCAGGTCATTATTGCATCTTCCCTTCTGTTATTCTGACTTAGAACACAGGACTCCAGGGATGACCAGTAGCCCTAAAATAAAATACGACACTGGAAAAGCAGATGCTGAGTACTGTGCCATCAGCTTCAGTCCAGCCCCATTTCAGTTTCTACTTTCATACTTGGATTCCTTAATCTCCATCTCAGAGACCCATGGAAGTCCTATTTTCTCACCTCCTGTAATCAGTCTTTGGGTTGCTATCTTGATTATCTATATGGGTATCTAAATTAATGCTTTAGTTTTTTGTGAATATGAGAGCCTGTCAGGATCTTCTCTATTCACAATTATCTCTCCATCCTAACATGATACTTGACAATGTCTGCCTGGGGACAACCCCCAAATTTCAAATACTATCTGGCAAGACTTCTGTGCATCACCCAACACCACTTCCTCGCATCTGACAGAATGCACTTTGAACCTCTAGTGTTAATCATTAGTATCTTAAACAAAGCATATTTGCTTCCTCCCACCCAACATTCACCTGAGTGTGTGCTTCATGTGATTCATGTGATAATTTGTCTTATGGCTGTTTTCTCCATGAGCTTAAGGACTTGTGTTTTTCTGTACCTCATGTTTTCCCCAGAACTTAGCATAAAAGTGTGGTGAAATAATAGTCATAGTAACTCTGGGAGAAACGCAAACCCTCTTCCCTCTACCCACCCCGACTGCTCAGAAGGATTAAGCAGGATAAATGAAGGTCAGATTCCCAAAGAATAGGATCAAGGATAAGTTCATGTTCAAAGACACCAATAAAGTTGAGTTGCAAATAGAATAAAGGAAAACCAACCAAAGTCCCACTTCCATTTAGAGGTAGAAAGTTACAAGAAAAAATTGCTTCCCTTCTAAGAAAAACCTGGGTACTAAACAAAATCATATCAGATGATTTTCTTGAACCTATATTAAGAAGACTTAATCATTCCATGTAGTCTGTTTCATTATATCTGATACTTTTTGAGAATTCATATCTTATAGTTTG
The DNA here is from genome assembly GCF_902729225.1 of Pteropus medius. Taxonomy (NCBI): domain Eukaryota; kingdom Metazoa; phylum Chordata; class Mammalia; order Chiroptera; family Pteropodidae; genus Pteropus; species Pteropus medius. Next base: position 22,200,400 of record NW_024355205.1, on the reverse strand, counting down.
TTAGAAAACTCATGGAATATGGGAATCTCTCTCAGCATATGAAAACATAGCTCTGCATATATTAAAAAATACCTTTTTAAAGAACCTTGTCATCTGACTTAATATCACAAAAATTGAAGTGTATTGGCCAATGACAGTGATATCATATAAAATGTTATATGTAATGTATAACATGTTGCATATAAAATAATACATAAATTATATATAGCATATAATATATAATGTATAATGAATCCAGGTGTCTTAACATAATATCATGCCATGAAAACATCTTTGTTGCCTAGTGTATTTCTCAGGGTTACGGTAGGAAATAGATCACATGTTTCAAAGAGTCAATTGAAGAGGATTTATAGAAGGGATGATTTAAAGGTTTAGGTAGAGTTAAGAAAAGTCAACAGAAGATACTGGATGATATTGCCCTTCATGAACCTAAAGGGACATGGTACAACAATAACTGCATATGGGGAAGACAGCTACCCCAAAGAAGCTGTGTCTTTGGTATTCAGCCATTGCCAAACTACAGTCTGTATGCTGGAAGAATCTAGAGATTTAAAAACAAAGCAAAAAAAATATATATATTTTGCCCTCTGTATAAATTGGCTAGAGTTATCATAACAAAATACCTAAGGTTGACTGGCTTAAGCAACAGAAATTACTTTCACACTGTTCTGGAAGCTAGAAATCTGAGATCAGGGTGTTGGCAGATTTTGTTTCTTCTGAGACCTCTCTCCTTGGCTTGCAGATGGCCTTTTCTCTGCGAGTGCACATCTCTGAATTCTCTTCCATTATGTTCTAATCTCTCTTCTTATAAAGCTACCAATAAAACTGGATTAGAGGCCACCCTAATGGCCTCACTTTTACTTAATTACCTCTTTAAAGGCCCTGTCTCCAAAAAGAGTCATATTCTGAGATACTGAGAATAAGAGCTTTGACATATGGATTTTGTGGAGACACAATTTAGTCCATAACATCCTCTAATCCCTGAGAACCTTCCTTTGGCCCAAAACACCTAGGGGCCAGGGAGCACAAAATTCCAACATATGATTCACAGAGGTGAGTCTCCTAAAAAACTTTCTGGAGATGAGCAGTGTTAAATAGAGAGGAGGCAGGCAGACTGGAAAATATTCAACATAGCTGGGTAATGCCTTCTGCATTTGTTTTAAAATATAAAACAAAGCATTTACTTATATTATAAAGGTAAGAATGTTTTCTGCTAAGTATCTCATTAAATTAGTTTAGTAACAATATGGTATTTCATGTCAAACATCCTCATATCTCCATTTACCCACAAACTATAAAGTTCTATATTTTTTCTCTGTTCTACTATAAATTTCAGATAGCCAAGTTCAGTTACCTGTTCTCAATCTATGTTCTCCTTTCCAAGCCTCTAAAATCTGAAGTAGAACAGTACCTGCTCTTTAGATAACTTTTTTTCTTTTTGACATTAATTGATTCACACTACTCAATTTTTTCCTTAAATTCCTCAGAGGCAGGGCTATTTCTTACCGATTCACCATTGTCTGCTCAATAGGCAGTTGCTATTCTGCTGAGTGTAAAACATAAATTTTATTCCAACCAAATATAAAGTTTATGCTGGAGGCTTCATGAAAATCAGACTATTTGGATATCTATTACCAAATTCCATCCCAATTGGAGAGGGGAGAGTTTATACTTAAGTTGTTCTCTCTGATAAGCAGATTTTGTTGCAGATAGCCATTTTTGAGAGTAAAGTGGGTAGGGGACATATATTTGCTAATCTCTTCCATTTATGCTATTTTGCAGATTCGGTTAAAATGAAAAGAGATGGCCTGCTGCAGTGAGGAAGATGAAAGATTTTCTAGCCTTGTTCCATTAGCATAGGTTGACATGCCTGCCACAATGAATTTACTAGCTGAGTGTTAAGGTGTTAGTGAGCATTATTTGCTGCCCAGCTCCTGGGCACAAAGGTATGAAAAGTGGATGCAGCAGCAGCTCAGGGTACATCTGGGGGGCTTACAGAGTCTTGGGCAGGAGCACATGGCAGCAAAACAAATCTGTTAATAGATTGTAAATAAGTTTTAACTTCATGATTCTAGAGAACCATTTTGGATTCACTGACATGCTGAAGAACTAGAGACTAGAAAGCTAATTCTGTTTTATTTTTTTTCTTTTTAAATTATGTGTCAAGAATTGTCTTGAGAGGCTGTTAACATTTCTCAAGTCTTCTAGGTTAAAACTGGGCCTGAAAGACAGGGGCCCATTTTTCTAAAATCACACGACTAAAATGTTTAATGTCAATTTTGACTGCAAAGCCCAATGTATTTTCCTCCATATACTACTATCTTAAATACATATAATTATTTCACAAATATGTTTTAACTCCTTTTGTCTAATCTTAATATTTCATATTTCAACTGGTAACAGTCTCCTTTTATATATTTCTCACACAGTGATAGTGGAGCTATCTAAAGGAGACATTATTAAATGCTAGTCATTTTTTGATTAAAAGTATCAATCAAGGTCCTCCTTCTTGACTAGATTTAGCAAGATAGTTTGTGTGCACATGCTTGAGTTAGCAGTGACAAGAACAAAAGGGAAGAAATGTAGTTGGCTGTGTGTTACACATAGGACCAGAAGACCAATTCTTTGAGGAACTGGAGAAGGAAAATGAGCTGGTAAAAGCCACTCAGGGTATACTAAGAAGTCTAAAATAACAAGAGGGACAATAGCTAGATGTCTCAAAGAAAATTATGTTAGAGACAGTATGTGACAATGTGCCACCTTTAATACATGGATAATCCTAACATTTTATCATTTAACATTCAACATGACATGAACATGGATATCTCTGGTCCTATACATAATCTAAAGATTTAATGTATGTGATATAGTGTTCTGTTAAATTAAACCATGATTCTTATGTTTGATGGTTGTGGAAAAGCAGAAAATAACATGTTCACGGATATAATGGTCCTATGCTACAAAACAAATAATTTCTTGGTGGCTGGGGCTGTTATTCAGGAATATGATTAAATCTCTAAAAGTATTTCCCCACTTTTGCATTTACTGCCCATGCGACTCATAATACCAATAATAATCACTGACATTAATTGAGTGTTTAATGTGTTAGAAACTGTTTTAAATGCTTTGCCTATATTATTTAATTCTGACAACTCTATGAAATTGGCCCTATTTTCCCTTTCAAGACATGAAAAAAATGAACCCAAAGAAAGGACTTTCCTGAAGTTATTTAGATGGTAAGTGGGAAAACTATACCCACACCCTGGCAGTCTACTTCTACAAATGACACTTTTATTCACTGCTCTGGCTCTATCATGTACAATGTAAAATTTCTGGAAAGAAGTGCTTTAAAAAACTGAGAAACAAAAAATTATGTGCTTATGAAAAACTGAACATTTTATATGAATTGAAAATTGCTGAAAAAATTTTTAAATAAGTTAATTCATGCAGAATCATTAAGAAGACAAACAATAAAGTAGAAAACATATAGAAAAATATCTTCCTGATTCCCACAAGAGTAACAATGGTGTTATGCTTGAATTGTATTTCCTCAAAATTCACATATTGAAACCTTAACCCCCAATACCTCAGAAGGTGACTATCTTTGGAGACAGGACTTAAAAAGAATCATATTATAGTGAGGCTATTAGTGTGAACACTAATCCAATCCATTTGGTGTCCTTATGCAAGAAAGAGAATTAGGGCACAAGAAGAGAGATACCAAGAGCATGTGTACAAGGGGAAGGTCATGTGAGGACACAAGAAGATGAGAAGGCAGCTAGCTAGCTTCGACCTAAGGAAAGAGGTCTAAGAAAAAAACAAACCCACCTATGCTTTAATCTCAGACTTCCAGCATCTAGAACTGTGAGAAAATAATTTCTGTTGTTTAAACTGTCTAGTCTGTGGTATTTTGTTATGGCAGCCCTATAAAATTAATAAAAATGACTTAGAAGAATAAAATTATTTCCAAATTTTCTAATTATTAGGTAGATGCAAATACAGACATTAATGATGGAATATTTTATAACTCACATTAGCAAAATATAGAAATTTTAAAATGGCAAATACAGAAAATACTATGATGGAAAGCATACTCACAAAAACCACTGGCAAAATTAATAAATATTTTATCAATTTCTATTCTAAGTCCAGGTCATTTTCATAATTCATATTAGACTTATATTGTTTGCAAATGTATACCTAGCTTTTAAACTTAGCAAAAAAAAGTAATTTTGGAAGTGATTAAATGTTATAGTAAATATAATTTCAATTACTGCCTGATTTTCATTTTAATAAATTTTATATAATTACTTAAACAATCAAATATATTTTATATCTAGATTACATTCTTTTTCTCATGATTGGTAACACTGTAGTAAACACTTTTCTGTATAAAAGTTTGGATATGTAGGCTTCTTTTAGCTAGATTCCTAGAAGTAGAAATAGTAGTTCTATACATATAAACATTTTAAAGCACTTTGAAATATACTGTCAAAAGGTTTTCTATTAGAATTATACCCATCCTTAATTCTCTTCTACACAGTGTGATTATTTCACTCTTCCTAACAAAAATTAGCTTTTGTGTCTATTTCTAGTAAGACTGATTCTCTATTTTGTCTTGGCAAAATAAAAACAATTTTCTTAAAAATCACGTCTGTAGATTTTTGAAATAATAAACATCACATCTGTAGATTTTTGAAATAATAAACACGTAAGAAAAAAATTAAATATCTTGTAATTCTTAAAACATATTGAAAGTCTCTAAACATTGGAATAATTTTATCATCAAATTTTACTTTAAAAGTCATACTTTTTATATTCTTAGAACTGAGATTAGTCATTAAATCTAGGAATTAAACAATTTTGTTATATTTCAGACATAGCTACCAATAAAAAATACAAAACGTGGGGAAATAAAAGTTGTGTTTGTCTAATCAATATAATTTTGCACTACTTCAAAGACTAACATTCAGCCTCTGTCTTACTTTGGAAATGTAATGTCTCTGAGAGCAAAGATAACTTCTGTGGAAATAAAATTCTTATTTTCATGTTTTTGAGGAAAAGAGACAGCCTCCTTTACCTCTTCACAAGGGCACATTCGACTTTTCATTATCTCCTTCTGATCTTCCCATTTAATTCATAGAATTTTACTTACATAATCTCAATTATGTCATCAAATGTCCTATACTGCAGGGACTCTCAATGTCTTTTGCTGACTTTTATATTACTTTGGTTACTCATGGACTTCAAGACTATTATGCTTTTGAAAACCTGTCTGTCATCACATAAAGTTCAGTCTGAAACTGATCTGTTTGCCTCTGTAACAAACAAGCTCCCAAATAATTGCTGGATTTATAATCACTGAATTAAAAATAATTGTTATAAAGCATTATATCCTTTCTTATAGTTTCCATTTTTCATTACAAGTGTATATATTTTCTCTCAAATTCCAGACATTTGATTAAATTCCTCTTTTAAATTTTTCATAAACACATTTAAATAAAACATTATATTTTAATCATGAGTAAAGTCTCTGTGGTACAATTGTTTTATTGAAGACAGAACAGAAACTATTTTCCTAGGCATAATTCATTCTCTATAGAGCTTACTTTTGTACGCTTTATTAAAGTTGTCAAAGACTATGAGCCACCTGAATTTGTTTGCTATTGTTATCTAGCTTGATATTACCTCGGAAGCTGTAATTAATTCAGATCTGTGTAAGCTATTCCCACACTTGATTTTAAAAAAAAACATACAAACATATTGTTCTCTCTTTTTAATCTTCCCATTTATCATATATCAAAGTAAGAAAATTTTGCCTGTTTTCAGTCTGTTTATCTTTTAATGTATATCTGTTAATATAAGTATGTATATAACAATATAATGTGAAAAATAAACCTCATGAATTTTTATTAATGTACAGTAAAATCAATTAAAATGACATATTTTAAACACAATATAGGCCTATTTCTTGATACTTACATTACATATATACTTAAAAGTTATTACTTCAAAAGTCTCACAATAGTTAAAGTTTTAGAAAAATTTTATTTCTGGAATGAACTAGACCATTCTTTTGTGTACTACATATGGAGTAAAATTAGACTTCAAATTTCATGCTTGCCAACATTTCCGGGTCTCTAAAATGTATAAGGATATATATCACTCGTTAGGAAATCTATGAGACAATAAAAACATTCAGACACATACCCATTTAAAAAAAAAAGAAAACTATTTGCAATAATAAAAAAAAAACTTTTTAAATATACTAAATTCTTAGGAATGTATCTGTTAGTGTTTAAATATGACATTAACAAATTAAAATTCTTTAGAATATATCCATAATATATTTGATAGAATTAAGTGTGTTTTAGTCCCAGTAGAAATTAAGTTCTGTACAGTAACTATTATCTTCAGATATTTTATAACATTCAGGAAAAAATATAACAAACTATAACCTTTCATAATTGGAAAAGAACATTTAGCAATGTTTACACTAAATTTATAAACTCTTACCTTAATCATTTTCAAACTTCTGGGTTATTAAATGTGGCTTTTTATGCCTTGACAATTTCATTAAGAATTTTCAAACTATAGCACATGAACTACAAGAATAATTATGGTCCATTTGGCAAATATGAGTCTTTGTAAAATATTTGGTAGGAGAGGATATTTAGCTACTGAATAAATGATTGTTGGCATTACTGGTGGAGGATGTTTTTGGATGAACTTCTAGTTCCATATTCTTAGAGATTAGTGATAATTAAAAATAAAATTTTACAATTAATGTTATTTCATATTCTGAGCTAGCTTTTCTAGATTTTCTATCTCTTACTATTTCAAATAGTCACTCTTATTTTACTTGTTTGAGCATTTATGTACGTAATGTTTACAGCAGCATTAGATATTTGGTGTGATTTTTATATTACTTATATGAACATAATTATACTTAAAACTTCATTTAACTATGATTTTAGTATAAAACTAAGTTTGTAATAAAAAGTATACTGCAATACTTCTAAATATTTGGACTGTGTTCCAAAGTACATATATTTAATTTTTTAAGCAAAAGAGAACAATCATTTTTCTCTCTAAATGGTGATAATTTTGTTATTTTTGTTATTTTCATTATTTGCCCTGAAAAACAATTTGAATTATAGCTACAGTAGAATAATAAAGTAAAGCCGATAACTTTTAACTTTTCCTATATCTCTATTAAAACATTATCATTTTATGCATATTTTATTATTACTCTTATAGATAATATGATTGTTCTAGGTTGTTCCAGATTGTTCTATGACTATATATGCTAGCTAATCAACAATTCTCCTAAGGTTAGCCTTCCTGGGTCTCAGCTAGAGACAGGGATTTTTACCAGGGCTCCTCAAACTGTTAAGTTTTAAATTCAAACATCTGTCTTCAGAGAGATTACTGAAATCTTTGTCAGGATGTTAGCCACCAGATTGTATGTTTGCTTATTTTTTGCTTTAGGTCTGGGCAACTCAACCAGATCATTGAGAGTTTAGAATTTGGCAAATGCCTTGAGGAAATATTGCACAAACGATTTTAGGCTTACTTAATTTGAACTTCAAATTCCAAACTTCAGGCAAACCAAATTCCAACTCATCTCCCCGCATCTTGGCAAGACATCTGCAATTCCCTGGCCTCAGGTTCAGCTTTTATTCCCTCCACTGTGAACTAGTAAATAAACTGAGGGATATAGCACAGGCAAATCTGATGCTGACTTTCTTGTGCCTTCCTTGTCTATGGCATTTTTATCCATTGCCTTATAACTTAGTTATTCTCCAATACCTTTCAACAATTGTTTCACGTATTTTATGCAGCCTTAGTTATTTCCTGTCAGAGGTTTAGTACAAGAAAATACTACTGAAAGGTAAAAATAAAAGCCCTGAAACAATATTGCACGTCTAGCTTAATAAGTTAAATTTCTTTTCACTAATTTTCATTTTGTTACCTGAAAGTAATAAAAATGTTCAGGCACTGATGACTATACATTTAAACAAGAAATTTAAACAGCAAAAAAGTAGCCATAACTTGTAGTCATATAGTCAATTTTTGCAGATTTACCTACTTCCCTTAACTTCCTTTTGCTCTCATTTTATTCTCATTTATTTCTTTGCATTTGAAAAAAATAATCTTATTAGGAACAATCTCTTTTTTCCAAGATATTCTTATTTTTTACAATTTATAAGCCTCATTTAATTCATTTATTCAACTCAAAGTTCTACTGAATGATATTTATGTGTGACATTGGAAATCAATAATTAAAACATACTTCTCTAATCCTAATGAGTTTATAATTGTGTAGTTGAACTACAGTACATTTGGGATGGTGGTTAATGGAATAGTTTGACAAAATATAGTTTGATAAATACTGTGTTGGAGATAGCGTTGTGATGGTTAGGGAATCATAAGCATGTGAATTCATTTCCCGAGTTGCATAGAATTTCTTTTGGTAAATTGCATTTTACCCATCAAAGGAAGAGGTAGAACAAAAAGATGAAAGTTCTCTTTGGAAAGAAGAAACATCAGAGATGTGGTCAGAAGCAGTTTGTTTTTGTTTGTTTGTTTGTTTTTTCTAAATCTTGTGAAGCACAGGGGTTAGGACTTCAACCTATACATTATTTTATTGGGGGTGGGGCAGACAATTCAGCCCATAACAGTTTGAAATTCTTCTCACTTTTATATAGGTATTTGCAACTATAAATTTCCCTCTAAGCACTAATTTAAGTGTATCTCTAGGCGCTGTGTCTTTTTCATTAATCTCAAAGTTTTTGCTAATTCTTCTTGTGATTTCTTCTTTGACCCATTGAATTTTTAGTAGTGTGCTGTTTATTTCATTCATATTTGAGAATTCTCCACATTTATTACTGTTATTAATCTCTGACTTCATTTTCTTCTTGTCAGATAACATAATCTGTATGATTTAAATCTTTTAAATTTGTTGAAGTCATTTTATGGCCTAGCTTATGATCTGTGATGTAGAATGTTCAACGTACACTTGAGAAGAATTTGTGTTTTGCTATTATTTGGTGGAGTGTTATATATATCTATCCCATGTAGTTGATCAGTAGTGTTGTTCAAGTTTTTTATTTCCTTGTTGGTCTTCTGAACAGTTGTTCTATCCATTATTGAATATTAGGTATTGAAGTCTTCGACTACTATTTTTTTAATCTTCTCTATCTTCCTTCAATTCTGTTTTCACTTCATGTACGTTTAGATTCACCTGTTAGGTTTATGTTTATAATTCTTGAATTTCATGACTAATGAATCTTTTGCCATTATACTTATTTTTAATATTACCTTTTGTTTTAAATTCTATTTTGTCTGAAATTACTATAGCTACCTCACCTTGCGTTTGCTGTTTGCATAATATATCTTTGTCTATTCTTTTGCTTTCAACCTACTTGTATTTGTGTATCATAAGCATGTCTCTTATAGGGAGCATAGTTGGACCTTATTTTTCTTTACTTACTCCAGCAAACTCTGCCTTTGCACTTATGTGCTTTAACCATATATATTTAATGTCATTATTCAAAAAAAAGAATTTATATCTGCCAATTAATTTTTTTCCCAGTACATCCTAGATCTTATTTTTGTTCCTCTATTTTTCTTTACTACTTTCCTTAGCATTAAATGAATATTACTAGTGCAACATCTTAATGACTTAATGTTTTTTTAATTATATTTTCTCAGTGGTTGGTCTATGATTTACCATATACATCTTAACTAATTAGAATATACATTAGATTCATACTAATTTAATCCCAGTGAGAAATAAACATGTAGAAGAAATATTACACATATATAGCTCTATTCTTTCTTCCTCCCTTTTGTGCTATCATTGCTCTGCATATTACCACTACATATGTAATAAATCAACAATGCATTAATTATTAAATTATAAAATTCAATTTTTTAAATAAACTGATACAAAAAAGTACATATTTATTGAATTTATTATATTAACCTTCTTTATTACAACTTTTGGTTCTCTTCATTTGTTCCCTTTTTGCCCTTGGATGTCAGTAGTTTTCGCAGGACTCTCTTTGATTGTCTCTTTCCCTGATTTCTGTTAGATGTCTGCATCTACCTAGCTGTTCGGCTCCACTAATTACAGGCTGTTTTTTCTACTATTTAAAAAAATGTCCTGGTGCATAAATTGCTTCATGGTGTAAACCAGATAAATTCTGACTTCTTTGTTAGTGTAGATTTTGAGGCCAGACTTTGAGTTTTGTTCTAACTGCACTGCTATTTCTTTTTCTGATACTCTCTAGTAAATTAGCTGGTTGCTTTCATAGAGCTACTATATCCTTCAGCATTGTTTACTACCTAAATCTTCCTTGTTTCAAGAGCATCTTTAGATTTGAAATTTCTCACACTGTATTCCAACTAATTAAAACTTAATTAATTTGAGAAGAACTTTGCAGCTCTCTGTTGTTATGGCCTTCCTCCACTCCTGGAAAATATCTCAGAACTATTGTCCAGGGATAGGAGTAGGAATACAAGCCTATGCTCAGCAGGACACCCCTGCTTTACAAGCATCATGCTAGGAGGAATGGTAATCTCTTGTCATCCTAATGGAATCACCACCCTGTGAGTGAGCTGTGGTAGAGAGAATCTGCTCCCCACTATTCTCAGTCTGCCATGCCTGAGGTAGAGCCTCTACCCTAATCCAGGAGGCTGGGTAGAAGAATAGAGTCCCAGACTTCTCAGCTGCAATTGCCTAGAATTTAGGATCTTGACTGAACGCTGAGAGGTCAGAAATGTTGGCTTTCTACTCCTCCAGATTACAGCTGTAGAGAGAGTCTCATTTTCAGGGCCACCCAAAGTACAGTGTCTACCATATTGTGGGTGGGAGGAGGAATGGAGTGGTGGGATATGACACAAAAAGTCACAAACTTTTCAGCTTCTTACCAAGATTTAACAGGTTTTTATTAAAAATATGTCTATTATTTTATCCCCTCAAGTAAATTCCTAAGGGGGTTAAAATTGTTTTGTTTATTTTTAAAGTTATTTACTTTTTATTTTAAAATATTTCATCAATAAGATTGTTTCACTGGGGTCTAGGGCCATGAAGCTCCTCATACTCACAATTCCTTCTGAAATCTGCCCTCACAGTCTCACAGTGTGGTTTTACGTAACATATAATCATTGCATTAATTCTTTAAATGTAATGATTATATATTATATAATGTCTTTATTTATACATATATAACTATATAATATAGATTGTATACATTCTGAACAAATATATAGCTTTTGATATGCTACTGTTAATTAAATTAATATTGTAAGGACTATGCTATAGCTTCTGTGTTCAAGAGAGAAATCTTGGCTGAAAGTAAAAAATGGAAGTTCAGTCATGGTAGTGATTAGATCCCACAAAGTCTGCAGTGATCAGGTAGCCACAAAAAAAGTCCTGTTCCAAAATTATAACTAACAAGAAATCTTTAAAAATTCTGTTTGCTCACAATTACTTTTTCCCTTCAGTATTCTGTCTATAGCCAGCAAACTACTACATTTTATACTATACATAAAACTAAAAGACTTTTAAGATACACTTTTAGAGGAGCTCTACTATTGATGATAGCCAACTAGAAAAACATTTGCTCATCATAATTTTTAACGTGTTTCTTATCAAATCACAAAATGAACATTATTAAGACTTCTCAGTTATGCTTATTAAAATAAAATAATACTAGAATGGTAAATATCATATAGATACACGTATGAATATAATTCTCATATGTTTTAGTTCTGACTTCACAGAAAATATTAATAGAAAATGGTAAGCATGTTTTAAAAATGATGATCACATCACTTTAGTCACTACTGAAGTTTAAATAATAGCCTCAGGCAGTAAGTTACAGCTCAAAATCTGTGATCCAGCTGCATCCTTTCTTGTAATGCGCTCTGCAATAATATGACTTTCATAAATATTATAGCAACAGTTTCACCTTGAAGCAGTTGAATTTTATAACATAAGTTAATGGAGAAATAGCAAAATGCAGTCATATCCATATTGTTTTATGCCTACAGGCTTCAAATAAAAATATCCTGCAAGTTCAGGATATTTTGGCCAGTTATTACTAAAGTATTCAGTAAGTACTGTCAATCCCCAAAGAGAATATTAGGAGTAATAAGATAGCTTTTCAAGTGTGTAGAATAACAAATTGAGAATATGGAAAACATATAAGAAAATCAATTATTTTTGAACATTTTTGGAAAAAAATTAATTAAAAATTAAAAATGCATTAGGGTACTGGTTGAGTAGGTCCTACTACATTGACCAGTCCCTTCTGCAAATAACTGTATGTAATGAAAAAAAAAGAAAAGAAAAAAACAACAACCAATTTACAGAAGTGGAGAATGAACAAAAACAAGCAGATTCTGGAGGAGTGTTGTCCTATATCAGAAAGAAAATGTACTAGGAGAGTTACTACTTTGTACGGATTTTTGCCCAAGGGTAATAAGCTATACTCTGTGGACTAGTCACATCCCATATAGATATTCTATTGTCTTCTTTGAAGAACTAAGTCTCCAAAAAGTTTATAAAGTCTACAAAAAGAGCCAGTCTTGGAAAAGAGAGAACCATAGAGATAACCCAATTCTTCACATAGATAGACTCTGCCCAAATTTCTAGCCGATCTTGGAAGTATGCACACACAAATTCTAAGCAGCTCAAGTCAGCCTAAAATAAGTAACCCGAAGATTTCAGGTTAGATTCTTAGTGCAACCTGTTATGTGGGGGGAACTAACAGAATACCAATTCTCCAAACTCTATCATTCAAAATATCTAAGACAGAATCCAAAATTATTGGGTGTATGAAGAAACAGCAAATGTAATCTATACTGAAAAAAAGGACAATAAATGGAGACCAAACTATATAGGACTTTGATATTGGAATTAATATGCTAGAAGCTATCATATCTGTGCTTAAAGATATAAAAAAAAAAACATGCTTATTAAAGAAGAAAAATAAAATTGAGGAACTGAATGATACAATATAGAAAATTACAATAAAAATTACCAGGTGAGCCCAACAAGATTGGAGATGCTAGAAAAAAATAAAGAGAAAATAGATCAATTAAAATAATTATCCAATCTAAAGTATAAAAAGAAATAGTATCAGAAAAAGTAACATGGGCTTGCAAGACAATATGAAAATATTTAACATAGTTGTAATTGAGCCCCATCAGAGGAAGAGAAATAAAACATTCAGGGAAACTCTTGTTAGAGATAATGGCCAGCATGTACCTTAGATTATTGAAAGACAAAAATTTATATTGTAAAGAAAACCAGAGAACATAATAATTAAAAAAGAAAATTATACCAAGCACTAAATTTAGGCAAATTTGTGAAATCCAAAAATAAAGGTAGTGTCTTAAGAGGGCAAAGAAAAAATAATCCAGTGTATACAGGGTAAGAAGAATTTGAATAACTGCTCAATTTTTATCAGAAACAGGGGATATCAGAAGACAATGGAATGATACATATAAACTACTAAAAAGGAAACAAATGGAAATCAAAACCAGAATTCTATATTCAGTGAATATACTTTGAAGAATGTAGGTTAAAGACATTTTCAAATATAAAAAACATGCATAATAAAAAATATTAAAAGTAGTACCTCAAGAAAAAACTAAATTATATAAAATGGATACCTGGATTTTCAGGAAGAATGAAGAGAAAAGAGAATGTAAAATATTTGAGTAAATATAAAAGAATATGTTTTTCCTACACATCTCATTAAAATATATGACTGTTTAAAGCAAAAATTATAACACTGTCTTGTGAAGTTTGTGATGAATGGAGGTGTAATAAATATGCTAACAATGGCATAAAGAATGGCAGAGGTGGTAAATGGTCCTATATCATTGTATATTTTCTGTATTTTACATGAAATTGTATTAACTCTAAGTAGGCTGTGAATAGTTACAAATGTATATTATATACCTAAAGTAATAACTAAAATAATGCAAATAGATGAATGCTAAAATGCCAGGAGACAAAAGATAATTCTAATTCAGTATTCAATTATTCAAATGAAGGGCAGAAAGAAAAAATAAACTAAAAGTAAAGAGGACTAAAAAAATAAATAAATATGCTAGACATAATCCAGCCTAATAAATTATTACTTTAAATAATAATGGACTAAGCACTTTTATTAAAAGAAAATATGAAAAAAATGAATAAAACTGTCAAATTTAAGTACATGCTATCTGCAAGAGACATATTTAACATAAAACACAGAATAAAAAGATAGAAAGAGTTACATTATGCAGAAGGTAAGCATAAGAACAAAGAAATAGCTAGATTATTGGATTTAGAAGACTTTCAGGCAAAAGGTATTATCAGAATTAAAGACATAAAAATCAAATAAATACATGCCTAAAAGCTGAGCTTAAAATAAATTAAGCAAAGTTTTATTAAATTAAAAAGTCCCATCCTAGTTGGAGATATTCACATCCTTCTGTAAGCATTTGATGAAATTAAATACAAAAAATAGAAAACACATAGATAATTTAAAAAACACTATTGGCTACCTTGACCAAACTGACATTTATAGAAGATACCCAACTGAGAAGACGCACTTTTTCAAGAGCACACGTAATGCTCACCAAAACTGACAATTATCTTAGTCACAGAACAAGCCTCAATAAATCAAAAAGTTTGAAAAAATACAGAGTGTATTGTCTGATCACAAAGGAATTAAAAAATAAGTAACATAAGTTATCTAGAGCAACCTCAAATAAGTGGAAATTAAACTGCACACTACTAAATCATCCATAAGTTAAAGATAAATCACAAAGAAAATCAGAAATCATTTAAATGTGCATGATGGTGAAAACTGCATTATTATAAATAAGTGTAAAGCAAAAGTGCACTCATAGGTTTTCTTCAAACTAAATAGTTGGTGTATATGAGAAGTGAACACTCCAGGAGTCTTAATGAAATCTAAGGATGTCAAATCAGTTCATTTTTCATTAACTGTTTTATTGTACCTGAGATATCATTTTATGTGTTATTTATATTGCATGTAGTTGGTATGTGTTGCAAGGATCGCAGGTTATATCTTCATAATTTGAATTCATCACTCCTCACAAATGTCAAACCATACTTTGTCTTCTTATTCTAAATTTGATGCTGCCAGAATTTTTTGAAGTATAACCCATTGTTCAAATATCCCTTCAGATTCACATGTTTTGTTGTTTTTTAAAGTATTTCACTTTATTTTACTGGAAATAGAAGTTCAATTGGTTATCTATTACCTTTATTTTATTTTGGTATGTAAATAAAAATAGGTGATGATGAAAAATTTTTGAGAAAAAAAATTACAGAAATCTCTAGAGCAAATAAAGAAGTACACCATAAGAATAGTATTTGTAAAAGAAGACAAAGTTGGATTTAGATTAAAATCTGAATATTGCATTGCCTCTTGTCAGTACAAATATTATAACCATATGAAAGATTGTTTAAATCTCCAATTTCACAGTTCTGACACAGTCTGTTGTACAGTGTCAGAAAGACAATAGCTTTACTATGAAGTTCCCCAAATCTATTCTCATTAAGTACATCTTGTAATCTACTATTTTCTTATGGACCCAATTGCTATGCTGAGCGTAATTATGGTGGTAATGATAATGTTGCCATTATACATAATTTCATTTGATATTTTATTCTCTCTTATCAAGAACAGACTGCCACAGCTTAGAAAAAAAAGCTGCTCAACCTCATTTCATATAAAATGTTTGCTGTTAAAATATAAGTTATAAAGGACATGGTTAGTCTTAGTTATATATATACATATACACTTATACTTTTATACTCGACATGGAGATACAGATAAGTAAGAAAACAACTGTAAACATGATATAATATTGGGAATATAGGTTATGAAAAATGATCAGAAAATGTCTTTTAGAAAAAGTAATGTATAAGGTATACATGGAAATCTGAAAAATTAGGGCATTTTAGGCAGATTACATGACAGGAACTGGATAAACTAGAAGTAAAAAGTGCCTAAGCAAGGGACAAGAATGTGCAGATCCAGAGGTAAATGGAAGCTCAGAAATCACTAGAGCAAATAGTGATTTTTTCTTTTGGGAAAGAAAAAAGTAATCCAGAATGTATAGCATCTTTTCCTAGATATCATATAAATGGAATAATATAGTGAGTAGCTTTTATATTCAAATTTTTTTCACGTATAATGCATTTGTGATTCATCTATGTCGCTGCATGTGTCAGTAGTCCATTTATTTTAATCTCTAACTAGTGGTCTAACTAATGGTCTATAGTGGATGTAGTGGATGTAGCATAGTTTTTATCTACTTACTAATTAATAAACATTTTATTCATTTCCAATCTGAGGCAATTATGAATTACCAAATGAACACGCCATTATAAACACTGGCGTCCAAGCTTTTGTGTAGAGATGCTTTTCTGTCTCTTGGGTTATACGATAAGTGTAGCTTAAAATTTTTTTAAAACTTCAAGACCATTTTCCCAAGCAGTTGTAATTTTTGCATTTCCACCAATAATATATGAGTTACCACTGACTTACAACCTTCCCAGCACTTTGCATTGTACATTTTTTTCCTTTGCTATTCTAACAGGTGTATAGTGGTTTCTCAATGTGGCCTGAATTCCTTTAATGGTAACTGGAACAATCTTAGGCAAACATGGTAGAAACATGGACTAAGTTTATTCTGCCTTTGTTGGGAGGCAGGGGGATTACTTAGAAGGAGTTTATGATCGTGAAGGAAATAAGACAATTATGAACAAAAGGATAAATTTAAACCTGCACACTTAAAAAGAAAAGTAAGAAATGTGAGGCAATCCTTACCCGTCCTTTCTTCTGCTGACTGATCAGTCTCAGTGTAGTAAATGACTGCTCTACCCTTAACCGGCTGACTTGGCTGTAGTACCTACTGGTCTCACTGGGTCCCACAGTGTGCCAGGTTTCAGAGGGACCCATTCGGCCTGCTGCTTGACTTGCTCTTTCTGAGGTTTTGATTTCTACTAAATGTAGGGGAAAGGTGAGTGCATAAAGGAAAGGTCTCAAAAATATATCAGTACTTTTGAAACCAATTTCTTGACAATAGGAAATATCTTACATTAACAATACAAAATAAAGTCTCCTTAGTCTTCTGCCTGTTTGTATCAACATGGCTAAATAAGGAGACTGGAATTCAGGAGTCCAAATAAAAGATTCTTTCAAATAAAAGACACTTTAGGGAAGACTTTCAACGTGCTCTATGTAGTAATTGAGCTAAATAAAATTTAAAAAAACACTCAAGGGGCTTAAAGACTAGTGATACACAGAAATATAAACAGATAACTATAATGACATGTAGAAAATCTTAAAAACAAGGTACTTACAAAATGCTTTGAAAATCAGGAAGATCTATCGATTCATCCTGAGATTCAAGAAAGAATTTCCTCAAAGATATTTGCCTCTGAGATTAGTAGTTTACAGAACGACTAAGAAAAATTAACAAGACAATGAATCCTAAGAAATGGTGAGAAAGTGAAAATATAAGAAGGAACAGAACTGTGTAGCAGTACAGTATGTGGAGAAAATACCAACTACAGTATTACTGGGGGGTCAAGAGTGAGTAGGGAAAGTGTTTAGAAATAAACTTAAAACATTTGAGAACATGAGTTTTTAGAGGTTCTTCTATGAAAATTAACAACTCATACTTTGATCTTAAAGATCAATGACATTTACATTTTGTTCTTTCTCATTGAGAATCAGTTTTGGTCTCCCTAGAAAAATGTATTTTTTAGCTACACACACACACACACACACACACACATACGTAAATCCCTTCTCTTTTGTCTTTACATTTAAAATCTGAAGTTTGAATATATTATTCAATGATATTTTAAATTTGATTTATAATAGTAACTCTATTAGGCTTGGATCTCTTACAGATGCTATGTGATTAAAACAAAATGTATACAGATATTCTTAAAATAAGAAATTATTTAAAATCTCATTATAATGATTATTTATATTTAATTTAAATTCCCCCATGCTAAGGACAATAACCTACTGAGAAAATTATTTTGCTACCCCCCCAATGCTTTTTTACTCTCTGTATTGAATTAGAG
This sequence comes from Pteropus medius, assembly GCF_902729225.1. NCBI lineage: Eukaryota > Metazoa > Chordata > Mammalia > Chiroptera > Pteropodidae > Pteropus > Pteropus medius. Next base: position 22,182,258 of record NW_024355205.1, on the reverse strand, counting down.
TAACTTACTTGGTGGGCTGAAATTGTGTACAGTCCAGATAATTTGATTATGACACAAAATTTGGGCCTGCATAAATGTAAGCAGATATTTCTAATAACTATAAGTCTTCTTTTATGCAACCAATAGCAGTTGCCAGCCCAAGCTCAACCAATGAAGTAGTCGTGCAGCCCAACTTCCCTTTGCTCAAGTATAAACATTTCTAATTCTCAAGTCTACCCTGAGACTATAGCACCTCATCCAAGTTGCTTTATTACTGATTCAACTATCGACCACTTCATTCTATTTTGAATTAAGCTAATTTTTCCTATCTAAGAGAATGTGACATGTTATCATATTCTGCCTATTTTTCATGTTTGGCCCTAAAGACATGTTTTTATATCATTCCTATAACAGGAGTGATCTAGGGCAATTAAAGGAAGCAAAAAAGTGAGTAGATGGTTTCTATTTTTAAAAAACAAAATCTAGAATCCTAATGGTTCTTGCTTGAGAAATAAAGCAGTATCATTTACTGTAAAGGTGACAAAAGAGGATAAACAAGTTTTGATGAATTTCACTTTGGGTATTTTGAGTTTGAGGTACTTTGATATATAATACATTAATATTTTCATTATGGGTATTTGAGGTATTTTGACAATGGGAATTTTGAGTGTGAAGCACTTACTGAATTGCAAATATATTTAGTAGTGTTTTGAATTTGCAGTTATATATTCGAGACTAGTTTGATAGGTAAGGTTTGAATACATGTACATATTTTGATATGTACATGAGCTCCATGTGACAGGGCAAGAACTAGGAGATTGGACAACACTAAGGTTCAAAGGGAAATAAATACACATGGGAGAATCATACAGAAGAGGATATTCTATAGGATTACTATTCAGCTGAAGGTAAGTTAAATACCTTTTGACCGCAAAAGTCTTTACTGTAGCAATGATTTATATGCAAGTAAATACCTCTGTACATATGGATGTGCTTTTGTTAAAGTGAGCTATTTTCTTAGTCTGAGAGGGTTCTAGAGCTGTTCATAGGAGGTAAGATACATGTGTCAGTGAATACAATAACATTCTTATATTAAATAAAATCAAAATAAAATCCGAAACCAGGGAATTCTGAATCCTTATATAACTGTGTTAGTAAATTATGATTTAATATCATGTTTTTATATTTCATTAATGAAAATAACAGAAGCAATTTTATCATGAAAATAATAGAAGCAATTTTAAGAGTAATGGCTCTGGGCCTGTTGCAAAATCAATAAAGTTATTTTTTACATTTAATATCATATGCAGAATTTGATTCAAGAAAATAGTTTACATTAACTGTTTTTTAAGCATCCTTCTTTTAATATACAATTATAATAAGGTAGCTCATTATATTTACTGTTTGCCCTGGCTAGGAGAAACCTCAGAGCTAAATTTTGTTTCTGTTTCTGCAGTTTTCCTTAGGCGGTTATTCCTTAATATAATTTTGCTCTTCTTTTTGATTATTAAATTTCCTCTCTTTGTTATGATCCTGAGTTTATTGGACATGCACTTTAATATGACCCTTCTATCTGTTTGAATAAAGCTTCTATAAACATTATTTTATATATATTCTACAATATATATATATTTTAAATTTATTTTTGGTAAATACCTAAGAGTAAAGTTGCCAAGTCATAGGGTAGGTACATACTTAATTAAAAAAAAAAAAAAGCCAAACATTTGCAAAATGTTTGCACTAATCTGCTCCTGCTCCATATTGTATGAATGAGGGTCCTGTTTCCTCCATACTGTCACTGAAATGTGGTGTCATCGGTCTTTTTTTAAATTTTAGCTATTCTAGTGAATGTAGAGTTAAATCTGTCACAACCCCTGATGATTGATGATTGATGGTGTTGAACATTTTCATACACTTTTGAGGCCTTTACAAATTTTCCTTTGAGTTGTCAGTTCAAATCTTTTGCCAATGTCTTGTTGGCTTAAATGTCTTTTTGTTAAGAATTTGAAGGATTTCTTATATATGCTAAATATAAGCCCTATCCAAGGTTATGAATATATTGTTTTCTTCTAGTAGCTTTATCGGTTTAGCATTTATATTTAGATCTATAAATCCCTTTGCATTAATTTGTATATGGTGTGAGATGCTATTTAAAGTTTTTTTTCTATAGTTCTTAGCAACATAGTTTCATCTTTACATAAATTACACTGACCATCTATGCATGTACCCATTTCTGTCTTCTTAAAAGGTAAAATGAGGCACATCACATTTTTTAAGAGTTTCTTTCAGCATACATCCCTTTGAATCAGGCAATACCAAACCAAAGGTGATTAGGAGCCCTCCAAAGACAGGAGTTAAGAGCAAGATTTTTACAAAGACGAAACTATAGCAAAGCAAAGAAAGTATCTAGTTATAACTTAAGCAGTTGCCTTATATGAAAAAACCTTGTTGGCTGCTTGTAGTTGGTTATTCTTAAATTTCATTTTCTTAGATTTCAGGACATTGACTCTGGCTTTGGTTTTGGTTCGCTTATGCAGGCTACCAAGGTGTTAAACTTCAGTCTACCGGCCTCCTTCTTCAATTACTTTAACAATCTCTAATATTTTACTTTGATCTGTCTATTTTAATGCCAATAGTACTCTGGCTTGATTATCACTGTATTACAGTAAGTCTTGAATCCAGGTTTATGAATACTCCAACTTTGTACTTTATGTCACAATTAGTTGCTTCAACTTTCTTCGTTTTCTCTAAAAATTTTAGAATCAACTTTTTGCTTTGATTGAAATAGCTTATTTGGGATTTTGATTAAAATTACATTATGTCTATAGATCAATTTGATAAGAATTAACATTAAAAGCATTATTTACAACTAATAATGATAGTATTTTGCTTTATTTATATATTATAACGTTTTAACTCCAATGTTTTATAATTTTCACTGGAAGATTTGTACATATCATTTGGTTAATTCATCCTTATTGTTACATATTGTGATGTTTTTGTAAATTGAGTTTTTATTTTATTTTCCAGGCTGCAACTATATAGAATAAAATAAATTTTTGTATGTTGACTTTGTGTCCTGTGATCTTTGAAACCTAATCTAAAATTCTACTCATTTGAAATTTCTTGAAACTCTTTATGGGCCAAGATATAATCTATATTGTTGTATGTTTTCTGTTGGTTTTGAGTACAGTATTTAATAAGTGTTGATTAATAAAGTCAGTAAATAATTTTCATTCAAATCTTTGCTATCCTTAGTGATTAGTCTTTTTTCCATTAATCACCAGGACGGTGAGGGTAAATCTGTGAGATTACAGATTTTTTTTCTTCCTTTAACGCCATGTGATTTTGTTTCATATATTTTGAAGCTCTCTAGGTGAATTCATGTTAAGATTTCGTCATAATTTTTTAATTTATCTTATGAAATGTCACTTTTCAAATATTAACTAATATACCTTATCTCGACATTTATAGTGTCCAATATTAACACAGTCATTCAAACCTTTTCATTTTTAATGATTGCATGATATATTTTTGTTTGTTTGTTTTTACTTTCAACACTCCCGTGTCAATCTTGATTTAAAGTGTTTAAAGTGTACCTTTTCTATCTTATACCATGTAAAAAATAAACTCAAAATAGGTTAAAGACTTAAATATAAGACTTAAAACCATAAAACTCCTAGAAGAAAATATAGGCGGTAAACTCTTTGGCATCAGTCTCAGCAATATATTTTCTGAATGTGTTTTCCTGGGCAAGGGTGACAAAAGTAGAAATAAATAAATGGGACTACATCAACCTAAAAAGGTTTTGCACAGAAAAGAAAACCATCAACAAAACAAAAAGACAACCTACTGAATGGAGAACATATTTCTAAATGACATATCCATTAAGGGACTAATATTCAAAATATATACAGAACACATACAATTCAACATCAAAACAAATAAAAAAGTCCAATTAAGAAATGGGCAGAGGTTCTGAATAGTCATTTCTCCAAAGACAAACAGATGGCCAATAGACCTGTGAAAAGATGTTCAACATCACTAATCATTAGGAAAATGCAAATCATAACCACAATAAGATATTGCCTCATACATGTTAAAATGACTATTATCAAAAAGTCAACCAATAACAAGTGTTGGCGGGATATGGAGAAATGGTAACCCCTGGACGCTGCTGGTGAAATTGGGAAACAATATGGAGGTTCTTCAAAAAATTAAAAATAGAACCAACATAAGACCCAGCAATTCCACTTCTGGGTATTTATCTGAAGAAAATGAAAACACTAATTCGAGAGATATATGCTCCCCTTTGTTCACTGCAGCATTATTCACATTAGCCAAGTTAGGGAAACAATCTAAGCATCCATCAATAGACAAAAGAATAAAGATACCCAGCACTTAAAAAGAATGAAAATTTGCCATTTGAAACAACAGAATGGACCTAGAGCATATTATGACAAGTGAAATAAATCAGACAGAGAAAGACAAATACCATATTATTTAGATGTGCAATCTAAAAAGACAAAAAAAAAAAATAGAAAAGACATGAACCAACAAAACAAAACAGAAACAGACCGATTCAGAGAACATAATGATGGTTACCAAAGAGGCAGGAAGTGGTGGATGGGCAAAAATAGAGGAAGGGGACTAAAAAGTACAAACTTCCAGTTCTAAAATAAATAAGTCACGGGGATGTAATGTACAGCACAGGGAATACAGTCAATAAAATCATAATAAGTTTGTATGGTAACAGATGGTTACCAGACTTATTGTGGTGATTACATTATAAGGTATATAAATGTCAAATCGCTATGTTATATACCTGAAACTAACATAATATTGTATGTAAACTATACTGTAATAAAAACATTAAGAAATAAAGTGCATCTCTCAGAGACAGCAAATAAGCAGTATTTATTTAATTTTAAAATAATTATTGAGCTATTGGAGTTTACAGCCACATCTTATTCTTAGTTTTCCATTTGCCTCACTTCTCGTTTCCTCTCCTCTTGACTTTTCAAAAATTCCTTTGGGATTTTTGAATAGACAGACAGACATAGAGATATACCGTCTATGTCAAGGCTTTTTACCTGTATCTTTTTGGATTGTATTTAATGGTTGCTCTAATGTTTACAATATGTGTTCCTAAAATAAAAAATCTCAATCTACAGAAAGAGAACAGTGTACTACTTCAACTGGCTCACTTAAAAAGGCATAAAAAAAAAAAGAAAAAAGTTATAAAAATTAGAGTGGGAGGAAATATAACTTATTTACAAATGGCTTAATTATGTACATGGACACTCATTAGGAATCTAAGTTAAAATTACTAGATCTAGTGATTATTTTCTACCTTTTCGTAGGACTTATCTGTATACTGGAAATGGTGATTTACACATTGCATACATTTGCTTTCATATTTTTATATATTTAAGGGGGACATATGTATATACAAACACACACACACACGCACGTACATATATATCTATACATATATATGTACGTGTGTGTGTGTGTATCTTTATACTTTTAGAGTGTAGAGTTTTGTTCTAGTAGATAGTTAAGGTTGCCACTGGATCCTTTTTATCCTATAAGGCTTGATTTTATTTCTAAACTAGATATATTTTCTTTCTAACTTCAGTCCTAATCTGTAACATTTACTTATTGTCCTTTCTCCTAAAGCATGACCTTTCTAAAGTCTTAACTGAATTTCTTAGATGCTTCGTGAGGTCTCTCCATTCTGGATGGTCTAGAGTTCCAGCATTTTTCCAAAATGCCTAACCATCTTTCTCTCAATCTCAGTCTCACAGCAGCTGTTCTCTGTAATGTTTTGTGAAGTCTTCCATGGAATGTACACAGGACCATACAGAACTCTGTACAAAATGCCATCCCCCAACCCCAATCAACTCCATCTTCTCCAGCACTCTGATCTACAAATTTTAACAAATTAAGTAGTTCCAAACTGTCATATTTGCCTTCATAATTCAGTGAGGCCATGTACTCTGGGCACCACCTAGCCCTGGCAGAAAGCCAGTTGAGCATGTATTTCACTTCATCATTTCCTGTTCTCTTAGTGAGCAAAGGTCTGTGCTGCCTGTTGTGCCTGATGTTAGTAGCTTCATATTTTGCCCAATTCTACTGTTATTTTTTAATGAGTGGGCATATCCGGCACTAATTACTCTTTAATGGCTGAAGATGGATACTCCATGTCCATCAAACAAATTTTTAACTTAAAGAAATATTTTTTTTCTGTCTTACCTAGTTCTTGAGGGCAGGATCTATATTTATCTTCATCAATAATTTTTCTCCAGAACCTACAAAAAAAGTAAAGCATCATATAAAGCACATTCTCTCTGAATACTTAATAAATGTACTAAAATAAGATCATTAAAAATATACCTGGGAATACATGTACTTTAAATTAATATAATATTGATAAAATTTCCAGTTAACAAAATATAATTTTTTCTCTATTGTAACCAAAAAGTAAGAACGCAAAGCAACGAGGAGCATCTGCTAGGGTTTAGGCTCCCAAAGTAATCTCAGACAGTAGATACCAAAGTGATCTAATTGGAGACAAATAATATATGAGCCTAGAAATTGAGAAAATCAGCAGTCCAAAGTGTAAGATATCATAAAAGAAAATATACATTGAGCATTCGATCAGATGACTTCATTTGTAAATATTTTTAATTGAATATGGACATTTATTTTTCTGTACAAGTCAAATTATAGGGCTGACTTTTAGTGAATGGAACCGTATATGTATTACAGAAATTTGAAATGTTAAAAAAATAAAGGACGAAAAAAAGTCACTGATATTATCAAATCATTAGGGTTCTCCTGAGAAACAAAACCAGTAGGAACTATAATATACATACACATATTGTATATGCTATTATATATGTATATGTGTACATATATGTGTATTTGTGTATATAAAAAAGATTTGTTATCAGGAATATTGGCCCACACAATCACGGAGGCTGAGAAGTTTCATAATCTTGAGTCTGCAAGTTGAAGACCCAAGACAGTTGGTGGTGTAGTTAGGTCTATGAGCCACAGAATCTGTCTCACATCCACACTGGAAGGCCCATTTGCTTCACTAGTTCACCAATTCAAATACTAATCTTGTCCAGGAACACCCTTAGACATGCCCAGAAATAATGTTTAACCAGATATCTGGGCAACCTTTACCCCAGTCAAGTTGACACATAAAATCAACTATCATGTTATTTCTATTTCTTCATACGTTTCTTCAAGAAGTAGTTATTTTCTTAATCTTGTTTATTACCTTTTGTAATCATTCAAATGGATTGTCACTATCCAAGATGTTAGCTACTATCCAAGATGTTGGCAATAAAATATCCACTCTGATGTTAAAACAGTCACCTAATTATGTGTTAATTTATAAACGAATACCTAAAGGATTAAATTGTTTGAACTTCTTTTCAGATATCTTGTCCAGTGTGAAAGCCGGTTATCAATGATCCACCCACAACACTGCCACCTGGTGACAGAAACCAGAATGAAAGGTACTATGCCCTTAGGATAAAGCGGCCTGTCTCTTAGGAGTGCTCTCTCAAGGGCTATATCTTCAGGATGTTCAAGCAATTTAGAACATTCTGTGACTGACAGGAATTTAATTTTAAGGGAGACTGTATTCTCTGGAAGAAATTTCTAAAATTATGTTAGGGTCCTGCTGGAGGTGGATTTCTGAGACTATTTCCAGTTCCAATGGAGAACTGAAATATTAATTAGTAGACCCTAAGATCATATAACTTCTGTACAGGATCCACAGAGATGCATTAAGGGGAAGTCAGAGAATTAATACATGAAAGTTAGCTTTGGACTTCCACCAGGCAAATATATTTGGTTCTGAGCAATTGAACTGATTCTAAGCATTGAGTCTAGAACTCTGTTGTAAATAGAGACTAAATTCTTAATATAATGCCAAATATTAGTCTAATGTAACATAATTTCTTGGTTTTTAACATAAACTTAAAGGGAAGATATAAGAAAATGTGGTATCTGGAGTCACTGGCTGAATCATTTTTAAAAATATTAATGGTTAAAGTGCCATATTGGAAAATATATGTCACATGCCATTATTTCACACATGCATTTAGATTTATACTTTAAAATGTTTTTAATCTAAATAATGGAAGCATTATTTAAATAGGCTTCTCAAATTTAGATGCTAAGTATTTAAAGTTAGCACAAAAATAATCCCTATGATTTATTAATATTCCTTCAAAGTTTTAAACAAAATATATCAATATGTGTTATCTTTTCAGGGTCAAAATAATTTTGCAAATAAGATTTTTTGTCTTAAAAATATTTAATTTCCATATAAATGATTGTCAGAAATATATAGATTGATTTGATTATTATCCTCATGAAGACAAAAACTGGTTAGATACAATACTTGGTATAAGAAAATAGTTAATTTTTAAAATGTGTGACTAACAGCCATATCTCATTTATAAATATATATAATTTTTTTCCTATTTGATTTCTTACAAAATGCTCTCTCAATTTAAGGAATTTATGGCTCACTTTTTAACTATTAGCTGGCTGACTAAATAATGAAACATCCAAAAACATTTAAAATCGCATAATCTAGATTCTCTAACAGAATAGTATGAGTGAAAAGCTGGGTGCACTGCAAATTAATGTCTCCCAATGGTATGAATGTCACGTATAGAGCAGAGCATTATGCAAATAACTTAAAAGAAGGAAATTCAAATAAAAAATGTGTCCAAATGGTACAAAATGGAAGAGAACTACTGCTGTTATATCCGCAGGTTTAGTTTCACAGTACGCTTTCAGGTTTATATAATATATGTATCTTCTTAATACTTTCTACAACGCTTTATGTGTCTCAAAAAACCATAATGCAATAGAACCAAGTATTTACTCTTACAACAGTACATTCCTTTTATTAAAATGTGGACTACAAAAAACTTTAATAATATGACTTAAAATACTATAGTATAATCTCTGTTTTGCATGTTCTTATTATTCACTCATTGATGCCTCTTGTCCATTCATTATCAAAAAGTTTAGTTTTGTTTTAAGCTGTACTCATAACTTTACAAAAGAGTTATAAGGATATGGTCTTTACCTTCTGATATAAAGCTTATGATGATTCATTACTCCCAAAATTAATTTTTTCCATAGTCATTTATCGTCATCAAGTTTCTATTATGTGGCAGATTAGTCGTGTCATGGCAATTGCTGCATCATCTATAGATTGACTTCTCAAAGACAAGAAATGCATTTTCTCAAGGTCACATTATCTCCCAGATATTTAAAACAGCACCACTCTATCCAGTAGATATTTATACACAAAGAAATGATTTCGTTTGTTTTAAAACGTATTTATTGAGATGGACGGAGAGAAAATAAAGTCTTTTTACTTAAAAGTTGTTTTGCGTTGTATAGAATTCTGAGTCTCATTTATAATGGAACCATAATGTGCCCTCAAATGATAAGTTCATGTCTGGGGGTCAGGATTACGGTGGAAGCCATCCAGGCCTTGACTGCCCTGGCAGTCGTTCTTTCTACTTCAGTGATACAGGGGTAACATGTCAGCCCCAAAGTACAGCCCTAGTAGTGATCTCTTTTGGCTCCCTTATTCCCTATGACACAAATCTACTCTACTTGCACTAAAAAGCAAATTATTTTCTGTTTCATGAGTCACCTTGTACCAGAAACTCAGTCAAAAGAAAAAATAATGGTTATGAGTGCAAACTGAAATTAATGTGGAACATAGGAGTGTCACTTAAGCTGGATGGACAAGAACTAATAATGATATAAGTAGTTGTAGTTACTGAATATAATCAAGAGAATAAATATTAACTGAGAAATATCATGACTCTAAAATGATAAAGAGCCACTGTCCTTGAAGAGACATTTTAAACAAGTATAAGACTCCATTTTTGTTTGTTTAAAGTGGTCTAGCCAGCTTAGTTGATTAGAACATATATTAAAAACAAAGATTGTGCATATAGTTTTTTACTTTGGTAGACAATTTGGATGAAGCTGTAATGCTAGTCAGATATTTTCTAAGGAAGATACTTTCATAACGGGAGAAAACAAACAAAAATAATATCATCAATGTCTATTCTGTTATCTATGTTTTAAAAAGCACTGATGTTGTGGACTGAATTGTGCACCCTCCATTCATATGCTGAAGCCATAACCCCAAACATGACTATATTTGGAGATAAGGTCTATAAGAAGATGATAATTGTTAACTGAAGTCATAGGGATGGGGCCTTAATCCAATAGGACTAGTGTCCTTATAAGAAAAGAATTAGAACCAGAGATCTTTCCACATGCACACAAGAAAGGCTATGTGAGGACATAGTGAGAGGGAGGCTGTCTGCAAGGCAGAAGAAGAACCCTTATCAGACACTAAGCCTTATGGCATCTTGATCTTGATCTTTGACTTGCAGTCTCCAGAAGAGTGAGAAAATACATTTCTGTTGTTTAAGCCATCCAGTCTGTGAAATTTATTATAGTAGCCTAATCTGTCTAATACAGCTGTTGCATTTATTTTGAGATAATAATAAAGCAAAGTGGTTAACTATTACTGTTATCCTAAAACTGGAGGCAAATAAATTAAGGGTCAGGAAGGTTGAGTGATTTGCTTTAAATCACCTAGGTAAAACATGATGGATTTATGATTCAACACTATTTCTTTTCATATAGAAAGTTTTATATTTTACCTATTGGCCCAATAAATCACCAAGAGTAGAAAATAGCCGTATTGGATTCAACATTAGCATTTTCATACATGAGAGAAAAGAAATATTTTGTAAGTAACTTTTTCTTGAAATCAGAAGAAAATAAAACTACCAAAAGGCAAGCAATATAGTTAATCAGTCAACAGTCTAAACATTGGGGGGATAATAAAAATGTGAAATCATCATAAAAATGATATAGATATGAACATTATTTATTTCACTGTGTTTAAATAGGAAAATCATCGCTATATGTCTTTTTGAAGTAATTGCTAAACGTGATGAATCCATTTTGACCTGCAAGTCTAAGATATAAAATAAATGTCTAACATCTCCATACTTTCCAAAAGATATTTCCATATTAATTCGTAAATCCAAAATATGTCTGTATCAGTTTCAGTGTCATCTGAATTCTCCTTTTAGGATATTTCATTTTACATTTCTCTGCACATGGCTAATTACTGGGGGGATACTGTGCTTTTCAAATTCATGTTGGCAACATTTATTAACCTCCAAATGCTTGAATTACTCCTAAAAATTACATAGATGTGATCTTTATAGGGAATATTATTTCTCATAACTACACCCCCATGAGTCCTATTTTTGAAGGAATCACTCAGTGTAAGGAGAAGAGTAGTTAGGACAGAAACTGTTTAAAGAACACAGTTCTGTTACCATGGTAACTATAACCTCACCAGGCTCAATCCAGAGTTTATATGGAGGCAATATAATTCTGCCACTGATTTTCCTTTTCAGTTTAATTTTCTTTAAAAATAATGAAAACCACTACAGAATAAGTTAATAAGAAATACATTTGCTCTTTGTATTATCCTGGAGGGGCATTCTATATACAAGAATATACAAATTAAAAGTTATTTTACACATCACACCATCAAAACAAGTAATAACTAATGTTAACAGCCAGCCCATCTCTCTCTAATGGTACAGTATCCTTAGTGCTTATATTTTGAAACTGTACTTTTAAGATAAGAAGTTAGTTTCAATAGTAACATGAGCAAAATATTATTCATGATATAGAGAAATTAATCATTTACCCTATGCACAGTCTTATGTCTTTAATGTGACATAAAATAATATCGAAAGCAGATAAATTCACTTAAAGAAATCAGTATTTTCATTGTTATGTTTTAATTATCTGATGCTAAATAAATTCCAGCTAGATTTGGAAGTATGTAGCTGATAATTTTCAAAAAAGCAATGATACAAAATAATTCAAATGTAATGTACTAGAAAATTTGAGGGACTCTGTTTGTGAAGGAGATAGGACAATCAGAAGTAAGAGAAGAGCAGATATAAATATTTTGAACAATTGAGAGAAAATGTTTAGTGTGATGGTGCATTTGTAATACAACATATACTAGTTCTAAATGGTATTTTACAGCAACAATTAGCTTTGAAAAGAGAAAATAACAACAAGTCAGGAAATGTTTCCATATTTGCATTTACTACTTTATTTGGTTTTTAAATATAGTATTTGTTATCTGAATTATAATTACATAATCCCATATATCTTTTGACCAGAACTGTGAAAAATGCATCCACCCATTTTCGCACTCAGAAAGATTGTTAATAACATGCAAGTTCATGCAGTTAATCTGTTATAAATACTCCAGCATATGTGAAAAATTCTAACAAAATAATTTATATTGGGTATAGAGTCTGTTTTAAAAAGACGTGCTAATCAAATTTCATTTATTTACTCTTTCTGTGTTTATTTCTCAGGATGGCAATGGGATGAACACCAGGCTATGACATGGGTGTGCCATCTGTATCATTAAATCACATTTTGGACAGAATTTAAATACACAACTTTTATTTTTATTCCCAGAAACTTTGTCATAAAACCATAAATGGCCGGTGGATTTAACTTATGTGGGCATGTGAAGGGAAAGGCCTTTCTTTAGTACTGTTAGAGTGTTGGGTATGAATGCAGATTAGACTTTTCTTATTGAGCAGATTTATATTCTACCCCCACTTTACACCTACAGCAACCAATATGTATTTTTTGTATAAATAATATACAGATTTGAAATAATTTCTGTCCTGCCTACCAGTCACAAGCTCAGACAGTAATTCTTTACATACATATTATATGTATGTATTAATATGTAATATTAATTTTTACAAAATTAATATTCAGAAATCAGTTGTATTTTTATACACCAATAACAAACTATCAAAAAGAGAAATTAAGAAAACATACCATTTACAATTGCATGAAAAATAAATAAATAAAATATCTAGGAATAAATTTCACCAAGGAGGTAAAAAATCTATACTAGACAAATTATAAAATATTAAAGAAAGAAATGGAAGAAGAAACAAATAAATGGAAGCATATACCATGCTCATGGATAGGGAGATTCAATATAGTTAAAATGTCTGTACTACCCAAAGCAATCAATAGATTCAATGCAATTCTTATCAAAATACCATTGGCATTTTCTAGAGAACAAGAATGAATAATCCAAAAATTTATATGGAACCATAAAAGATTCTGAATAGCCACAGCAATCTTGAGAAAGAAGAACAAAGCTACTACCTGATATAAAATTATACTACAAGGTCACAGTAATCAAAGCATCATGGTAGTGGCATAAAAACAGATATATAGATCAATGGAACAGAATAGGAGCCCAGAAATAAACCCACGCCAATATGGTCATTTATGACAAAGGAAGCAAGAATATACAATAGAGTAAAGATAGTCTAGTCAATATATGATACTGGAAAAACTGAAAAGATACATGTAAAAAAATGAAACCATCTCTTATTTCACATAATAAACTCAAAATGGATTAAAGAATTTAAAGTAATATCAAAAACCATGAAACTCCTAGAAGAAAACACAGGTAGTATACTCTCTGGCACTGCTCTTAGTAATAATTTTTTTCTTATAGATTTCCTTGGGCAAGAAAAACAAAAAAAGAAATAAAGAAATGAGGCTATATCAAACTAAAAGTTTTTGAACAGCAAAGGAAACATCAACAAAACAGAAAACAACCTACTAAATGGGAGAAGTTATTCACTAATGATATATCTTCTAAGGGGTTAATATCCAAAATTTATAAAGAACTCATACAACTCAACACCAAAGAACAAACAATCTTATTAAAAAATGGGCAGAGGACCTGAATAGATTTCTCCAAAGAGGACCTACAGATGGCCAATAGAAATATGGAAAGATGTTCAATTTTACTACTCATCAGAAAAATGCAAATTAAAACCACAGTGAGATATCACCTCACACCTGTCAGAATGACTATCTTCAATTGGTATTGCCAGCTCACTTTATCCATAACTGATATCAGAGAAAGAAGTTACAAATACACAAAGAAAGGCTAAAATAAACCCTGTGATATTGGATTACATTTGGAAACATCAGTTTGAACTCATATTTTATAGATAGGTAGAGAGATAGATGGACAGACAGATTGAAAATTATACAGATATGTGGATATACACAGGCTATGCTACAAACATATATTTCCTAGTTCTGTTTGCTGAGTGGTCCAAGAAGCAACAAGGTTGTGAGAGGCAAGAAAAGACTGATGACTGTCACAGTCCAGAGAAACTAAGGTGACATAGATGACTAAATGCAACGTGGTATCCTTAATTGGATCCTGGAACAGAAAAAGTATATAGTGAAAAACTGATGAAGTCGAAATAAAGCCTGGAGTTTAATAAAAAAGTACGGTGCCAGTGTTAATCTCTTAGTTGACAAATGTAGCATCGTTATGTATTACTATTAGGGAAAGCTAGGTCAAAGATATATGAGAACTGTTCTATTGTGGCAATCTTTCTATAAATATGAAAATATCCGCCCCCCCCAAAAAAAAACTTTAAAACACAGGAGAATAATCCTTGAGTCGCTTCAAAACTCATTTTCCATGCAGTCTATATTTTGTATATTATAAAAGCATATGGATACAAAAGATTTTTTAAAAAGAAATTATCTTTAAAATTAACAAATAATTTTGGCATTAAGATAACATACGGGTTTGGTTTTAGGTTTTATGTGTTTTTGTTGTTATCAAAGGATTATAGTTATGGTCAACTATATGGAGATGAGCCTTTCTATTGTTCTATAACTTCAAGCGCTAATGTTGGACTTCTCTTACTTCATATCAAACCAGGAATCCTGTGAAATCTAGATTTTTTTAAACACCATCACATTTTGGGGTGATCCACAGTACTTTAGAGCCTCCTTTCTATTTCTCATCTATAATATTCTTGACAACTTCTTTTGGAAGTGTAGACAATTCTCCTTAACTCTTAGGCTGAAACACCACATTCCTAAAGCATGCCCTTTAATGACCTCGGACAAATGAGACACTAGTGTTGGGACTTAACCGCAAAGTACGTAGAGTCTTTAGATGATTAGAAATGTGGCAAAAATGTTCCAGTGAAATTAAAGGTGGTCTAAGAAGAAAAATGAGTGTCTGTAGGTGCAGAACACACAAAAGTGCAGACTAATAGTAGCCTCAGTAGATTTTTTCAGAGGAGAATACACAGTGACAGCACTGCCAGCCTCCTTTTCTAATCTGGTCAATCTGAGTTCAGGTTCCTTAGACAGCTTCTAAAAGTCTGGTCAGCAACAAGAAGGAAGGAAAATGCTACTTTCCAAAAAAAATTTTATGCATTCTATAGATTTCAGCAACTTACTTTAATTCATGTTAATACTCATAATCAACAAATCAACAATCACATTTCTCTAATGTATATTAATCATGGAGTTACAGATGAAATTTATATGATTTAAAACTTCATTTTGTTTAGTCTTATCAAACACGGTTGCTCTATCTTTCTAAAAAGAAACCACCATCACTATTTATCTTTTCTCTTGATCAAGTGTTTCTAGGTGGATGACTGTTGTACTTTCCATTATAACTATTTACTTGAAAAGAGCTCTCATCAATAAATATGAGTCACATTGGCCAACTGGCTACATATCCATATCAAAAATAAAGGTTCCGCAGATTCCTAATGAAGAATGAATTTTTCTAAAGTTTATTTCTTAATAATTATTACCCACATACACATCTTTTCTCTTAAGCAGGAGAGAACATAATCACAAAAGAAATGTGAAGAAAAACAAACTTATTTTTTGTGCCCATCTCTGAAGAAAAAAGAGATATGATTTTAAGACAGATTTTAATAATTTAGAATATTTCCTTATGAAGTAATCAGGAAAAATTAATCTGGTAGACTGTCAATTATTTTGATTATAGTTCTGAGTTCCATCAAAGCATTAAGCAATTAGTATTTAAAACAATTATGTTAATTTAAGTGAAAAAACTACAGCAATTAATGACTCTTCCTATGGATTTCTATGTAGCCAGCAAGATATTCCTGCAATTTAGGTCAGGATGAATCTTTGTATCATATATTTTAGTTAATTGTGGTAGAATTTTTATATTTTCTGAAATGTTATTCAGTATTTTTCTTAAATAACTTAATATATTAAAAAATTTGTTTACATTTTGGAAACTTCAGATAGAACTTTAGAGTAGGAATGCCCGAACCAACCATTTTATAAAAGTAATCCAATGACCCAACAAATCCTTTCACAGCTATATACTCTAGAGACTCTTACATATGCCCATCAGGAGACTAATACATTAAAAGAAAAATAAACTGTATGGCTTCACAAATCTTACAAATATGTTCTATCTGGAAATAAAAAGTCAGCCCTAGAACTTTCCACAGAGTATGAAGCTATTTTTATAATGACTAAACATAAGCAAAACTAATATATTATTTAATAGATACATAGATGAAAAAATCATTAAAGAGAAAAGCAAGAAACTTATGAAAAGTAACATATTAGTGGTTGTTTGGAATGATACTTAAATGGTGACACCATGGGGCATAGAAAAACCATAGAAATAATTTTAATTAAAAAGAGTACTGTTTTTTGTTTTGTGCTCTATAGGTTTCATGGCTTAAGTATATGTTATACATGTTTTTGTATATTTCAAATATTTTGTCAAAAGTGTATTTTTTCAAAAAGCCGTTATTCATCGGATTTTCTATTCTAAATATGCTGGGCTATTGAACAGAACAGTATTTGACCCGCATAAAAATATACAAATTCTTCTTATGATCTCAGAGTTTTTAAAAGGATTTCCATTATCTTCTCTACTTAAGGGGGTTAGAATATTGAGCGTACTTGTTCCCTCACAGGAGAAGAGCTACTTGTTGCTAAAACTATTATGATTTCTGTTGATATCAATAGTGTCATCTACCTGTTCACTCAGATCAAGTTCTAATACATTCTAACATCCCCTTAGGAAGGAAGAAATGACCATGCATATGCCAATGACTTAGGCTTGCCAAATACCCAGGACTGGCTACCTTTGGGGACCCTCCACCCACTATTGAGTTATTTAGTTTTTAAAGAATTGCTATTTATTGATTTTCTATTCCCTGTCCTGGGTCTCTCAATTACCCTTCAGCAGTTTTCCTACTAAATTGTATCTGATTCCATCCAGGTGATATTCGGACAGAAAAAAATAAATACTTATAAGGGGAAATATCATTTCTAAAAGATCTCCTAACTTATTAAAATAAAAAAGGAATTGCAATATAAAAGTAGACCAGACTGTCCATACTGGCATAACATGTATTAATCAGGAAGGATAATGGACAACTTTCAACCTGACACTGCAGTTTTATATGACATTGTTGCTTGTTCAACATTTCCACTGAGGTATACGTATTCATATATGAGCAATTTAATTATAATGTCATTGAGCACAGTATAGCTGAAATTAACTACACTTATCTTTTGAAAAGCTTTGTCTGGCAAAACCTGAATAATTTTACACACTTGAGATATCAGATATGGATAAAGTGAGCTGGCAATACCAATTTTCTTTTGCAGGAATTTTGAACCTTTACTCCTCTATTTAGTCTTTAAATATATAAAAGACCACTTCAGTTACCTAGCAGCTGTCACTGCACAGAAGATACTTTTCATCTAACCCTGAATTTTAAAATATTTAATAACCAAAAAGATTGCTGGAAAAGATTGAAGGCCTCAAATATATAAAATGAATCTTTAGAAAAATATTTATTCTAGCTTACTATAAAGACTACATAAATCCACCAATGCTGGTATATATCCTAGAATTCCAAATCATTATAGTTTCCTGACATTTTTAAGTAATATAGAATACTCTACTTCACCACGATGAAGATCTTCATTACTAGATCTAGTACAGGAATACATAGAATGTTTCCTTATTTTTTATGTTTTTGGTTTTTTTATAACCAAATTACCATTCCTGTGCAATTCAGTTCAGGTGGTGGTTTCCAGAACATTGAGAACCTTGACTTTCTGAAGCATAATGTTTGTGTAGTAATTAGAAGAAAATAGACAAAACTGATGTTTGGAGTCAGAGAACGGTTTTGAATATCAGGGACTTTGGATAAATATGCTGAAATATGAATATCTGTTTAAAAACATGTAAACACCACCAAGATATCTAAAGAGGGTGTGCTTTTCACACATACCATAAAAATCAAGGAATAAAAATTTATTTAAAAATATTACTAAGGACCTCAGCTATTAATATATTTCCCTTACACTATCCCTAGGCACATTGGCTCCATCTTCATGGTTGTTCCCTTAAGGAATCAAGATGGCTGCTTCAATTTGATACATCATTTTCCTACAAATCAAGCAGAAGTGGAAGGGTGACATCTGCTACATCACTCCAATTTTATCAAGACATTTACAACTTTCCCACAAATTCCCAGTAGACTTATATCTCATTAACCAAAGTTGCCACAGAGCTACAGCTACTAAAATGGTAGCTTCCAAATGAATATGTACTAAGGTATTATAAGTACACCAAATATAATTTGTGACCTATTTTTAGTTAAAGGCTTTTGGTTGAAATGGAATTTGTGTAGACAAATAGTAATGATTCTCAGGGACTCAAGAAAATATTTAAGCAAGTGAAAATCAGATCTAGAACTGAGAGTAAGGAATAATAATCAGACAGCAGAGCAGCTGTTTTTTTTTTTTTTTTTTTTTATGGCAATGATAACTTGTTATGGAAATGGCCACAGAAGAGAGAAGGAAGTGACAATTACCAGCTGTTAATTTTAAAAGTATGGGCAAATAAAAAGCTTGACTGTTTAATATCTCTAAAGTTTGAGATTCACTAATTTTGAGACTTACTTAAGTAGTTTTAAGAAAAACAGGAAAGTTACAAAGGAAGAGTCTATAGGAAATGATGACAGTTAAGGATGAAAAGCTTATCTTGTAAGGGTATCCCAGTTTATACACTCTTCCTGAAACGTAGAACTGGATCTTGGGGCGAGTGATGCAGTCCAATCAGCCAGATGAACACAAATAGTAGGTGAATATGTGGCAGTATATAAGTTCACCAATGAAGAAAGTATAAAAAACATGTAAGAAATTAGGTAAAAACCATTCTTGACATTCTAGTTTGTAGGTGGTCATTGGTAGCAGAAAAGCAAAGATTAAAAACAGAGAGAAGGTAGACCCTTTGTGCAAAATTAAGTAAAGATTTATCACACACCTGTCCTATGTCTAATATCATGCTAAGGGTTAGGCATGCCACAAAAGGATACGGTTTCTATCCTATAGTAAGTTGCCACTTAGTGGAAAAACTAATAATTAAATAGGCAATGACAACATAGAAAGATACAGGCCATAATCTCAAACATATGGTGATCACTTGAAGGGAGATTCACTCAGATATAGAGGCATTAGAGAAGAAAAGTTTGTGGACCTAGATAGTATCTTTGTTAAAAAACATATATTTATGTATATTTGATTATATATATAATACATACATATATTATGTAATATATGTAATTTATATATATTTATAAATTTATATGTAAATTACATTTATATATAATTTATAGAAAATCAAATTCATGAAGGTTTTAGAGTAATGTGAATATTAATTTGTATATGTATACCATAATTTCTTTACTTATTTATTTGTCGATGGACACTTAGGTAATTTCCATATCTTGGCTATTATGAATTATGGCACAATGAACATGGGAGTGGAGAGAGCTCTTCAAGATCCTGATTTCAATTCTTTTGAATATACGCCCAGAAGAGGAACTGCTGGATCATACGTGAGTTCTCTTTTTAATTTTTAAAGGAAACTCCAATACTGTTTTCCCTAGTACTGCACTACTATACATTCTCACCAACAGTGAACATGGGCTCCAATTTCTCCACATTCTTATTGACACTCGTAATGTTTTAATTTTTTATTTTGTTTATATCTAATGCATGAAAGAGTTATTTGAATAAACAAAGACTATTACAAAAAAGAGTAATATTAAGAAGATTGTGTCAACTGACAGAGGTGCCAAGAGAATGAGGACTTAATGGTACATTTATAACTGTAAATGAACCTAGAACCTAGAACCTTAATATTACTCTTTACCAAAAAAGAGTAATATTAAGAAGATTGTGTCAACTGACAGAGGTGCCAAGAGAATGAGGACTTAATGGTACATTTATAACTGTAAATGAACCTAGAAGCTCAATGATATTCCTCAAGGAAGCATTTATGATTTGCTGCAAGGGGAGGAGGGCATAGTGCAGAAAATATCGAGGACTGTGTGGATAGCAGGGACACTTAGCAAATACAGAGTATTCTTTTGAGAAACCTGTTGTTGAAGAGAAGAAAAAGATAAAGATAAAAATAATGATTAGTATGGAGGCTAAGAATAGTTTATAATTTTAGGTGCAAGTAACGATTGTTTTGGTTATTTAACATACTTAATGTATTTCCAAAAATTATGTATGCAAGTCTATATTGCTAGTTTCTTACTTCTTTATGAAATTTAAAGTCTCAAGTAACGGAAGCAATATCCATTTTTTTTTTTTAACTTTTTGAAATAATGAAATCAATGCTATTTAGCAAAATAGGACACATTGCAGAAACATTGTTTAAGGTAAGTCTGTATTTCTGACAGTGTTTCTGTGTACAGTGAGATTCACACAAGTACATAAGTTAAATAATCAGTGATTTAACAAAGGTTTAAGTGATAACACTCTCAAATAGTATTAGGTAAAATGGTACAGAACTTGGAGCCTAAGCTTGGCTAGAATAGACACACCCAATAGCTGCCCTGGTAGCTTGAGAGTAACCTACATGTAAACAATATTACATTTGCTCCAAGTAATACAAACAAATTAGTTTGAAGCTTTTTTCCTTTGCTTCTTTTTAAAATTCTGGTAGTTTAATGAGTCAGGCTGTTTTTATAAAGTCTGAAATGAATGTGTGTGTGTGTGTGTGTGTGTGTGTGAGGAGGTGGTAATGGTGCGTGAGTTGGTGCAACATGCAAAGCCACCTGGCACGTGTTTTAGAGCTGTCTGTCACTGATAAAGGCTTCAATACATAACTCATAATGCACTTTAATAGAGTTGTGCAAAACTATTACGTCTTGAATGACAAAGAAGTGCAGAAGTTATAAAATAAAAAGTAATTTAAAAATGTTTCTTACTTTCACTAATTTGATACTTCCAGGAAAATGTTACCTGCAATACGTGAAGTTTCTACCTGATTGCCGCCCTGCCTCCAAGACTCCATTAACTTAATCAAATCATTGTAACTTGGTGCTTGCCAACTTCATTATCATGTATTATGTAGTTGTCTTTTAAATTCATTAGACAGAAACATTCCATTTAAAGCACATTAGTTTCTCCACTCTTCTGAAATCTTTAGCCAGAGGTGGAAATTTATAAGGTCTAATGCAGTATCTAAAAAGAAAGACATTTGATTTGGGATTTCGTATTGGTAACAGCTGAGGAAGCAGTTTTACCTATGAAATTAACAAAGCTTATTCTTTAGAGCCCTTCACTTATTCCTGCATCTAGTTTTATATTTATAGTTTTATTCTTTTAATTAAAGCAGCATTTCTCTCCAGGGGCACTATTAGCACTTTCAGATAGAAAGTCCTTGTTATGGGGGCCGTCTTGTGCATTGTAAGCTATTTAGTAGCATCTACACCGTCCACCCACTAGAATCCAGTAGCTGTCACAATAAAAAAATATCCAGATAGTTCCAAAATGTCCTCTAGGGGCATGGGGATGATCCCCTTTTGAGAATCACAGACTTAAAGCCTCCCCTTCTCACAAACTACATAAGCTTTAGCCACACAAAACCTGCATCTGCTCTGGAGAGCAGTTATTTAAAGATGTATCACAGAAGGCATAATATTACTTTAGTTTTAACCCAGAATATTATGTGTGAATGAGTTTTTTTTTTTTTTAATTCATACAATTTTGTGACTTTTACCTAGAAAAGTGTCTTAGAAGTTTTTTTGTTTTAACTTGTGACAGGCTTGCTAACTTAAAAATGGTACAGTTTTAAATAAACTCCATTTAATTAAATAGCATCCTTTATACAGAGAATGTAGTAAAAATGATTATGGACTGTGAATTCAGAATATGTATACCACTTTATGTGTTAAGTGCAATGAAGAGTGTGACCAGAAGTAGATACTTCTATAATTGATGAAATTAGATATAAAATACTAGGCCCTTTGTGCTATGCAATAAACTTTCTTCCACAAATTGAAAACTTTATGAAGAAATGTAAAACTCTGAACCTAATAGCGCATTGCTATCAATGCATTCAGTAGCAATGTAAGATTTTTTTTTCCCCTTCTTGAGAATTCATTAATATCTAGAGGTTCATAAAGCAACATCATATGTGGAAGCACAATTCCAAAAAAAAAAATCTGCTGATAAAGAGACCTTTCTATGCATAGGGACTCCCTCCTTTATACCATTTTAATGTTTGTAGTAGTATTTTTTTCTGTCTAAAAAACACATAGCCATTTGGAGATGGAATAAATGGTATGAGATAAAAATGCAAACTATGACAAGATAAAATAACTAAATTATTTGCTTCTGAAATCACTGTCAATTTAAGTTAGGGTTTATAAGTTTTGTTACTATCTCTACAAATAGTAAAGTATCACTTTCAAATAAATATATAAATTTAAATATATTTGCTGTTTAATTAAATAACTAATATAACTTTGTAATAGCAAGTGTAAACAACTACATCTGATAAATATACACTATTTGTTTTAGATTTTCTAATTTCTCTTTCAATGTAACCTATAATTCTTTTAACCTAAAATATCCATAAGTCTTTTAAGATATCCGATTTGGGTACAATACATTGATTCCTAATATAATTGGATTAAAATAAAAATGTCATTAGTTTAAAAAGGAAATGTAATCACAACAGCTGATTAATGATATTGTATTAATATCATTAGCAAGTATGAAATTGCTATCTAGATGTCTCTCAATAAACATATTTCTTGATATCAAAGGAAGGAATTCATGATACTCAAAGGTGAAAAATTATTTTTTTCCACACAGAATAGATTCATATATGAACACTGCATTTAGGAAAAAGACCAAGGCAAAAGGTGTGTAGTGTGTGCGTGTGTGTGTGTGTGTGTGTGTGCGTGTGTGTGAGAGAGAGAGAATGAGAGAGAGAGAGAGAGTCAGAGAGACAGAGACAGACACATAAAGGGAGAGAGACAGAGAAAGACAGAGAGAGAGAGAAGAACAAAGCATTTGGGGTATTTGGGTGAAACATATTTTCCAGATCAGGGATTCTTGATCTTGACTTCACTGGCCTCTAGAGTCCTAGAAGTTATGAAAAACTCTAGAGAAAAGAGTGTCTAAGTGGTCATGAATACTTTTCTAAGAGGAGTACTCTGAAGTGTTTTCCCCCACCAGCTGCCAAAAATATAAAGATTCAGTTGTCTAAAGATTAAATATAGCTTATAATTAACTGCTTTTGGTTCATAGTTAACTTTGATAGAGACAGTCTTTAGTGAGATAGAGGGCAAAAATGTCTACCTAATTATTGTAGTCCATAAGGGCTTAACTACTACACAATTAATTGACTAATTGGTATGTCTCTGAATCTAATGTAATTTTGTTCCAAATAATTTAGAGAATGATTCCTCAAAACTTGTCATTATTCCATGTGCTCTGCAATAACACAAAGATATCATTTATGTTCAACAGTAATAAATAATAATGGCTCACACTTATTGGTAACTTACTCTATGCTCAACACTGAGCTTAGTGCTTTCCATGAGATGTAATGTCTCTTTTAATCTTTTTAACAATCTAGTAAAGTAGAACTATTATTATATGTATTTCACTGATTGGAAAACTTAAGCTTAAAGGGATTAATTGATTTCTTAGAGTTCAAGGTACTACCATATGAAAAGTAGCATGTTTTAAGTTTGGGTACTTGCAAGTCCTACAGTGCTGTGACTGATTTCTCCACCACTACTATATAAGTTAATATATATTGAACTACTAGGTAAAATGAGGTTAATGAAAGAGAACCATAAACAATATATTTAAATTTATATTAGCCAATGTGCAACAACTTTTCCCCGACACTCAACCATGCAAATAATTTCATCCTTCCAGACTTCGCAGCCAAAAGTAGCAGCAAAGTTTCTCTACAAACCTGCACCAGAGGAATTTTCAAGTTATTGGGCAGGATTCAAAGGAAGTTACATACTAATCACTGATCAATTGGCATGATTGCCTTTAACGTGTCTGAAGCAGACAAGAAAAGCATTGTAACATAATTGACATTTTTTTCAACTTTACCCAGTGAAGGATTGGTTTCAAAGCACATCCCAAACAAATGCTTGCTCTTTACAAAAAAAAAGAAGGCTTAAATGATCCACCCTTCCTTTGCAGAAAGCGCCAGAAGAATGTAGAAATAAATGTCCCAGGTCACCAAAATCTCAGAATATAGATATACACCCAAGTTGTTACACACAAAAACACACCAAAGTTGCTAAGAGATTATACTTTAATTGTTCTCACCACAAAAAAAAAAATATGTAAAGTGATAGAGGTGTTACTGAATGTTATGGCGGTAATTAAATTGCAGTATACAAATATATCAAATCAACATGTTGTACACCTTAAACTTATACAATATTATATGCCAATTATCTCATTAATAATAATAATAAAAACAATTCCAAGCAAGTAGTTTCTCTTTAAGAAGACTGCCTTGATTCAGCTTATTTTTTCTATGCATGTCACTACCTGAACATAATCATACTTTATCTCAATTCGAATTCACATAATCTAAGTAAAATCTGTGTGAAGTAGATGTTCTTTATTACATACACACGAAAACTAAGGTTTAAGAATATCAAAACACTTACTCAAATCCTATTTTCCTGATGCCATCTTATGTTTTTATTATCTTTTCTAGCTTATCCTAAATTTTAACATGGCCATCCAGACAATGGATCTTAATATAATCTAGTGTTTAATAATGTAAATTGAATCATATAATTTCAAAGTTCAATATGAGATAGAGAACATATAAACTGGATGGATAAAAAAAAGGACAAAATCACCTGAATACTAAATTAAGATTTCTATAATCCATAAGCTATGTTTTTAGAGACATATAAAATCTGTCAAAATGAACATACAAAAAATTGACTTATTTTACACTATTTCAAGAAGCAAACCTTAGGACAATAAATGAACTCAATGGGGAAACATAGTTCTGTAAGAATTTTCTAGCAGCCAAATAGAAATTACTTTTCTTGTGAAATTACTTTTAGATACCCACAGACTGCTGATGTTCAAGCAGAGAGACTCTGCCTTGGAAGACAGGATGTGCAATCAACTTTAGTGTCAAGTATTTTATTCTACTGGATAATATTTTCATTTATACTCAACTTAGATGTCCTTTGAATCACTTTGCCATTATTCTAATTCAATAAAATGTAAGCAAATGTTGTGTTCACATTTTAGAAATGCCAATACAAAGAATATTCTATATATATATGGATATTAGAATGCAAATTATCCCTCATATCAAGGAATCCAGTTAGAATTTTAATGTTTTCATGTAAATAGTGTAAAATTATTAATCAAACATTTTTGGTTTGGGCATGAAATACTTTTGACCCTGGTTCATCATCCTACTTCAATGTTTTTAAATTCTCAAATCAGGTGTTACTGGATGAAGACTTCTATCACCCCCTCTACTAATTATTATTAATATTGGAGGTGATCACTTCTTCAACAAGGCCACTTCTCCATTGTAATTATTTACTTCCATATTTACTTTATTTAAAAAATAATATACTCCATGGAGAAGAAAATAAGAAGTCATTTCTTATTGGTCTTTATTTTCAACTGCCTAGTATATTCTTCAAGTACTGGGTGTCAAAAAGCACTTATAAACAAATTAATGATTGCTTCAGTAAAAATTATTTAATATTATTATGCAACATAGCAACTACATATGAATGTAATAAGGTGTTTATATTAATATTTCATAAAGCTACGCAATGAATTATTAATCTATTTAAAAAGAAATTGAGAAATTATCAGTTTTTGAAGAAAATGTAGAAAGAAATTGAGACAGGAGGCAGGAAACTTTAACTTACATCCTTTTTTTTAATCACTTAAGAATTCTGAGTCTTTGTTTCCTTCAACTTTATAGTGAGCTTATGCTATGCCTGTATGTTATTCACAGATACCCTTTAAATTAGCATTGTATATTACCTTTAAGCACTGAAATTACCTGATTAAAATTTCAACAAACAGATTTAAAGTCTCTCTGATTATAACAGAGCATGGTATTTCTAGAGTGGAGATATGATTTTAAGAGGCCCCATATGCTAGAAAATCTATTTTAAGTGTTAAGATCCAGGGAATAAGGCATGTTTACTTTATTAATTATTTCCATAATGTTAAAAATCATATTAGAAAACTTAACACATTAAGAAATAACTGCCTTTAAAAATTATGAAGAAAGGAGTTCCTCTTTTCTTTTTCATCTGCATGCTGTAAACATTAATTCAAAATATGGGTATAATATGTATACCTAATAGCCACTATAGGACCAAATTAAAATGAGTCACATGTCAAAGACAAAATGGAGACAGTGAAGCCAAATAAAGGAAACAAACCTTACAGGAATTTATAGCTTTTCTCAGAAATTAGCTACTATACAAGCCATTCCAGAAATACCAACGCTATCTCTGGACTTTCTTGTTCCCCTACTAAGCTACCCTGATACAAATGAGACCATTAGACAACCAACCAATCAGCTGAAAAAGTCAAATAACATCCATATTTATCTTATAAAAATCCTTTAGTCTGTGAGTAACTCCAGACTCATCGCCCCCTTAGCCTTGAGTTTTCCAGCTTGCAATAGTTTTCCATCTTTCTACTTTGTTTTATTCAATATGTGGAGTTTGGTTTTGGACATACATAAGCACAGGTTCAAAGATCTCAAAGGACCTTATTGACAAAATGTATCACAACAGGTTCAAACAAGCTGTTACAATGCAATGGGATAAAATCTCTGTCAATATTGATTTATACAACTGTAAGGACTATTAAAGAACAAAATATGGCATTGTTTGAGAAAAGAGGCTTCGGAACCATTTAGAAAAATAGGTTTTTGAGTGTGCTAACCTTTTGATTTCCCCAGGCTACTTTTCCACCTGGGTCCTGCACGTGATTGCAACCACTAGCCTGCTGTCCAGCCTCCATCTATCCCTGTTCCTTTCTCACAGGCTAACCGCCACCTCCATATTGACAAGTGCCAGTCACAGCATCCTGTTGCTACTTTTTCCCCTGATGGGATATTGCACAATTGGTATTTGCTATTTGTTATTATCAGGAATCAAAAGCTTCGGTTTACTCCTAAATTTTCCCCTTCAAATGCAAGTTTCTATATCTGTTACTAGTTGAGCCATCAAATGGCTAGAGTGTTAACAATCCTATAAATTCTCTCAAAACATTTTTAAAGTCATCGGTCCTACTCCATTTTGACTAATGTGTTTAATGGTGATATTTAAATTAAGTGTGTATAAGTAAAATTATAAAATAAAAACTGTCCATGTAAAAACAAAAGAACAAAACAGGGCAGTATTTTGAAAATTCTTTATTGGGTTACCTATCACCAAAATAATAGTAAATAGCAAACATTTTTAACAGTGTTTACTATAATAGTGTAGATCTGTGCTAAGTTTGCATTTCTATACCTTATTGAGCAGATATCACCATTCAAAAAAGGGTAGGGAGGTCGATTTTTACAGTAAACAAAGTTGAGAAAAGATAATAAGGGTTTGTGTTTTGACAACCTCAGTAGCTTTAATTATACTTCAGAATGTATCTTCTTTAGTTCAGATTTTTAACTTTGTGGCTAACTGAAGCACAGCTGAAGGAAAAATAACCTCCATGTGGAAGAAAAAGATTTTCTTTTACACATTCTAAATTTATAAATAGGTTTAAAGATAGAGCTCTTAAATAAGAATATGTTTTTTTTTTAATTTGAGGAATATAATTTCAAAATACTTTTAATTGTCCTAAATAAATTTCCTGATTCAAGCTATCCAAAGGTAAATATTTCCCAAAGACCAGAATTAAAGTGCAAGATATTTCTAGGCAAGTTTGTCAATTTAGATTGACTTATAGATGTTTCAAAATTACATAATATGAATTGATAATTGAGTGTTCTGATTCTACAGAAACAATGATTTAGAATTAAGTCATTGTTTTACATTTTAGAAGCTGTTGTGCTTACTTGCAGGTGTGGCATAGATTACCCCACCCCAAACTGGTTGTGATGTTGCAACTAATGACAGTACACAGACGAAGAGGGTAGGGAAAGGCTACTCTTACCTAACTAGGCTTTCTGGGGAAGAGCCGAGAAGGCTTCCAAGAAGGTCTGAAAGTGGCTTGAGAGCAGAGAAAGAAAAGTAACTAGTTTTATTGTGGTTAGGGGATAGGTGTTCCTCCACGCTGGCTAAGGGTATAACGAAGCTAAAGTCAACATGTTGGCCTGGTTGAATTCTCGTCCTGAGGCTCTAGGGAAAGTCTGTTTTCATGCTCATTCTTATTTTTGGCATTATTGACTATTACGTCAAAGGATAAACTAACCCACTTAAGTCAAAACGTTTTATAAGATAATCTCTGCACAAGATAGATACTTTCTCTTTTACTGCAGTTCAAATTCTATTTTCTTGCGGTTGTGGGACTAAGGTCTCCATTTCCTGGCTACCTGTTACCAGATGTCACTCTCAGCTCCTTGGGGCCTTCTTCATGTCTTGACACGCGGCCCCTTCCATCCTTAAGTCAGTATCATGGCTCAGCATCCATCTTGTATTTCAAATGTATGACTTCTTTGATCAGTAAAATAAACTCTGCTGTTAAAGGGCTCATGTGATTAGATCAGACTTACCCAGATAATCTCCATATTACAAAATGAACTGTGTCACGTAATATAACCTAATCGTGATAGTAAAATCCATCATATGCACTGTCCTGGAGATTATGCAGAATGTTTACACTGGGCAAGGGTGGGAAATCTCAGAGGCCTTTTTAGAATTCTGCTTATTTCTAATGTCCTCATCCTATATCCTTACAATTCAGAATACGTTCACCAACTCCCAATGTTTCCAAGGTTCTCATCCATCATAAAAGCATTAGTTTAGAGTACAAAACAATTTTCATTTAAATCTCTTCCTCTCCAAAAGTCAACAATTTCATTTTCTAAATTAACTCAGAAGCAGATGAGGTATGTGGAGTTGTTGGAAAATGTAGTTGTAGTTAATGAAATAGGGGGAAAAAAAATATATATATATACACATCCATATATACATGTATATGTACACACACATACATATACATGCATATACACCAAACACGCATACACACGCACAGGAGAATTTATTCCTTTTTCCTTCCTGCATGACTGCTTGAGCAGGAACATTGATCTTCGGTCTCTGTGCTTCCAGCTCTCTTTCTTAGGCCTTCGGTCTTGGACTGAAGGACATCACTGTGTTTTCTGGGTCTTCAGCTTATAGATGGCAGATTGTAGGACTTCTCAGCCTCCATAATTGTGTGAGACAATTCCTTATAATAAATCTTTTCCTATACATGTCTTCTTGATTCTACTTCTCTAGAGAACCTTGACTAATACAGCCTCCTAACTGCAGCTATCAAAAGATTCTCATTTCCAAGCTAGCCTACGGTTCATTCTCCATAAATTCATTAAGATTACCATTTAATAGTTCATGTAACTTTTTAGCTCCAACAGTTTTTGCTTCATGTACTCCTGGATCTTGAACGTGTCTCTCTAAATGCTCCAAATCTGGAAAGCCAGATTTGGGGATGGTGGCTTGCCCTGTAACCTCAATATTCTAAGAATCCAAGAAAAATATATATTTGCAGTTTATCCAACTTTCTCTTCTTTTAAAAAGTTGGTAGTGATGACTTCTAAGATCTTTACATATTAGAGGTAAATCTGAAAGTTCCATTATTTTTCTTAATAAATCCTCTTATTATAGCTCTATATGAAATCCAAAATATATAAAGATTATGAATGCATATCTCAATGAATAATTCAAAGTAATTATATTTGTTTAAATGTGATCTAGATAAAGTTAGGGAATTTAAAGTTCCTCAGAGATAACCTCAGTGCCCCACCAAATCACTATTCCATCATTTCTCTTCAAAGGTAACCATAATACTACAACCTTTGCATAGTGCTGCTTACTTTTGTAATTTATATAAGTGGCATTGTTTACCATTTATTATTTTGTGTCTGGCTCTTTCATTTATTCATTTTGAGATTTATGCATGTTGTCGTATGTAGCAATATGTTATTTGATACACATGTACTTTGACATTATTTAGGGATATGATTGCTAGGTCAGTTACATGAATATTTTATTTTACTGAATAATGCCAATCAGCTTTCCAAAGTAGTTGCACAAATTTACATATTTAATACATTTCATTGCATGTGTTATATGAATTTAAAACAATTAACTTCTTTTGCTGTATAGAGAAGATGAAAAATTATATATGTTAATTCATTATAATTACATTTTTTAAAGTTTTACTGAATCAAGTTTTAACATCCCGTACAGAGGATTTCTCATTTAGAATAGATAACCATCTGCAATTATGACTACATGAAGGTTGTGGGGATGTTGTGAAAATGATATGATTTTAAGTCATTTATATATTCCCTTATATATCATTCAACCTCAATTATTCATCCCTGGTTATGAATCATTATTTTCCACTAATTAACTAGGATTTGTACCTCTTTTATTGTCATAGCAAATTTATTTTTTAAAAGTTTCCTATTTGTATTATTAGGTTTAAAATATTACTATAATATTGTTTTACTTACTTTGACATGCTTATAGGCTGAGGTTAACCTCTTACATTTAAATACTTTCAACCGATGGCTCTTGGTGCCAATTCAATGCCAACAGGAATCCCCAGTTTGGGGTACAGTGAAAGGAGAGACTTTATTCAGTGCAAACAGTTCAACTGTGATATACCACAGCTGCAGAACAGCTCAACAATGTCACATCTGAATTATGAAACAGCACAGCTATTAGGCAGTCCTGGGTGTGAGGAGGCCCACGGGCAAGAGAGGCCCCTCTCCAGCTACTTAGCTCTGCTCCACTCCACTCTGGTCTGGTCAGCCTAGACAACTTCACTCTGGCCCACAAAGACAGGACAGCTCTGCTCAGCTCTGCTCCAGTGAGACACCTTCCCTGTTTCAGCCCCAGACAGAGAAATGCAGTCCTCCTTAGAAAGGGAAAGTGAGCTTCTCAGCCAGGGGTGAGCTGATTTATATAGAGAGAAATCCCCATCCCTGGTTCCTGATTGATCCATTCTAATGCAAATGAGAACTCCAAATCTTTCCAGTTGGTTGGACTGGAATTGCTGAGTGGTTGGTGGAGATGTTAATGAGGACATAGCTGCACAGTTCCCATGGGACTGAGAAATTCTCAGTCCTATTGGTTGAAATACGATTCCACGTACAATGGCTAGCTCAGACAGCAGGAACAGCGCAGGCAGGCAGTTTGGTGCAGGCCTCTCTCTGAAGCGCAGCTGGCTTCAGAGGCCCCTGTTTAGCAACAGTGGCTAGACTCCTTTTTTTTT